>NC_091323.1:25617736-25622736 GCF_038502225.1 Cherax quadricarinatus
AGAATATAAAACTCCACTTGTCCGGAATTATTTATACACAAGACTCTGACAAGACTCACTACTATTTACTATAAAACCAATACAACAAAGACGACAGTAATAAAATTAATCCAGATATTATATTTCTTTACTACAGAAACATGTACAAGATAGGAAAATGTAATACCTACTGCAAGGGTAATTGTACCCCATCACCCAAACAAAATATGACATTGTTTCTAGTGACTACAATGAACGAACCAATCCGGATGTACCTGCCACAAAACTATTGGTAATCACTCAACAACCCATTAGAAAGTTACCAGTAACCACTCAACACCAGTCACAGAGCTATCAGTAACCACTCAACACCAGTCACAGAGCTATCAGTAACCACTCAACACCAGTCACAGAGCTATCAGTAACCACTCAACACCAGTCACAGAGCTATCAGTAACCACTCAACACCAGTCACAGGACTATCAGTAACCACCAACAACACTCAACACAGCTATCAGTAACCACCAACAACACTCAACATAGCTACCAGTAACCACCAACCACACTCAACACAGCTACCAGTAACCACCAACAACACTCAACACAGCTACCAGTAACCACCAACAACACTCAACACAGCTACCAGTAACCACCAACAACACTCAACACAGCTATCAGTAACCACCAACAACACTCAACACAGCTATCAGTAACCACCAACAACACTCAACACAGCTATCAGTAACCACCAACAACACTCAACACAGCTATCAGTAACCACCAACTACAATCAACACAGCTACCAGTAACCACCAACAACACTCAACACAGCTATCAGTAACCACCAACCACACTCAACACAGCTACCAGTAACCACCAACAACACTCAACACAGCTACCAGTAACCACCAACAACACTCAACACAGCTATCAGTAACCACCAACAACACTCAACACAGCTACCAGTAACCACCAACAACACTCAACACAGCTACCAGTAACCACCAACAACACTCAACACAGCTACCAGTAACCACCAACTACAATCAACACAGCTACCAGTAACCACCAACAACACTCAACACAGCTATAAGTAACCACCAACCACACTCAACACAGCTACCAGTAACCACCAACAACACTCAACACAGCTATCAGTAACCACCAACCACACTCAACACAGGTACCAGTAACCACCAACCACACTCAACACAGCTACCAGTAACCACCAACAACACTCAACACAGCTACCAGTAACCACCAACAACACTCAACACAGCTACCAGTAACCACCAACAACACTCAACACAGCTACCAGTAACCACCAACAACACTCAACACAGCTATCAGTAACCACCAACAACACTCAACACAGCTACCAGTAACCACCAACAACACTCAACAAAGCTACCAGTAACCACCAACAACACTCAACACAGCTATCAGTAACCACCAACAACACTCAACACAGCTATTAGTAACCACCAACAACACTCAACACAGCTACCAGTAACCACCAACAACACTCAACACAGCTATTAGTAACCACCAACAACACTCAACACAGCTACCAGTAACCACCAACACAGCTACCAGTAACCACCAACATAGCTACCAGTAACCATCAATAGCACCGACAAACACCAGTAATCACCCTCTAATCTTCTTACATCCACAAGCAATTTCTTGCTATCCTCCACCGTAATCCTCACAAGCTCCGTGATTCCTACGTCATTCCCGTAATTATAATGCAACACAATGTGCAACCTACTCATCAATGAGTCATTCCTTGCATGACACCTGCAAGGGAATCATTATCTTGCCCGCTATGTTTCATAACTGACATTACTCCCTTATCTTATCACGCCACATATGCTGGATAAATTAAGACACCTGCGGAATTCCCTGATTTTACCACAGCGACACAGAGTTATTCCAGTCAATCAGGAAGACAAGAATGATCTCTCTACTTTGGGAAGGTTTTCTGAAGACAAACGAAGCTTTAAGAACGCAGTGCTCCATTATAAGTAAAACTGTTGCAGCTCATTTCAATACCAAGAAAGTCCTTACACGTTTATGCTCTCTTGTCTTGAGTCACATGGTGTAACACCTCATCATTCACGTCTTTCTTACGCCATCAATCAGACGGCCTATCACATCAATTATACAGTCTATCACATCACCAGACAAACTATCTATCACTTCACTTCACCAGACAAATGATCTATCACATCACCAGTCATACGTTCTATCTCATCAATCACCCTTTCATGTCATCAATCACACTTTCAATATACGTTTATGCTCTCATATTTTTTAACTCGATTTGCTGTGTATTGAAAACACAATCAATTAGCTTTAAAATTAATAGGATTTCTTCTTTTTTTTTTGATATCCTGAACTGCTGGGTTTTAAAAAAATCCCTGAGTGATACAGGCTGCAGCCTGAGTCAAGTTACCCAGAATATTTTGATGTCCTTCCGAAGGTGTATAAGACAGATAAAAATGACTGACACTACACACAATGGTAATAAATGGCACTACACACAATGGTAATAACTGACGCTACACACAATGGTAATGACTGACACTACACACAATGGTAATAACTGACGCTACACACAATGGTAATGACTGACACTACACACAATGGTAATAACTGACGCTACACACAATGGTAATGACTGACACTACTCACAATGGTGATGACTGACACTACACACAATGGTAATGACTGACACTACACACAATGGTAATGACTGACACTACACACAATGGTAATAACTGACGCTACACACAATGGTAATGACTGACACTACTCACAATGGTAATGACTGACACTACTCACAATGGTAATGACTGACACTACACACAATGGTAATGACTGACACTACACACAATGGTAATAACTGACGCTACACACAATGGTAATGACTGACACTACTCACAATGGTAATGACTGACACTACACAATGGTGATGACTGACACTACACACAATGGTAATGACTGACACTACACACAATGGTAATGACTGACACTACTCACAATGGTAATGACTGACACTACACACAATGGTAATGACTGACACTACACACAATGGTGATGACTGACACTACACACAATGGTAATGACTGACACTACACACAATGGTAATGACTGACACTACACACAATGGTAATGACTGACACTACACACAATGGTAATGACTGACACTACACACAATGGTAATGACTGACACTACACACAATGGTAATGACTGACACTACACACAATGGTGATGACTGACACTACACACAATGGTAATGACTGACACTACTCACAATGGTAATGACTGACACTACACACAATGGTGATGACTGACACTACTCACAATGGTAATGACTGACACTACTCACAATGGTGATGACTGACACTACTCACAATGGTAATGACTGACACTACACACAATGGTGATGACTGACACTACACACAATGGTGATGACTGACACTACACACAATGGTGATGACTGACACTACACACAATGGTGATGACTGACACTACACACAATGGTGATGACTGACACTACACACAATGCTGATGACTGACACTACACACAATGGTGATGACTGACACTACTCACAATGGTGATGACTGACACTACACACAATGGTGATGACTGACACTACACACAATGGTGATGACTGACACTACTCACAATGGCAAATAACTGACACTACACACAATGGTGATGACTGACACTACACACAATGGTGATGAGTGACACTACACACAATGGTAATGAGTGACACTACACACAATGGTAATGAGTGACACTACACACAATGGTATTGACACTACACTCAATGGAATTTCCAGTGAACTACGTCATGCGAGGCATTTAAATACTTGTCGCCAAATCACTGCAGTCAGGTATGAAAATAATGACCAAGTAAAACCATGAAGCATCACAACTCTCCTCCACACTGCTATTATTTCACCTTCTCTTATTCACAGTAACTAAAATATACACCGTGACAATATGACACTTCAGTCTCTGCACGATCCGGGAAAGGGATTCCCGTATCCTGTAACCCCAGAGCACTTTAGTTTATTACCAACAAGAAGGTAGACACTAGTAAAAGTCACCTACACATAGGCCCATACTGGAGTATGCAGCACCAGTTTGGAACCCACACCTGGTCAAACACATCAAGAAATAAGAGAAAGTGCAAAGGTTTGCAACAAGGTTAGTTCCGGAGCTCAGGGAAATGTCCTACGAAGAAAGGTTGAGGGAAATCGGCCTGACGACGCTGGAGGACAGGAGGGTCAGGAGAGACGTGATAACGACATAAAAATACTGCGTGGAATAGATAAGATGGACAGAGACAGGATGTTCCAGAGAGGGGACACAGAAACAAGGGGTCACAACTGGAAGCTGAAGACTCACACGAGTCAAAGGGATGTTAGGAAGTACTTCTTCAGTCAAAGAGTTGTCAGGAAGTGGAATAGTCTATCAAGTGATGTAGTGGAGGCAGGAACCATACATAGCTTTAAGATGAGGTATGACAAAGCCCAGGGAGCAGAAAGACAGAGGACCTAGCAGCGATCAGTAAAGAGGCGGGGCCAGGAGCTGAGTCTCGACCCTTGCAACCACAATTAGGTGAGTACAATAAGGTGAGTACACACACACACACACACACACACACACACACAAACACACACACACACACATACACACACACACACACACACACACACCTCAAAGGCAGTGGGACCAGACAACATCTCTCCATGGGTCCTTAAAGAGAGAGAAGAGATAGTGTGTGAGCCATTAACAAAGATCTTCAACACATCATTTGAAACTGGGCAACTCCCTGAGGTATGGAAAATGGCAAATATAGTCCCAATTTTTAAAAAGGGAGACAGACATGAGGCACTAAACAAAAGACCTGTATCACTAACGTGTATAGTATGCAAGGTAATGGAGAAGATCATCAGGAGAAGAGTGGTGGAGCACCTGGAAAGAAACAAGTGTATAATT
>NC_091323.1:25627736-25767736 GCF_038502225.1 Cherax quadricarinatus
TCTCCTTATTCTCCTGGGTCCTTTGCCTTCTATACTTCTTCCATTCCCTAGCACACTTGGTTTTTGCCTCCCTGCACCTTTGGGTGAACCATGGGCTCATCCTGGCTTTTTCATTATTCCTGTTACCCTGTGTGTGTGTGTGTCCGTGTAAACGAAACCTATCTCTATATTCTAAATCTCCTAAATACATTAGACGTAGTAAGGTTTCTTCTTAAATGCGGCAAACTGTCCTGACATCTCTTCAAATAAACCGGATATAGTCAAAAACCTTCAAAAAACCCAGATATGCTATGGCCAGGCTTTTGCACATGATCAAACCTCTGTTAAGTACGTTATACACGGCCAGGTGTCACCTAATACATCACACATTCCCTGGCTTCTTACTGAATAAAACACATGTCGTAGATTCGAGCAGTGATAATCGCCTTATAAATTAAATGCGTGTTCGTTCCAATATTCTTACAATAATCAAAACCTTGAAGACTTAGAGCAAGTTACAAAAACAAACACAACAAGTTGAAGAAGAAGAAGAAGGAGAAGAAGACGAAATAGAAGAAGCAGAAGAAGAAGCAGAAGTAGAACAAGAAAAGAAGAAGAAAACAAGAAAAAAGAAAAAGAAGACTAGCGATGGATGCTGCCAAGTCTTGTAAAGAACGTCTTGTCACAAAAGAAGCCTGGCATCTCAACAGACGTGGGTGGGTAGTTGCTACTAGGGTGCTGCATCATTTTCTTGCTACCAACCACTGTTGTTGACTTGTACCTTCCCCTCCTGCCACGGCCCTCCCATTACCCAAGTCTCTCCCATTTACCACGCCCCTCCTATTACCCACACCACCTCATGTTACCCACACTTCAATCATTAGTAGCTCTTTCTGTTAACTACAATATCCCAGCTAGTTACTCTCTTAATATTAAGTAAATCACTCCTTTTAGTCACGTCCCTACTGTTAGCCACACCCCTTTTGTCAGCCACACTTTCTGTTAACCATAATCCTCCTGCTATTCACGCTGTTCATGTTAGATACGCCCCTCCTGTTAGCCACGCCCCTCCTGTTAGCCACGCCCCTCAACTTGGCTGCATTGCGTTTCATTCCCTGTTGTATTTACTCAGCGGTATTTATTTTTTCCTTGTCATGTCAGTGCTTGATGATAAAGTCCTCGCGAACACGCTATATACCAATAAACATGAAAAATACAACAATTTTTTTTCTTCTTCATACTCCTCACGTGTGGCCCTGAGAGTTGACACTCCTGCTTGTGCAACTACGAGATGCTTCGTAGCGCTGTGGTAGCGCCTTCACCTCACAACTCAAGGACCCGGGTTCGATCCTGAGGCGAGCGGAGAAATAGGCAAACAGGAAAATAGGTAAACAGGTGTTAGTCAGCTGTTGTGGGTCTAAACCCGAGGGGTTGGTCGTATACTTTAGTGAACTAAGGCTAAGTTTTAACATGAGATAAGGATGTAAACTAGTAAGCTTGTAAAATCACTTATGTAAAAAATGGTATTATTTTGGCAACACACGTTCAGGGTATAGACATGCACAAGTGTGTATCTCAGTGTATACACACTGAAAGTTTACTTAATTCACTATTTTAAGTTTTAAAATATTCTTGATATTACCGTACATATGAATTACGACCTTAATAACCCGTGTGCAGCCAAAAGCCCTTAAACCTAACAAACACACATTTTAACACGAGTCAACGCGTCACTGAGTCAGATGACTTGCAGCCTCACCTGGCCACAGGTGATAGATGAAGACGTCTTGGTGACAGAATTACTCAGGCCTGAGCACTGCCTTCAAGGACCAAGTGTAACGATGAAAGATGGGGTGTTAAACCTTCCTGACCAGATTAATGTCTGGGGAATCCAACTTGGGAAAAGGATGATACCCATCTAGTTCGGAGCTCTAACCAGGCAATAGGGATGATGATCAAGCAATACCAACCTAGCGAAAGGGATGGGTTCCTGACCAGGCAATGTCAGGGAATTAAGATATAACATCCAAAACAAGAGACTATTAGGGCTACGTTTCGCTCAGGAAAGAGATTTATTAAGTCATGACTTGATAAAACTCAACCACATGACCACAGCTATGGGTATAAACCCACAGATGTGGTCATGATGTCTCCATCTATGCAGTGCTACTCTAGCCAGTAGCTCTAGTCAGACAGTGGAAATCATGATCAGATCATTGCAACCTTGCTGGCGACTCCATCTATGAGTTGGAATCTTGTTATATTAATGCCGTTGCTTTTACCTTCAGTACGTAGTCCAGTCCAATCATTCCATCGGGAATTACATATATCATGACGATCGAGCCTTATATTTGCCCAGTGGGAATTTTCACGGTACTCACGCGCTGTCTGCGTCACTGATCAATGTTGCTGGTGTTATTGAACACTGACACGTTGTCCCAATGCCTCGAAATCCGTTGGAATGCCAAGATTAATTTGCCAATACTATGCTATGAAGGTTACAACTGAATTATACAAAAGTGGAAGGTTGGAATTTCGCACAAATACTAGTTCGACCAGCAATATGATTTGTGATATTTTTAAAAATTAAAGCAGCCCATGAAAAATTACAGCAGTGTTGAATACAGTTGTAGTAATGCTTAATTCAGCAGTATCAGCTGAAAAATGCAAGAAGCAGCAGCAGCAGCAGCAGCAGTAGTAGTAAGACTAACAGGAACAGCAGTAGCAGCGTCAGCAGCACTCCAGTACAATAAAAGGAAGGAACACGCCAGGATTACGATAATATAAAGGTGTGTATCAATGTTGTTATATTGTCATGTTATAAGTGTTGTGAAGTTTGAGGCAGTGTCTAGTCTTACATACTCGTACATAACTTGGCACTAATACTAGCGAGGTCAGTGCAACATACTCTGCTAACGAGCCTCCACTCTTACCCTGGATAATTCATCAAGAGGAGCGGCTCCATGATGGTGAATGGGTCTTCATTAAAAGACTTAGCGTTACCCTTCCCACCCTCAGATAAGACCTGATTACCTCCCATTCTCCAAGACTCTACCAACTGGTAAAGTTATAACACCACATTGCACATCAATGGTAACGTCTCCTTTACAACATACGTGGCGCAGTTCTGGTCCCCATAATATAAAAGGGAAATAAATACGGTGAAGCACATACACACAAAGAAATGACCAATTCAATCCCATTTCCCAGAAATCTTTCCTACGAAGATATGTTTAATGTAACTAATGTAACTAACATTCCTTAGATAGTTGTAGTGTTAGGAGGATACAATAGAAGAGTGGAAATTGAAACCTTGGAATAAATTTAAAGAATATAATGAAAAGTTAGAATTCTCACTAAGATAGGATAAAGACATACTGGTTATGGCAAAAGAATTGTAGATGAATGGAACAAACTTCTAGGTAACAAGACTGAGGTTAGTACTCTGTTGCAGCTGTAGCAGCACGAACAGCAAAAGTAGTAGTTATAGTGGGGGTGGTGGCAGTGACAGGCACGACAGTGATGGCAGTGACAGGAGCGAGAGTGATGGCAGTGACAGGGACGAGTTGTGGCAGTGACAAGAACGACAGTGATGGCAGTGACACGGTCGACAGTGGTGGCAGTGATAGGGACGACAGTGATAGGCGCGACAGTGGTGGCAGTGACAGGGACGAGTTGTGGCAGTGACAAGAACGACAGTGATGGCAGTGACAGGGACGACACTGGTGGCAGTGACAGGGACGACAGTGGTGGCAGCGACAGGGACGAGAGTGATGGCAGTGACAGGGACGAGAGTGGTGGCAGTGACAGGGACGACACTGATGGCAGTGACAGGGACGACAGTGATAGGGAAGACACTGGTGGCAGTGACGACACTGGTGGCAGTGACAAGGACGACAGTGGTGGCAGTGACAGGCAATGCTTCCTTACTTTGGTAAAAATACTTACGATCAAAGTCTAAGTGTGCAGTAAGCAGCGTGTCTGGTTACCTGTGAATATACGTTAGGCGGCAGTGACATCATAATACCAGTGACAGCATGGTACAAGGCGGTATAATATAAACAGTGACGTCATAATACCAGTGACAGCATGGTACAAAGCGGTATAATATAAACAGTGACGTCATAATACCAGTGACAGCATGGTACAAGGCGGTATAATATAAACAGTGACGTCATAATACCAGTGACAGCATGGTACAAGGTAGTATAATATAAACAGTGACATCATAATACCAGTGACAGCATGGTACAAGGTAGTATAATATAAACAGTGACATCATAATACCAGTGACAGCAAGGTACAAGGCGGTATAATATAAACAACAGTGACAGCAAGGTACAAGGCGGTATAATATAAACAACAGTGACAGCAAGGTCCAAGGCGGTATAATATAAACAACAGTGACAGCATGGTACAAGGTAGTATAATATAAACAGTGACAGCATGGTACAAGGTAGTATAATATAAACAGTGACAGCATGGTACAAGGGGGTAAAATATCAACAACAGTGACAGCATGGTACAAGGCAGTATAATATCAACAAGTGACAGCATGGTACAAGGCAGTATAATAACAACAGTGACAGCATGGTACAAGGCAGTATAATATCAACAACAGTGACAGCATGGTACAAGGCAGTATAATATCAACAACAGTGACAGCATGGTACAAGGCGGTAATATCAACAACAGTGACAGCATGGTACAAGGCAGTATAATATCAACAACAGTGACAGCATGGTACAAGGCAGTATAATATCAACAACAGTGACAGCATGGTACAAGGCAGTATATCAACAACAGTGACAGCATGGTACAAGGCAGTATAATATCAACAACAGTGACAGCATGGTACAAGGCAGTATAATATCAACAACAGTGACAGCATGCATTATTTATGAGGACTGCTGCAGCATTTCTTCATAAAATCTGGAGATACACGAGGTAATTTATGTCCGTAACGAAAGTGTAATAACTAAAGTGTACTAACTAGAGTGTACTAACACAGCGCTACACGAACACTCGTCTGGAGAACATGTGGACACTTTCAAGGAGGGGCGGGGGATGACTCTTGATGCTGGTGAAGATTTCTTGGTCCAAGGAACTGGAGCTACGTTTTTCTTCCATGGATCAAACTAGGCGCTTTATATTCCCTATGGTCTTAGAGCTTCCTAGTGAATATAATACGAATAATAATAATAAATAAATAAATAATATTAATAAATAATACTAATACTAATTAAAAATAAATAATAATAATGATAATAATAACCGAGAGATATGTGGAGCAGCAGCTGCGAGGCACTAAGCTAAGTAATCTAAATATTTACAAAGTTGGATCAAATAAACTGTTATTTTTAATGCTGTTAGGTAAGACACATATGCAACAGTTAGACAACTTTATTCCGAGGGACTGACAACCTCAAATTCTACGACTACAAGGGTGATGGACTGATTACATCGTCTTCACATCTCTACTGTTCCTGCCTATTTTCTGTATTCGACTGAAGAAGCCTACTGTGTAGGCGAAACGTTTCGGAATAAAGTTGTCTAACTGTTGCATATGTGTCTTACCTAACAACCTGTCGGTATTGTATACCATTTTGATGTTCATTTTTAATGCTGCAGCGGCAACAACAACAACTGCTGCAACAACAGCAGCAACGCCACCATCTACTGTAATAGCGACACCACCTGCTGCAATAACTTCTAAATAGCGGCACCACCTGCTACGACAACTGCAGCACCATCTTTTACAACAAAGGTAGCAACGCCATAACCTGGAGCAACAATAACAACACCTGCAACAACAACAACAACAATACTAACAGTTGAAGGCTAATGATATGCATCAGCGTCAAAACTTTCTTGTATAAACAGTCTTTTGCTCAACATCCTATGAACGCTTCCATAATATCGTATGAACGCTTCCATAATATCCTATGAACGCTTCCATAATATCCTATGAACGCTTCCATAATATCCTATGAACGCTTCCATAATATCCTATGAACGCTTCCATAATATCCTATGAACGCTTCCATAATATCCTATGAACGCTTCCATAATATCCTATGAACGCTTCCATAATATCCTATGAACGCTTCCATAATATCCTATGAACGCTTCCATAATATCCTATGAACGCTTCCATAATATCGTATGAATTCTTCCATAATATCCTATGAACGCTTCCATAATATCCTATGAACGCTTCCAAAATATCCTATGAACGCTTCCATAATATCCTATGAACGCTTCCATAATATCCTATGAACGCTTCCATAATATGGAAGGAACACACTTTAACCAGGAGCCAAAATATTGCAGCTTTTATTCTCGTTTACCACACCTTGGAACAAGCATATTCTCGTTTACCAAACCTTGGAACAAGCATATTCTCATTTACCACACCTTGGAACAAGCATATTCTCGTTTACCACACCTTGGAACAAGCATATTCTCGTTTACCAAACCTTGGAACAAGCATATTCTCGTTTACCAAACCTTGGAACAAGCATATTCTCGTTTACCAAACCTTGGAACAAGCATATTCTCGTTTACCACACCTTGGAACAAGCATATTCTCGTTTACCACACCTTGGAACAAGCATATTCTCGTTTACCAAACCTTGGAACAAGCATATTCTCGTTTACCAAACCTTGGAACAAGCATATTCTCGTTTACCACACCTTGGAACAAGCATATTCTCGTTTACCACACCTTGGAACAAGCATATTCTCGTTTACCACACCTTGGAACAAGCATATTCTCGTTTACCAAACCTTGGAACAAGCATATTCTCGTTTACCAAACCTTGGAACAAGCATATTCTCGTTTACCACACCTTGGAACAAGCATATTCTCGTTTACCACACCTTGGAACAAGCATATTCTCGTTTACCACACCTTGGAACAAGCATATTCTCGTTTACCAAACCTTGGAACAAGCATATTCTCGTTTACCAAACCTTGGAACAAGCATATTCTCGTTTACCAAACCTTGGAACAAGCATATTCTCGTTTACCAAACCTTGGAACAAGCATATTCTCGTTTACCACACCTTGGAACAAGCATATTCTCGTTTACCAAACCTTGGAACAAGCATATTCTCGTTTACCAAACCTTGGAACAAGCATATTCTCGTTTACCAAACCTTGGAACAAGCATATTCTCGTTTACCACACCTTGGAACAAGCATATTCTCGTTTACCAAACCTTGGAACAAGCATATTCTCGTTTACCAAACCTTGGAACAAGCATATTCTCGTTTACCAAACCTTGGAACAAGCATATTCTCGTTTACCAAACCTTGGAACAAGCATATTCTCGTTTACCACACCTTGGAACAAGCATATTCTCATTTACCACACCTTGGAACAAGCATATTCTCGTTTACCAAACCTTGGAACAAGCATATTCTCGTTTACCACACCTTGGAACAAGCATATTCTCGTTTACCACACCTTGGAACAAGCATATTCTCGTTTACCACACCTTGGAACAAGCATATTCTCGTTTACCACACCTTGGAACAAGCATATTCTCGTTTACCACACCTTGGAACAAGCATATTCTCGTTTACCACACCTTGGAACAAGCATATTCTCGTTTACCACACCTTGGAACAAGCATATTCTCGTTTACCACACCTTGGAACAAGCATATTCTCGTTTACCACACCTTGGAACAAGCATATTCTCGTTTACCACACCTTGGAACAAGCATATTCTCGTTTACCAAACCTTGGAACAAGCATATTCTCGTTTACCACACCTTGGAACAAGCATATTCTCGTTTACCACACCTTGGAACAAGCATATTCTCGTTTACCAAACCTTGGAACAAGCATATTCTCGTTTACCACACCTTGGAACAAGCATATTCTCGTTTACCAAACCTTGGAACAAGCATATTCTCGTTTACCAAACCTTGGAACAAGCATATTGAAATGTATAACATATAAGAGCACAGGAGTTAGAGCTCGTAAATTCTGATAAGAACATAGTATTCTTTCAACAACTCCAGGAGTTTGAGACTATCAGATAAACGAATGGAGTAGAGAACAATGAATATAAAAACATGGAAGAGGGAAAGGAGAAGGAGGTAAAGAAAGATGATTAGGAAATGGAGGAAGAAGGAAAGACAAAATAGAGTATGGACTGAGGATTAAAAGGAAGGAAAAGAAAAAAGTAAGAAAAGAAGGGATGAAGAAGATTATGAGGAATAAATGGTAAAGAAAGCAAAAAATTATGAGGAAGAGAAGGTAAAGAAATTAGAAGATAATGTTTAAGAAGAGGCTTAGGAAGAACAGGAATTAAGCCCAAGCAAAGAAGTGAAGGACCGTGCACAAGCCTCCACACCATCACATACTCCACATAATACTACCTTTATTCAGTATTATTCCTTATTTAATATATTACTTTATATATTCATTCAATACTCCTCTATATTTAACATAATACTTAATATATTCACTCAATATTCCTCTTTATTAAATAAAATACTGTATCTTAACATTTATTTTAATCACAATAGTCTCGAACTAGATACATCTTCATTTGGGACTAGTGCAATATCGCCTAAAAAACTCTTAGTTACACTTACATAAATGAAGAATAATGAACCATATGTACGGAATAATGAAACATAGCTACATAGGTAAAACAGGTCTGTATATTTCACCCTCGTCAGATGTACTAAAGAGGGTCTGAGCGAAATATGCAGGTCTCTTTTTTTTCCCCCGTCATCCATTGTTTTCCGTCCAAGTGGTTTCTAACTTTTCATCACTGTTTACGCCATATTGCAAGTACTCATTATAAATAAAGTGAGTGACGACCATTACATACCATTAGAATAATTTACATGATTCATTACGTTTCAGTGAAACAAGTAACCCGAACACGCACCACGGTCGCACACAAATAGGTTAATTACTTTGAACCGGACTCTATAATTACCTTGAAACGGACTCTAAAATTACTTTGAAACATAATCTAGTTCAAACGCGTTAGCAGTTCATTTACAAGTCTGCAAATGTTTATTGGACATAATTTTTTATAAAGATTACCACGTAATATATGTCACTTGAAACATCACTATCGCCCTAAAACTCGCGAAATTTACAACCAAATTACAGCAATTCAACATGTTGAGTGGATGTGTTAAATAAATATTTGAAACTAATCAAATTAATATATAAAAACACACACACAAATATATATATATATATATATATATATATATATATATATATATATATATATATATATATATATATATTTAGAGAGAGAGAGAGAGAGAGAGAGAGAGAGAGAGAGAGAGAGGGAGGTACCCCATCTAGAACTGTACTGGGGAATCTCATCCTCAGAGAAGAGAATAAACGTACTTCAGGGAAAACTCAAGGATCTCCCCGGAGCTTTTTGAATATTTTCTTCTCCTATCACCCCCTATATTCTATATTCTATGTGAACCTTATTAAGAGACAGAATACATTGACAGGAAACACAAACATGAATACACTGGTACAATATATCAAAGATTATGAATTTCCTCCAAAGCCGGACGAGAGCCCAGTATGCAGCATGCATTTCCCCTCTGAATGGCCACGCTGAGGAAATGGAACATGAAAGTGGCTGTCCTTGGGTCCCTGGTGGTGTCGATGAGTCTGGAACCCAGTTCTTTAAGGAAACGTGTGGCATGTTTTCCCCATGATCCCAAGGTCTCTGATCCCACTGGGACAAATTGATACTGTTTTATGTCCCTGTACTTACCGATCTTGTACTCCTCCCTGTGATCAGCAGCTCCTCTCTGTCGCCCGACACTGTGATGGATGTAGGTGTCAGCCAGCGTCGACACACAGGTATAGTCCCATGCTAAGAGATTGCCATTCTTCCAAGGATAGATGGTGATCCCATCTGGGCGGTTGCCTGGGTTCTGGGTATTGTTGGCTGCTACTGATCGTGGCTCTCTCGCGGCTGGCCATTCAGCTGTAGCAAGGCTTCTCTTTATGATGTCGTTGACTTCACTGTCTCTTCCGTGTCTTCATTGTATATTCCGTATGAATTGGGGCAGCAAAGCGGAAAACCACTGCAATACGGAGGGTCTTAGGGTTGAGGCGTGTTCCCACTGCCGAAATAGGAACTGTTTCGAGGAAGTCCCCAAAGTGATGTGCACTCACAGCTTGCAGACGGGCAGTCTCCTTGTCTGAATTACAACACTAAGCATGTTGGCAAGAACCTTTTCCGCGACGGGGCCCTCCAAACTTGACTTTTTGTAGGCCATTGCTACACTAGGTCCTGGTGCTGGAGCAGCAAGAGTCTCCCATTCGGTGATGGCACTGGCGTAGCTAAGGTCCTGTATTCTTGCCGAGTCGCTGAGGTTGTTCGGAAGAATTTGTTTTATTAAGTCGCTGGATGCTACGAAAGAGGATAGGAAAGCTGGTAGGGCAAACTGGGAGGATTTGCGTACTCCCAGCCCACCAAACCAGTACCGAATAGGTAAAATTTGCGATTTTGGCTTAAATGGCAACTTTCTGCTTGCCAAATAAGGCAAGCGAAAAATTGTGTATATAATAATTTAGCAAAAATCATTCTGAACCTAAAGAAAAAAATATTTTATTGTATTTGTTTATTATTAAATTATTGTAAACTTATCTAAAATATATTCAGTTGGATTAGGCTAAATTAAATTACGTTTTCTATAATAAGGTTAGGTAAGTTTTCTAAGGTGCTTTTGGTACAAATTATTAATTTTTAAATTAACATAAATGAAAAAATCTTTTAACGTATAAGAGAAAATTTTCGAAAGGACTTAATTTTAAATGAGTTCTTGCTAAAATGACCAATTTTACCTATTCGGCACGACATATATATATATATATATATATATATATATATATATATATATATATATATATATATATATATATATATATATATATATATATATATATATACATATATGCATAACAAAAAAGGCACAAACATAAGCTAAGTATCAAGTGTTGAGGTTGTGTGTGAGTAGAGAAGAGTAGCTAATGAGTGTGTGAGCCACCAGTGAGCACTAGATATATATAATACAGTGAACACCAGCGGTAATTACTTGCCGGCGACACCTGAAGCACATCAAAAAAACTCGCTATTACAGGTCAATTAACTGGCTACTCTATGATCCTATTGACCAATAAAGCTTAAGTGGCAATCACTTACGGAGTCGCACACTGATAATGAAACATAAAAGTGTACACCGGCTGAAAAATTACACACACACACAGGAACATAGGATATATATACAGCAAGAGCTGGACATCAGGAAGCACAGAAAGTGCTACACAGTCACATCAGAAGCTGAAAAAGTTTCCATTTTAAGAAATATATACGATATTGCTGGTTTCTTTTTCTGTCTCATAAACACGCTAGATAACAGGGATATCTTGCTACTCCTACTAACACTTTGGTCACACTTCACAGACACGCGCACATGCATATATATATATATATATATATATATATATATATATATATATATATATATATATATATATATATATATATATATATATATATATACATACATCTAGGTTTTTCTCCTTTTTCTAAATAGCTCTTGTTCTTCTTTATTTCTTCTATTGTCCATGGGGAAGTGGAAAAGAATCTTTCCTCCGTAAGCCATGCCTGTCGTATGAGGCAACTAAAATGCCGGGAGCAATGGGCTAGTAACCCCTTCTCCTGTAGACATTTACTAAAAAAGAGAAGAAGAAAAACTTTATAAAACTGGGATGCTTGAATGTGCGTTGATGTAGTGCGGATGACAAGAAACAGATGATTGCTGATGTTATGAATGAAAAGAAGTTGGATGTCCTGGCCCTAAGCGAAACAAAGCGGAAGGGTGTAGGAGAGTTTCAGTGGGGGGAAATAAATGGGATTAAATCTGGAGTATCTGAGAGAGTTAGAGCAAAGGAAGGGGTAGCAGTAATGTTAAATGATCAGTTATGGAAGGAGAAAAGAGAATATGAAATGTGTAAATTCAAGAATTATATGGATTAAAGTAAAGGTTGGATGCGAGAAGTGGGTCATAATAAGCGTGTATGCACCTGGAGAAGAGAGGAATGCAGAGGAGAGAGAGAGATTTTGGGAGATGTTAAGTGAATGTATAGGAGCCTTTGAACCAAGTGAGATAGTAATTGTGGTAGGGGACCTGAATGCTAAAGTAGGAGAAACTTTTAGAGAGGGTGTGGTAGGTAAGTTTGGGGTGCCAGGTGTAAATGATAATGGGAGCCCTTTGATTGAACTTTGTATAGAAAGGGGTTTAGTTATAGGTAATACATATTTTAAGAAAAAGAGGATAAATAAGTATACAAGATATGATGTAGGGCGAAATGACAGTAGTTTGTTGGATTATGTATTGGTAGATAAAAGACTGTTGAGTAGACTTCAGGATGTACATGTTTATAGAGGGGCCACAGATATATCAGATCACTTTCTAGTTGTAGCTACACTGAGAGTAAAAGGTAGATGGGATACAAGGAGAATAGAAGCATCAGGGAAGAGAGAGGTGAAGGTTTATAAACTAAAAGAGGAGGCAGTTAGGGTAAGATATAAACAGCTATTGGAGGATAGATGGGCTAATGAGAGCATAGGCAATGGGGTCGAAGAGGTATGGGGTAGGTTTAAAAATGTAGTGTTAGAGTGTTCAGCAGAAGTTTGTGGTTACAGGAAAGTGGGTGCAGGAGGGAAGAGGAGCGATTGGTGGAATGATGATGTAAAGAGAGTAGTAAGGGAGAAAAAGTTAGCATATGAGAAGTTTTTACAAAGTAGAAGTGATGCAAGGAGGGAAGAGTATATGGAGAAAAAGAGAGAGGTTAAGAGAGTGGTGAAGCAATGTAAAAAGAGAGCAAATGAGAGAGTGGGTGAGATGTTATCAACAAATTTTGTTGAAAATAAGAAAAAGTTTTGGAGTGAGATTAACAAGTTAAGAAAGCCTAGAGAACAAATGGATTTGTCAGTTAAAAATAGGAGAGGAGAGTTATTAAATGGAGAGTTAGAGGTATTGGGAAGATGGAGGGAATATTTTGAGGAATTGTTAAATGTTGATGAAGATAGGGAAGCTGTGATTACGTGTATGGGCAAGGAGGAATAACATCTTGTAGGAGTGAGGAAGAGCCAGTTGTGAGTGTGGGGGAAGTTCGTGAGGCAGTAGGTAAAATGAAAGGGGGTAAGGCAGCCGGGATTGATGGGATAAAGATAGAAATGTTAAAAGCAGGTGGGGATATAGTTTTGGAGTGGTTGGTGCAATTATTTAATAAATGTATGGAAGAGGGTAAGGTACCTAGGGGTTGGCAGAGAGCATGCATTGTTCCTTTGTATAAAGGCAAAGGGGATAAAAGAGAGTGCAAAAATTATAGGGGGATAAGTCTGTTGAGTATACCTGGTCAAGTGTATGGTAGAGTTATAATTGAAAGAATTAAGAGTAAGACGGAGAATAGGATAGCAGATGAACAAGGAGGCTTTAGGAAAGGTAGGGGGTGTGTGGACCAGGTGTTTACAGTGAAACATATAAGTGAACAGTATTTAGATAAGGCTAAAGAGGTCTTTGTGGCATTTATGGATTTGGAAAAGGCGTATGACAGGGTGGATAGGGGGGCAATGTGGCAGATGTTGCAAGTGTATGGTGTAGGAGGTAGGTTACTGAAAGCAGTGAAGAGTTTTTACGAGGATAGTGAGGCTCAAGTTAGAGTATGTAGGAAAGAGGGAAATTTTTTCCCAGTAAAAGTAGGCCTTAGACAAGGATGTGTGATGTCACCGTGGTTGTTTAATATATTTATAGATGGGGTTGTAAGAGAAGTAAATGCGAGGGTCTTGGCAAAAGGCGTGGAGTTAAAAGATAAAGAATCACACACAAAGTGGGAGTTGTCACAGCTGCTCTTTGCTGGTGACACTGTGCTCTTGGGAGATTCTGAAGAGAAGTTGCAGAGATTGGTGGATGAATTTGGTAGGGTGTGCAAAAGAAGAAAATTAAAGGTGAATACAGGAAAGAGTAAGGTTATGAGGATAACAAAAAGATTAGGTGATGAAAGATTGGATATCAGATTGGAGGGAGAGAGTATGGAGGAGGTGAATGTATTCAGATATTTGGGAGTGGACGTGTCAGCGGATGGGTCTATGAAAGATGAGGTAAATCATAGAATTGATGAGGGAAAAAGAGTGAGTGGTGCACTTAGGAGTCTGTGGAGACAAAGAACTTTGTCCTTGGAGGCAAAGAGGGGAATGTATGAGAGTATAGTTTTACCAACGCTCTTATATGGGTGTGAAGCGTGGGTGATGAATGTTGCAGCGAGGAGAAGGCTGGAGGCAGTGGAGATGTCATGTCTGAGGGCAATGTGTGGTGTGAATATAATGCAGAGAATTCGTAGTTTGGAAGTTAGAAGGAGGTGCGGGATTACCAAAACTGTTGTCCAGAGGGCTGAGGAAGGGTTGTTGAGGTGGTTCGGACATGTAGAGAGAATGGAGCGAAACAGAATGACTTCAAGAGTATATCAGTCTGTAGTGGAAGGAAGGCGGGGTAGGGGTCGGCCTAGGAAAGGTTGGAGGGAGGGGGTAAAGGAGGTTTTGTGTGCGAGGGGCTTGGACTTCCAGCAGGCATGCGTGAGCGTGTTTGATAGGAGTGAATGGAGACAAATGGTTTTTAATACTTGACGTGCTGTTGGAGTGTGAGCAAAGTAGCATTTATGAAGGGATTCGGGGAAACCGGCAGGCCGGACTTGAGTCCTGGAGATGGGAAGTACAGTGCCTGCACTCTGAAGGAGGGGTGTTAATGTTGCAGTTTAAAAACTGTAGTGTAAAGCACCCTTCTGGCAAGACAGTGATGGAGTGAATGATGGTGAAAGTTTTTCTTTTTCGGGCCACCCTGCCTTGGTGAGAATCGGCCAGTGTGATAATAAAATAAAAAATATACGATAGAGAAAGATCAAGTCAGCGAGAAAAAACGTTTTAGAGATGGACCCATGAGATGGAGCTCAACAACCAACAAACTTTGATGTATGTATGTATGTATGGATATATATATATATATATATATATATATATATATATATATATATATATATATATATATATATATATATATATATATATATATATGTCGTGCCGAATAGGCAGAACTTGCGATCTTGGCTTAAATAGCAACGCTCATCTTGTCATATAGGACAAGTGAAAATTTGTGTATGGAATAATTTCGCCAAAATCATTCTGAACCTAACAAAAAAATATATTTGATTGTGTTTGTTTAGTATTAAATTATTGTAAACGTATTTAAAATATATATAGTTGGGTTAGGCTAAAATAAATTGTTCTTGTTATAATAAGGTTAGGTAAGTTTTCTAAGATTCTTTTGGTGCAAAATTAAATTTTTTTACATTAACATTAATGAAAAAAATATATCTTTAAACGTGTAAGAGAAAATTTCAGAAAGGACTTAATTTTAAATGAATATTTGCTAATTGACCAGTTTTACATATTCGGCACGACATATATATATATATATATATATATATATATATATATATATATATATATATATATATATATACATAAAGATGTACACGTCATATTCCAGTCACGGAATAACCAAGAAGCCAGTGTACATATCAGCCCATGTACATACAACCATGCCAGTGTACAATTACCTAGCGCCTGTTTATATAACCAAGCCTGTGTATACATTACCATGCGTGTGTACATATAACCAAGCTTGTGTACAGTTACATAGCGCGTGTACATATAACCAAACCAGTGTACACATCAGCCAATGTACATATAACCAAGCCGGTGTACACATCAGCCAATGTTCATGTAACCAAGCCTGTATACACATTACCAAAAGCGTGGCCATGTGACCAAGCCTGTACACACATTACCAAGCGCATGTACCTATAAGTCTGTGTACACATTACTAAGCGCGTGTACATATAACCAAGCCAATATACACTTTCCTTGGCATAAATATTAATGATCACACTGATCATTAATATTTATGCCAAGGCGTGAAAGATAACTACATACACACACAACAACACTGTAACTCAACTTACCAAACCACAACTAGATAAGTACTCTATATATTTGTATGTATGTAATAAACAAAACATGATTTGTTTGTATATTTATATATTAACATTGCTCAGATAAGGTGTCAGACGACAGTGTAAATCGCACGTCTGTTTACGTTTTTATATTTCTTAGTTAATACTTGGACTCTAGTAACATCTAGGCTCCAGTCAGATTACCAAAAGCCGGTCATTATATAACTAAGCCTCTCGTCACGAAACACTCGTCCTGTTTCCTGACAAACCTTACCTAACCTAATATTTAGATCATTTTTTTTTCATCTCTATACACGGTGACCGACTGGTAATATCCAGGTACTATCTTTCCCTCTCTATGCACAATAACAAAGCTAATATTACTTGTATCTATGTACTATCTCTTCCTCTATTCAGAGGGGAAAACAAATTCTAGTAACATCTAAATAATTATCTATCTATGCTGTTCTATATATGGTCATAGGCAGTAGTAACGTCTGCATACTATCTTCCACTCTATGCAATGACACAGGTTAGTAACATCTTTCAGGATGAAAATGACTTCGTCATTAATTGCCATTTCAGACACAGTTACGCAGAAGGAGGGCAGCGTCGTCATGTCTGGAACATTAGCATGAATCCTCGTTAAAATGATGAAGACTATCGTCACCCTATAACAAGAAGTCACTTCTTGTACGATTAACTGCATGATCTACTGTATAAACTGTAGGTAAAAATGCAGCCACAATACAACACACTACAGGACAAATACGGCAACAAAGTAACGCTACAACACTCTGCCGGAACAATACAACACCGTGCAGGAATAACATGGCAAAATGCAACACTACAAAAACCCTGCTGGAAAAATACAGCTGCAATGCAACACACTGCAGGAACAATACAGTCAAAACAAAGAGCAATGCAACACATGGCAGGAACAATACGGTCACATTACGGCACACTGCAGGGCGGACCCAGAAGAGCGGGTCACAGGTTTTAGTATGACCTCTGACCACGCGCACCACACGCTGCTACACGTTATTGATATGTTCTCTTTCCTTACACCTACAATGTCATTATAGTGATGGTACTACTACTAGTAGTAGTTGTTGTTGTTGTTATTGTTGCTGTTAATGCTGTACTAAAGTTGTAATGAAATTGTCAGTGATGTAGGAGCCAAAATGATATTGAAACAGGAATTAAAGTGACAGTGAAGAGCCAGAGTGACAGTGTAGGAGTAAGGCGTCACACTAAGAGAGACTGACAGAGGTACAGTAGTTAGACTAAGCAAAACTGACAGACACAGTAGTCAGGCTGAGACAGGCTGACAGCTACAGGCAACACATTCCATGATTACCTGGCAGGAAATATGGACTGCATCAACTCGTCAATGATAGGACAGAAGTCTCTAGTGGGAGAAAATTCGACGGATACTGACATAGTGCGGGCTGTAATATAACCTCAGTCCAGACTTGAAAAAATGAGCCAATAAATTTAAGAAAAAAAAAAAAGACCCGTTCTACGTATTCGTACTTACAGATTTGTAGTTCAACCTAAATGTATTATTGCTGTTGTATCCATGGGTGTAAGTTACATGTATAAGTAAGGTACACTGCTTGGAGAATGAGAGTGTAGCTGGAATTCCTTTGATCAGGAGACTTTTCTCAGCATCAAAGCACCTCCCTTGATGGGACCAAACTATATGGTGGAGAGGGAAGTTAAGACTACCAGGCTCAACTGAGAACGATGACAGTATTACTCGTTGGTGAGGTATGCCGTAAGTCATCACTATTACTCACTGTGACGTTTTCATGACTGTGACCGTTGTGCTCAGCTCTGTGGCCACTGCACACACAAAAACACATTCACACACACAAAAAAAAATCAGAAAGTGGAACAATATGGAGAGTGCAGTAGTGGAGGCAGGATCCATGCATAGGTTTAAGAAGAGGTATGAAAAGGCTCTTGGAGAAGGGAGAGAGTGGACCTAGTAACGACTAGCGATGACGCAGTGCCAAGAGCTATGACTTGACCTCTGCTGCAGCTTTCCTTCTTTCTTATATTCTCATATAGGTAAACACAAATGCACACTCACACAAACTCTGCGGGACTACACCTTCACATTTCACTACAAACAACAGAATAGAAATTTCTGATTAGCATTTGATAAATTTAAAGAAAACCTTCAACAAATCTATCTTTCGTTTAATTCTTGCAGGAGCATCAATGGCGAACCTTTGATAATATTCCTGGTCTGAGTGGCGGTTCATTCATAAGAAACAAAGTACCTCGCGCCACGGCGGGTCTTAACATGACCCGCTTCAGTGGTTTTAAAGGTCCGCTGGCTTTCCACATATACAAATACAGCATCAATACACAGCAGTGTATCACGAGACATGATGTTGATATCCTTACGGGCAATCTAAAGGTAAGTTTTTTAACCTAGTCTGAACTCTGTATCTTTTAATTTGTATTGTGTATCTGATCTGTCTCATTCCCCGAGATTCATAAACTAGCAACTGATGGATTTAAGTCCTATAGTAACTGTACCCGGTTTCCAAGATTTATTGTCAAAATTATATTTACATCGGCCACTGACATCGATACCTATTACTTTCAAATCATTTTTGTCATTTACGTATATTGGGAACAGTATCACTCCAAGGATAAGTATAAAAAAAAGAGAACAAATGATACATAAAGGAACGAAAAAAGAAAAAGACAAGAGAAAACCCGGGAGTAAAAGTAAATGAATAACTAATGAAAAACACTCCAGGTTAAGTATCCATCACCGAGGTGGAACTAACAGTAATAAAACTGGTAAATTACAGAACTACAGGGAGTTACAAACGAGGATTTAAGTAACTACAACTTTCCTCAGTTATTAGCAAGATGTACAACACTGGTAATCACAATCACTATCTACACTAGTACCCTCGTTGAGGCAGTGGCGGAGCTCCATGAGCCGCAGTCATACAGCCTAATGCAAAGATTAGAAGTGACAATACCGTGGCTGAAGCCATTCACAAACTTACAGTTTTGACTTAAGAATGGTCGAGGGCGCAGACAGGCGTCGTCTACAGTGTTATCTCCAGAGTTTAAACTGTGGGTGAAAAGACTACCGTAATTCTTGATTAATTGATTAAAGTGCCGTGGAGGCTGCTTCTCACCTGTTCACCACCAAATAAGAATATTTTAATCCCTAAAACAGGGGTGAATATAAACTCTCAGCATATACGTACACACCTCTAGGTATATATATGCACTAGACTCTTATGAGTCTACAGCTACATATATGTTGCTAAAACAACGAACAACAATGTACAGAAAATTCCAAAATTCTACAACATTCACCGATTGCAGAAGCTGTATATTTCATACCTCGTTCCTACAGCTAGTTATGCATAGTAAGATGCCATGTTTGCACTTGCTGCTGCCAATCTTGCAAAATGAGACACACAAGATAACGCATAAGAATTTTACATATTGTTTACAAGAATTTATTGTCCTAGCGAGAAATCATTCGTGACACAAACTGTTTCCATGATACAGTGAGGGGGGTGAGGGTCACTGCACTCTGCCACATTTACTAGATACAATGAGAGGTCACTACACTTTGCCACACTTCTTAGATACAGTGAGGAGTCACTGTGGTTATGTGACCAAAGTGTTACTTTATCTTTGTAAGCTAGTTTTCCCTAATTCCCATGTTCAGTTTGCCTCAATCAAAGGGACGTGTGGATCAAAGGAATATCCTTGTATGAACCAAAAAAAAATAAATCTGCTCTGTGTGATTAGTTAATGGTCGAAGTCGTACCGAAACGTCGTTATAAGTTTTAGCCTCTCATGTGCGGGTTATTTGTGTATTGTTCCAGTCACGGTATTGTGCCTTTTTATTCTTGCCTGAAGCAGTAAGTTGAAATCTGCCTGAATCACAAGAACATGTGTGTCTGGATTAATAAGATGGGCTTTCAGTGGTTACAAGACAGTTTTTGCGTGGATCACAAAGTCGGTAATCAGGTTTACAAAGTAGTCCCGCCTGCCTCTCAGGAAAACAGGTTCTCAAAATGGATCATTACCCTTGGCAGCAGGCCACCTTAGCAACAAACTTGTTAAGGTCTCTAGTGAGTCGTTGTGAAGAGAGTCCTTCCTTCCTTCCAGCGGGAGGCCAACACTGCTCAACAAGTGAGGAAGCCACGGCCAAAAGCAAGGAGAGAGAGTGACTTGCTTGGCTGCGGCGTCTACCTTTATTCCGGGATGAAATTTTAACCGTAAACACCTTAGTTTACACGCATACAAAAAGAGAGAGAGAGAGAGAGAGAGAGAGAGAGAGAGAGAGAGAGAGAGAGAGAGAGAGAGAGGAAAAATATGTACAATAACTATAAAGATGTTAGTTATAAACTGTAAGAAATTGTATGAAAGAAGCATTACATATAGGATATTACATAATATTTCACCAAAAAAACAAAGTGGTTGATATTATTGCAATTATTATAATCGTGTGTAACAGGAAGTAATGAGGTCTGATCCAAGGGCAGGTAACCCCAATACTATGGCTCGCGAAGCCATCACCAGCCTCATGGAATCCCCCTCCCCCTCCAATACCCAGTCATCCCTTGAAGAGAAAGTGAGTGAAAACTGGAGCAGACTCAGAAGGAAGCACGAGGTGTGTGTTCTGCAACTCTTTAACTTTCAAAAATAAAGTTGTACGGAGTATTTATTATAGCAGACGGAACAGCACATCACCATCAGCTCCATTCCTGTAGCTACCACCTACAGTGCGCGCGCACATTCACATTAATACAAACGTAAATAAATGAATACATTCATGCATGCGAGCACAAGAAAAAAATCAAGCACACAGACACAGACACAGACACACAGACACAGACACACAGACACACAGACACACAGACACACAGACACACAGACACACAGACACAGACACACAGACACACAGACACACAGACACACAGACACACAGACACACACACACACACACACACACACACACACACACACACACACACACACACACGATAAAGACGAATACATAGGCTTTCCAAAGGATGAAAAGTATGTCGTCAACTTGAGCTCAGGCTTCCAGTAACTCGTTGGCGGCAATGCAACTTCCGACAAGCAGAAATTCCAGCAAATAAGAAAATGCTGCCAAATAACTCAGCTGTTGGGAAAAATGTTGCTCCCGTGATGTTCAAGAAGAGAAAATAAAATAGTATCCCGAGGCTGACCGGACAGAAAAATTGAATAGAACCACAATGAATACAGAAAGGAATTGAACAGATACAGGGAAGAAATATGGAATTACAGACGAGGTAAAAGAGATCGAGAATCATCTCAAAAAAGTACAAAAACAGAACAAACTAAAATAAGTTCACAAATAACTCCAAGAATGAACAAATAAACTAAACAGAGAACAAGAGACCGGGTGAAGTAATTATCCACAAACGGTCAAGACTGGCGCCAGGCTCTAGAAGGCTACACAAGAAACAGGTAAATAAAGAAACATACAGCAACAGGTAACCTGTTGTAAAGAGCCCAAGTCGGACCGAAAAGTCGTCGGAAGCTTTTCTCACCTAAGTGCGGGTTATTTGTGTATTGTTCCAGTCACGGTATTGTGCCTTTTTGTTCAGGAGACTTATTTTGGTACGACGTTTCGCTTACATGAGGCTTCATTAGTACACCATGTACGTAACAAAGTTTCACAAAGACGAAACGTTCGGATAAAAGGTTTCATTTTGCTGAATGTGTTATTCAGGACTTGTCAGTTAGGTCACACTTCAGCTACACCAGAAGCTCCACTGTGGCCAGTAACACATCTCACTGAAACAAAGTACACTGAAACAAAATGCAGTGAAACAAGGTTCAGTGAAACAAAGTACAGTGCAACAAAGTACAGTGAAACTAGGTATACTGAAGCAAAGTACACTGAAACAAAGTACAGTGAAACAAGTTACACTAAACTAAGGTACAGTGAAACAAAGCACAGTGAAACAAGGTACATCGAGACAAGGAAGAGTGAAAGAAAGAAGAATGAAGGAAAGAGGAAGACAAGAAGGCACACTGGACAGTCATTAGCAGGAAGGAGCCAAAGAGCCACTAACAGGAAGGAGCCACAGAGCCACTAGCAGGCAGGAGCCACAGTTATTAGCAGGAAGGAGCCAAAGAGCCACTAGCAGGAAGGAGCCAAAGAGCCACTAGCAGGAAGGAGCCAAAGAGCCACTAGCAGGAAGAAGCCAAAGAGCCACTAGCAGGAAGGAGCCAAAGAGCCACTAGTAGGAAGAAGCAAAGGAGCCACAGTTACTAGCAGGAAGGACCACAGAGATGAACGGCAATGTTAAAGTAGAAGGAGGAAGGCAGTTGGGTACTCTGCTTTCATCTAAGAAAGGGAAGGGTCACTCCAATGACTTCAAGTCAACAAGAGTCCTGCACCAGCAACAAGACAACTACCTGGAATGGAGATCATGACGATGACTGATGACGACGACGATGATGACGATGGGTAAACAGCAGCAGCAGCAGCAGCAGCAGCAGCAAAAACAATCAAGAATAGTCCCCCCCCTCCAAGACCCTAGAAGCAATATTCACTCCTCATATAAAACAACACTTGTGGCCACGGCTCGGCCATCTGCTCCTCCGCGATGAGGTGGGCCAAAAGGACATAAAAATACGACCATAATTTGACCACTCGCGTGAGAATGTGGCCATAATACAATCAAGGGAGAGGCAGGAGAGAGCAGTAGTAGATATGAAGAATGGGAAGGAAAATGTTCAGAAGACAGGAAGAAGACAAAGAAACCTGAAGATATTAGAAGCGATTGAGAGACATAAATACAAGGTACAGAAAATTTATGCTAAGGAAGGAGCGAGCGAGAGAGAGAGAGAGAGAGAGAGAGAGAGAGAGAGAGAGAGAGAGAGAGGGAAGGAGGAGGGAGGGTGAGAGGTATGGTGCAAGGTTTCCCAAGAGAGGATCATATGGTGGCTGTTCCGTCCAGGTGGCGCCGGGGAGGGAGTATCAGGGAAGTGTAGTGACCAGGACACGCAACACTCGTCCTCACACACACCTCATGTAAGGCTCATACTCCCTCTCCAGTAACACGCATAAACCATACTAACCCATTCCTGCTACTATAAAACTATTTTTTTGATTATATATATGGTACAATACGTCAATATGTTGTGAACGTATGTCAATATATATCAACATTACATCACGGCCATACCACATTGAACGCACCGCTTCTCGTCCGATCAGCGAAGTTAAGCAAAGTTGGGTTCGGTTAAAACATTGGTGGGTGACCGCCTGGGAACACCAAATACTGTTGGCATTAATCTTTACGGTGTCCCGTAGCTCGATCGCTAGTGCACTCACCTCACACACTGAGGTCCGGAGATCGAATCTCTGGATAACGGCTGGATAACATTAGAACGTGTTTCCATAAGACACCTGTTGTTCATGTTCACCCTTCATTATAAAATGGGCACCTAAATGTTAGTCGACTGGTGTGGGTCGCATCCTGGGATAAAACTAACCTACTTTGCTTGAAATGCTCTGCATAACAAGCGGCTTTCTATATATTAGTATGTCGTGGATGTCAGCTAGGCCTGTATACCTTGTACTTGTAGAAATAAAGATAAGATTACACACACACATATATATATATATATATATATCTATCTATATATATATATATATATATATATATATATATATATAGTGTACAGACTCAGATTATCTATTATTATCTTCATTAGAATGACTATACGTTGGTAAAGGCCAGATCCTCTAGTAAACCTTGTTACAAGACTGTACTGGCTCTCATGCTAACAAACATTATCAGTTATTATGACCTTCGGCACAATAATTGTTACTAAACACAAATTTATCTTATTAAACTTAGAAAAATATACATAATTCAAAAACTAAGAAAAGATTTACACTAAGAAATTAAGAAATTTATTGAGGAAGAGAACGTGGATTATCATAATAATAAAGGAAGAGCGAGGATTGAGGAGGAGTAGGGAGAATTAACAAGGAAGAGGAGGAAGAGAAGGAGATAAAACATTGAAAGCGATGGAAAAAATAAACACTACTTATTCCAAGACTGAGGAGTGAACACTCCACAGTTGTAGAGAGAATCGATGACTAAAATTATAACTGCATAACAAGATAGGTTTCCAGGAGAAGGGAGAGGGGAGTTGGCTAGAGGGGAAGAGCAGAGACGAGCAGTAAGGGTGAGGGAAGAGATGCAGGAAGACGAGCAAGGGGACAGGAACGAGGGGAAGGGCAAAAGTGGCAGGGAGGTACACACAAGGTCGATGCCTCTACCTTCTATACTTTACACATTCCTGTCTCTCGCACATTCTTATTTCACCCTCATAATATTAATAATAATATTAATAATAATAATAATGTTAATAATATTAATAACAATAGTAATAATTTATTGTTATTGTTATTATTTTATTATTACTGTTATTATTAATATTATTATTTTATTATTATTATTATTATTGCTGTTGTTGCTAATAATATTATTATATTATTCATCGGGGAAACGCTAAAGCCGTAAGGAATATACAGTTCCTTCCTTTTTTTAGCAATATATTATCAACACTAAAAGATATGTAAAGTTTTATTTCCATCATAAAGAATAAAATTCACAGTATTACTAATAATAACTTACATCTAAACCACGATGTAGAGATTAAGCTTTTAGACATTACTGAGTCACGACCTGATAATGGTCCAGGAGAGACAGAAATGCTGTCGAAATTTTCCTCCTGAAATATGTGGGTTTGGAGTGAATTTCCATCATAATAGATTTGTCCGCAATGTCCTTAAATGTGAGGAGAATGTGGTGCCTCCACCTGCTGCCTGGGAACAAGCTCCTCGCGTCTCACACGAACACTTCAAAGGTTTTGCAGTCCTTGTCTCATTCGTCTTTTAGTGAATCTGTGTCGCTGAAGGCTGAGAGATCTTCGAAAATGTCTACACAGAGTGAGTGATGCACTATCATACAGTCGTTAGACGTCTCCAACAACAGCAAACGACAAGATTTGTACCAAAACTATGCAAAACAATGGAAGAGCTAGCTTCCCCGGTAGCTTGAACATGAGCTCTCCGTCTTTCCCTTCCCCTTCTCTCTCTCTCTCTCTATCTATCTATCTATCTATTTATCTATCTATCTCTTTCGTTATTAACGATATTTAGGAACCGCAACAGTCTTTCGGCATCCTGTATATGACGTATGTCGAACATATCAGAGGCTACGCACCTCCGGCAAGGAGGCCTCAGCATACATTCAGAAACTAGAGAAAATCCAGATTTTACACGAGATCAATCCTGGAACTACGGAAAGTGACCTACGAAGTATGACTAAAAGCCTAAATCCTTTGTCCCTTGAAGAGAGAACCAGGACAGACATGATTACGACGTAACAGATACTCACGGGACTTGATAGGGCAAACACTGTAAGGACGGGACAGAATGAAAGAAATGAGTCAGTGGGATACTGAAATGTACTTCTTCAGTCTGAGAGCGGCTAGGAATGTGTAGAAGCAGTTTCCATACACAGGTCGAAGAGTAGACATGATAGGACACAGGAAGCCAAGAGTAGTGTGTAGCCTTTCATGTGTAGTTGACAGGAAGGGCAGAACACGATATTCGATACCCGTAGTCACAAGTAGGCTAGTACACATGCACGCGCACGCACACACACACACACACACACACGCACGCACGCGCACACACGCACACACACACACACACACACGCACGCACGCACGCGCACGCACGCACACACACACACACACACACACACGCATGCACGCACGCACACACACACACGCATGCATACACACACACGCGCGCGCACACACACACACACACACATACGCACGCACGCACACACGCGCACACACACACACACACACACTCACACACACACACACACACACACACACACACACACACACACGTACACACACACACGTACACACACACACACACACACACACACACACACACACACACACGTACACACACACACGTACACACACACACACACACACACACACACACACACACACACACACACACACACGCACGTCACACACATCAATAAACAAACACTTACAGTCGCTAGCCAACACAGTGAGAGAGAATCCATCAGCAGGGCATTCTGGGATAGTACTCAACCCCCCTCCCAGAGCCCTTTCCCTCTTCCCTATCCACTTCAGGCTGATCCCCCTCTCCCTCCTCTTCCTTCTTCTACTCCTTCCACCAACATCATCATTCATCTTCATCCCTCCTTTCATACCCCGCTTCTGGGCTGTGAGCACCGGATTTTTTTTAAGATCTATACCCGGCGAGAACTTTTTTTAGGGGTGGGGGAGGGAAGGGTGAGATGTGTGTGTTGTGAAGCAACTTTATAGTGTTGGCAGAAGCTGTGCTCATGGTGTTGACTCCATGTTGTTGCCCATTGTGTTGTTCTTACTGTGTCTTACAGCACTGCTGGTGCAGTCCTTACTGTGTCTCACAGTACTGCTGATGCAGTCCTAACTGTGTCTTACAGCACTGCTGGTGCAGTCCTTACTGTGTCTCACAGTACTGCTGATGCAGTCCTAACTGTGTCTTACAGCACTGCTGATGCAGTCCTTACTGTGTCTCACAGTACTGCTGATGCAGTCCTAACTGTGTCTTACAGCACTGCTGATGCAGTCCTTACTGTGTCTCACAGTACTGCTGATGCAGTCCTAACTGTGTCTTACAGCACTGCTGATGCAGTCCTTACTGTGTCTCACAGTACTGCTGATGAAGTTCTGACTGTTTCACAGCACTGCTGATGCAGTCCTAACTGTGTCTTACAGCACTGCTGATGCAGTCCTAACTGTGTCTTACAGCACTGCTGATGCAGTCCTTGCTGCGTCTTACAGCACTGCTGATGCAGTCCCTGCTGCGTCTTACAGCACTGCTGATGCAGTCCTTACTGTGTCTCACAGCACTGCTGATGCAGTCCCTGCTGCGTCTTACAGCACTGCTGATGCAGTCCTTACTGTGTCTCACAGCACTGCTGATGCAGTCCCTGCTGCGTCTCGCAGTACTGCTGATGCAGTCCCTGCTGCGTTCCACAGCACTACTGATGCAGTCCTTACTGTGTCTCACAGCAATGCTGGTGTAGTCTGTGTTGTGTTACAAAACAATACTGGTGGTACTTACATCTGTCTAGTACCAGTGTTGTTCACTAACTTATATCGCACTGCACACTGTTATCAAAGTATTTTCTCCTGACTTTTTGGGGCACATTTACCAGAAAACCTCGTTGAAGCAGATAAATAAATTAGGCTCAAATATCTCTGAATATAACTCAAGAAATCGTAATGACACGATTGCAAATAAACCATACCCCCGGCCGGGATTGAACCCGCGGTCATAGAGTCTCAAAACTCCAGCCCGTCGCGTTAGCCACTAGACCAGCTAGCCACAATAAGATTCATCCAACTAGGTATATTTCTACACCATAGGAAAGTTAGCACAGGCACCTCTGTGACCACAAATGCAAGTTTTTACAGACGAATCTCCAGCTAGCGTGGCCGTGACGAACTCTAGCTCAAGTCCCTTCACTGCCGTCAACATGACTCAAGAAATCGTAATGACACGATTGCAATCCCGGCCGGGGGTATGGTTTATTTGCAATCGTGTCATTACGATTTCTTGAGTCATGTTGACGGCAGTGAAGGGACTTGAGCTAGAGTTCGTCACGGCCACGCTAGCTGGAGATTCGTCTGTAAAAACTTGCATTTGTGGTCACAGAGGTGCCTGTGCTAACTTTCCTATGGTGTAGAAATATACCTAGTTGGATGAATCTTATTGTGGCTAGCTGGTCTAGTGGCTAGCTGGTCTAGTGGCTAACGCGACGGGCTGGAGTTTTGAGACTCTATGACCGCGGGTTCAATCCCGGCCGGGGGTATGGTTTATCTCTGAATATATAACTTTCGTTGTCGTAAAACTATCACAAACATAACATCACTGAAAACATAATGACAACTGCCTTAGGGAGCAGATTATTATTGCACAACCAAGGTCAAATGATCAACAGCTGCGCCATCAAAGGCACATACATATTATTATTTTTCTAACGAGATAAAAACACACTCATGGCTGACAAGCACTGGACTAGCGTCTACTTCTTCTTCTAAATCACCCTTTATCAAAAATCTATTTCCTCTATTCTATAATAAATTCAGCAGCAAGAAATATCTGATAAGATCTATACACAGGCAACTCTTGGGTACCCAAGAGTTGCACTTGTGTCTAATTTATCAACATGTCGGTTCTCTGAACCATTCATCTACAAAGAATATATCTACCCAATCAGCTGCCTAAGCTACTACATTTCTTTATGTCTCATAAATTTGATAACTACGTCCTCGATACAACCTTACTTTTGGTTAAAGAGCTGAGAGTCTAACAAACTGCTGTAAGCACTATAGTGATAGTATATATATTATATATATGCTATATCTATATATATTTACAGCATCTATGAGTCTATATTAGTCTCAAGTACTGCTGAATGCAGTCTAACTGTGCTTAAGCACTGCTGATGCAACGTCTCTTGCTCATATGAGAACAAGTGAGAATTTGAGCATGCAATAATTTCTACATCATTCTTGAACCTAACGTATGTTTGATTGTGATGTTTAGTTTAAATGACTGAACGTTTAAATATATTTAGGTCTTACAGCACTAGATGCAGTAATTGCTTGTTATAATAAGGTCTGCTAGTGCAGTCCTTTGGTCAAGATCTATGCATTTAGTGTCTCAGCACTGCTGATGATCTGCTCTCAAACGTATGTGAAATTTTTAAGAATGGACTTATTTCTACAAATGAGTTCTTGTATTGATGTTTCACATATTCGGACTTACATTATATATATTATATATATACTATATATATATATATTATAATATATATATATATATATATTTATTGAGGCACTTTTAAATGTTAAGCAGAGAAACAGAGCAGTAATTTCATCACTGGTCAGGATATACCAATCTTAGATGAAGAGACAGAATTACTAGTGGGGATACGAGGCAATTACAAATGAGGGGTAAAGCAGCTGGAACTGATGGATCATGACAGAAATGTTAAAGCAGGGATATAGTGTTGAGTGAGTGGTACTTTTGTTAACAAATGATGAAGAGAAGTAGCTAGGGATTGGCGGAGAATTATAGTCCCTTAATAAGCAAGGGACAAAGACTGAAAAATTATGAATGACACGAGTATACCGGCGGGGTAGGGTTATAATTGCAAGATTAGGTAAGACAGAGATGTGGACTTGCGATGAGAAGGAGGTTCTAGATGTAGGGATGTTGTAAATAGTCTTTCATTGGACAGATATGTAGACAGTATTTAGATAGAAATATACTTTTAGATTGATGAATTTAGAAGGCATATGTTTAGTGGATAAGCGAGGCAGTGAGATGTTGCAGAGTAATGGAAGGTGGTAGGGTTATTAATCTGTAACAGATTTTTGAGGATCAGAGCGTGAGGCTCAGTTAGGTTGTAGGAGAGGAGAAATTCTCTGTAAAAGTAGGTCTTGGTACAGGGATGTGTAACTTCCATGGTTGTTAATATACTGTTATAGATCATTGTAAAAAAAAAAAAATATATATATATATATATATATATATATATATATATATATATATATATATATATATATATATACATATATATATATATATATATATATATATATATATATATGTGTGTGTGTGTGTGTGTGTGTGTGTGTGTGTGTGTGAGAGAGAGAGAGAGAGAGAGAGAGAGAGAGAGAGAGAGAGAGAGAGAGAGAGAGAGAGAGAGAGAGGGGGGGGGGGGAGGAGAGTTGGGGGAAGAAAGGGAATGAGGGGTACGGAAATGTCTTATCAACACGTGCATGACACTAATACCTCCCCTCCCTCCCTCAACATATAACTCGTTCTCCTCCTTGCCCTCTACCCTTGTCTCTAACATGCCCAGTCTACATCCAGCTATACCCTATCCTGCCTATCCTCTACCATGTTCCTCACTGACTACTCCTCCCTCACCCTGCTGTCCCTTCCTCTGTCCCCTGCATTTCCACCTCAAAAAACTCGACCACTACATACCTTTACCTCTGTAACCTGCTCTTCCTACCTAAATCTGATTAATTTCCTTTCCCAACCTGGCTTTTCCGTTCCCCATCACTCTCATTGCTTTTCAAATTCTCTTCCTTACTCTAAGCCTCCTTTCCTGCCTTTCCAAAACTCATTTTTTCCTTACCACGGATTCTTCAACACCTCTTCACAGGCCCTCTCTTACCCACCCATTTCCCAGTCTGACCATGCCCCTCGAGTGGCATGGCTACTTTCCCCAGCCCCAAAAAGGGACGCAGGAAGTGGGCGTGGGCGGACACTGAGAGGGAGGGTCAGATAGCACACCTCGAGTCCTGATAGACGGGTGGGGAGTGTTAGAGGAGCCACTATGATAGTCAGAGAAAACTAATTGGTATACTGGTTACACTTCAACATACATTACTACACTAAACATATATCACTACATAATTCATACAAAACTACATCATACACAAAAACAATACCCAATTTGAAGAGCTAAACCCGAAATACACAGTTGTACCAAACATGCACTCAATATTTCCTGATTACCTCTAAAAATAAGCTATTGCTGTCACCTCCCACCAAGTTTAATAACTTATCAACAAACAAGGACGTCACGCCTAATGACAGTCTAATTATGTTAGTTCAGACAAAAAAAATAAAAGTGAACTATAAAGCCTTGCGATATATTACAGAGGAGTTCTTAAATGGAGAGAGAGATTATCAAATATTTATGATGGCCATCATGTCTAAGGCTGAATCATGCGCCCCCTTGAAACTGTGGAGGACGGACGCGCGCACACATTCACAGGCGCACACACACACACACACACTCACACACACACACACACACACACACACACACACACACACACACACACACACACACACACACACACACACACACACACACACGTACGCACGTACTCACGCATGTACATCTAATCGACATATGCCTAGTTCAGAATTGTAACTAACACACACACACACACAGCATCCATACATAGCTTTAAAAAGAGGTATGATAAAGCTCATGATCTAGTTGCGACTGGTGAAGAGGCGGGTCCAGGAGCTGTGAATCGACCCCTGCAACCACAACTAGGTGAGTACACACACACACAAACACACTATCGAGAAATGCCTTTGACAACTAGTAACTGCACACACATTATTCCCACCAATCCAGACATGATCAGCAGCATTACTTCAGTCAACTTTATTTTTCTCGAGATCCTAAGCCCTTCTAAGAGATCCTAAAAACCTAAGCTCTAACTCTATCACGAAACTGTGCGAATCGTTTGCATGCAAATATATTATTTATTTATTATTCGTACATCTGCTAGACTGGACTATGAGTAGCGAAGTTTGTCGAGAACTGACGTTAGACCAGCTGCCTAGATGACTTTGCCTTACATCTGCTACCTGAGAGGACCTGTATCACCATACACTTGTGATCAGCTGCAGAGGTTGTACACCCTGACTTTGTATGTGTAGAAAGTGTGGGTTTCAGGGACAGTGTAGTGGACACCGTCTATTTCTATCGTGTGGCTGACAAAGTGTGTGCGTGTGTGGGTAGGTAATGGTGTAAATTACCGAAACGCAGACAATTGCAATTATAAGAATATTTATTGACGACGTTTCGCCCACACAGGAGTTTTATCTCTTTGTTACGTGATAAATCCCCATACCCTTGCAACATCTTATAAGAAAACCTTACACTTCAATACTGTAAGGTACAACTATATAATATTTTATGTTTGCTGAAGCAATGTCTAGGGCAATGATGTACTGATTTATATTTTCTTTACAGCTCTTAATATTACTGTAGAACAGGTTTGTCTGTACAGTCCTGGTTTACTGAAAGAGGAGGAGCTTGAATACGTCATACACTGTCACTACTACCTGCTCACAGGTAATGCACTTGATGGCAGCTGACGACACACATTGCTTTCATTAACAAATCCAGATATCTTCTTCCACACTGTAAACATTGGGACTTTGGATTTTTGCACTGTTTTGTTTCTATAGCCAATGTCCATATTGTAAAGACTAATTTTAACGCTACGAGGACTGGTCGTCACTTTTAACTAAGTTCAGATCATCCATAAAACACTGCCGCACTCTCACGAACACAAATCTTACATTATGTTATTGCGGACTTGGTGTCAGCACCAGATCGTGTGTGAATTTACGTTGTACTGAGATGGAACAACATGGTTGGTGTGTAGCGGGTTGTGACCTGTTGATGCATCTGTTGTGTGGACAGAATGTGCTTATGTGGAGTACACTGGGTAAAGTTAGTAAGCGAACATTTCATCTTCCCAACTTTGTAGACTCGGTCTATTCTACGACTGAATGGAATTTGTTTCTGACTTGCCTCACTGGTTATTTTTTAACCAGTTGGTATCTACACACATGCACTTTACTGACTTGTGATCGTGTCTGAATTGAACACTTTAATACTTGAGTGTCCTTTTAAAGTTTGTGCACTGTACTATTTATGTGTTCTATCCTGCAACAGCTTTTTCTCAGTCTGTAAATATAATTATACAGGATGCCTTTTTTTCAGTAAAGATAGAAGTATTTTACACTTCTTGTTTACCAAAATCCCTAGACTGGTGACTGGAGGTCATGTTCTCGGTTTATACCGAGAGATGACCTGCCTGCAATAAGCCCTACATTGTGACCTGCCTGCAATAAGCCCTACATTGTGACCTGCCTGCAATAAGCCCTACATTGTAAGTCACACAGTGCTTGTCTTCACCCTCTTAGTCATATACACGAGGTCACTACACTTGGAGTTCACCTCTCCTCTTATAATTAGACACTAAACCAGAGCATGCGCTTCCTACGGGTTTACTAATAGCACTAGCCTTTGTTTGATCTCTGGTACGACCGGCTAACTTTGTTACAGGTGTGCTGGCCATATGTACACTCACAGCTCCATTAAATTTAAAGCAGTAGCGAAGATGTTCAAGGTCAAGGTTTGACGACGAGTAGTACTGGGGAGTAGAGATATTCAGGGCTAATTATTGAAGATGAATAATAGTGTGAAATGAAGATGTGCAGGATTCAGTGGCGAAGATGTGTTGGATTCAGAGGCGAAGATGTGTTGGATTCAGTGGCGAAGATGTGTTGGATTCAGTGGCGAAGATGACTTATGCTGTGAAGTAACGATGTGTAAGGTTCAGCAGTCATGGGGAATAATACTGTGAAATGAAGATGCATATGGTTAGGTAGTCAAGGTAAATGATGCTGGTACCTTATTTACTAGAGGATCTCAAGTCCAAACAATCAACTAATATTAATGTTGCAACTTTAATATATGATATATTAATAAGTTGATTTAGCTGTATTTAAATTTCAGTATTTACCAGGCAACGCGGAGATAATCTGCTTGTATTAAAAAAAATTAAACTACACTGTTCAGTTCTTAATGCTCGCCACAATACGCTCTTATAATTATGTTTGTCCCCAAAAACGTAAAACGTCTAAATGGAAGCAATCAAAGGTCAGGTAGACGGCCAAGGTTTAGGCTGCCCTTTTATTCAGTAAATAATACTACCTTAATTTTTAAAAAGGTGGACTGGTAAGCCAGAGGCAGTCTTCGGACGGATGACCAAAAACTCCAGCTGCGGGTCATCATATGGCTAAGGCCAGCGTCAGGAAACACTTGTCCTATTTCCTGACAAACCTTACCTAACCTAACCTGTACTTTTAAGAAATAGTAGCATTGTTGTTTAGTCTGCCTGGCTGCTGTGATGTGTGTGTGTGTGTGGGACCTCGTCAACCATTTCCCCTCAAAGACTAAGGGAGAACTTGCATGAGGTAATACTGATGGTTACTCACGCATATGCAAATTGTGTTACCATTATCACTGCCTCGGTGACACACACTAATAGGAATGGTTATATATTATGCAATGAGTGTTAAGACCGATTCTGTAACCTCAATCATGCGAGATTACTATCATACCGGCTAGACCATCACTGTAAAAACTCTTCTTTAACCTTAACTTATATATGTACAAACCCAAGCAAAGAATATTGTGTGCAAGTGTGGCTTAGTTTGGTGAGGTGTTGGCCAGCGTGCATTACGTATCCAGTTTAACCCAAGCACTCGTCTCACAAACCACGGAACGGATGGGGATTGAAGCTATAGTGAATGAGTCCTAAAACTCGCTCGCCGTGGGTTGAATCCCTATCTGTCCCCTGGTTTGTTTGCAATAGTGTTATTATGATTTCGTGACACATCTCACAGTTAGTTACTTTTACGACAGTCTGAAATCATCATTTCATTGTATGGGCTATAATTACTGTGCCTGAATACTCCGAAAACTACGAGGTACACAGACTTCTGAGTACTTACCTGTATACCAACTGACCAAGACTGACAGAAGAGCTATGTGTCTGCACCTCTGGTCTTTTACACTCAAGGGTTCTCCCTAATAAATAATAATAATAATAATAATAATAATAATAATAACAATAATAATAATAATGTCTAAATTATAGCATCAAGTCAAAGTACATTAATTAACATGTACTTGAGTTCCCACATTAATCTTCAAGAGACAATAAGTATATTAATGAGTCTCCAGCATGTACAACAACATGGCGGCGTAGGTTCAGTGCACCTTTGTGCTCAATATATACATTATTGTGCTCAATACTTACAATAGAATCCTGAGTGCACGCTCATGTACCCATGCTCACACACGTAATTAAAAAAGGGTCGTGTATTTTTGTTCTAACAAGAGCATTTATGCGAGGATGCACATTAATGAGTTGTTGGTAATTAAAATACCTCAATGGGAGTTTTTCAGGAAAGTCTTGTTACTGTACGTAGCTACTCTCCTCTCACTCTGCCCCCAGCTATGTTGTTCTTTTTCCCCTTGTTAGTGATGACGCATAAAACATGCAATTATCAATTATGACTTAGGTAATGTATGGCAGGCTTACGATAATGGAGAAAAGCTAAACCAGAAAGAGCTAAACTGCACCAGGGGAATGGGAGTTAATTAGGTTTGATTACCTTCCATTCCCCAGTACTTAGGAGTAACAGCGCATACCAAGGAACTATCCTCTCTCTCTCTCTCTGTCCTCCGTGCCTTCAAACACCTATTCTGCGCATCCATACGCATTTAGAGGTTTCACGTGATTATCATAAGTAGTTTTTCTACTGGAACGTCTACAGTACGTCTAATAATGCTACTATCCACCTTGCTTTCAACAGCAGTCCTTCTCCTACCTTTCTACAATATACTTTTTTGCTTTATACTATATGGTTCTTGTCTTTATTCTTCTACCTCGTCTTGAACGTCTACCCAGAGCCAGGAAGTACGAGCTATGAGGAGACACTAAACACAAAACATTGAAGGACAGAAGGATCAAGGAAATCTTAAGGACACAAAATAAGGACAGGTCTAAAGCAGGGCTAAGAGTGAGACTCAACCTCTGCAACTACATATAGGTAAACACACACAAACACACACACACACACACACACACACACACACACACACACACACACACACACACACACACACACACACACACACACACACACACACACAACACACGCACACCACACACACACACACAAACACACACACACACACACACACACACACAACACACAACACACACACACACACACACACACACACACTCTCCTACGCATCCAGGAAAAATACCTCGTGGGAGGCTGCAATTTGCGTAATGAAAAGAGCCTTATTTTTAAACCTTGCAGAGGAATTATCAAAAAAATCTTGAGGGAGCTGTGGGAGCTTGTTTACTTCAGTTAGCATCAAGGTTATAAAAGACCAGCAATATTGCTGCCAAAACAGCCAACCAACAACGGTGCTTACATGCTTATATCTCAATTACCTTAACTGCTAACTAGAAGCAACAATGCTGCTTACATATTTATATCTCAGTTACTAATTAGAAAAAGGAATAATTGCTGTGAAAAACTTTAGAACACACACACACAACACAGAAGTACCTACAATGTTATATGGGATTATGTAACGTATTAGTTTAGAATATCTGCAATATTATTTACATCTGTCTAGGAAATTATTCATATTACCTTGAATTATATGAGGCGTTAATTTGAATTGTTTGCAAAATCTTGAGTTGTCTGCCGTATTAAACTGAATTTCTGCCATATTAATTTGAAGTGTTTGCGATGCATAATTGAAATCTCTGTAAGTGTAAATACAGCGTCTGGGGGAATGGGAGACAATCAGGTTGGATCCAAGGAAAAGGCGGACAACTCCACTTCCTTGAATGAAGAGCTCCTGAGCGAGCATGCTTGGAAGGGAGCAAGGAGGGAGGAAGGGAGGGAGTTGGGGAGGGATGGTGGGAGGGAGGGGGGTGTGAGTTACCTCAGTGAGGCAGCCAGTGCTTGTGCTCTCTCCCTCGCTGCTCTAATCTCTTCCCTCTATGGGGGGGGTTATAACTTCATGAGGATGAAGGGCTCTTCAGCCAGGAAATTGGAGCTTCATCTCTTACTAGTATAGGATCAAACCTTATTACCTTGTACTCCCTAGATTTGGTGATAAATTTAAGTTTAACAACGTGTGAGCATATTCTCTCTCTCTCTCTCTCTCTCTCTCTCTCATAACTGAGAGGCACATGAAACATATCCTCAAACTTTGATAATCACTCATGCCCTGGAGGACCAAAACAAGTTTTCATTAAGCTACCAGGGCAAAAATAACCATCGCTCTTGGCTAACAAAATATACACAGCAGAGATATCGAGAACATAAATAATGGAAGACACTAACCTGAGACCACATGTAGTATGTTGTCACGTTACGTTGCTACCAACAGTACGGAAGTCCTCAATATTATTAATACAGTAAAAATATAATCATAAATAACGCACACTTACGAGAAGAAACTTTACTGACACGACGTTTCTCTCAGAAACTTAATGCCAATAAAAGCTTGTACTGCGTATAGCGTATACTCTGGCAAGTGATTTGACAATGGACCGGGATGGACCGAAACATCGTTTAAAGTTTCCTTGCTTAAATGTGGATCATTGAAGAATGGTTCCAGTCATATTTTATGTTTTTAAATACTTCAGTAAACAATGAACTGAGGAAACCACAAGGAAACAACAGCACTGTAGAAAGAGACTATATATTTACATCTCCCTCTGAGATGATCTTCGGCAAGTCTCGGAGGGAGATGGAAATACAGTCTCCTACCCTGTTTCTGGCTCCACGGGGCTCTCCTCAATTTATCGACGAAGTGTCCTTTACACTTTGATGCATCATCTTCAGTAAATATGTATTCCTCCCGGACACACTCGACAAAACGGTGAATGGAAAAAGTCATGTGATGCCGACAGGTAGTTATAAGAACATAGAAAATACAATGAAAATATCCTGGTGTTTTCAGTTTGTGTTTTTCCAGCTAAAATGGTGACCGAAGCAACAAGCTGGTATAAAGCAATCTAAGGCAGAGCGATGTGAACTTGACTAAAGCTCACACTTGAGAGACATGAACTTGATAGGACAACTTGAACCTAATACAAGCTACCACTTGAGCCAAACTTTCCCTAATTAAAAACTCGCATGACTGACTTTGTCTCACCAATTCTGATTTTATGCTTTCTCTTTCTCTTTCTCTCTCTCTCTCCCTTTCTTAAATTTCCTTGAGAATGCTAATGCGAGTGGTAGTGTCTCATCCTACCATGACATACTGCTACATACACTGACAACAGCCTTCACCAATCGGAATAAAGCGTGCAACCAGACAGAAATATTCCATTTCCAAATTAAATTTCTTTCCATCGACCCAAAAATGCTGACGTGTTCGTGAAAGCTTGCAACTACTGAGTTGCTGAATAACGTAGCGTGGAGAACTGCACTTGAATATCCTGGACTGACCAACTTACCATACATGGCCCAGCCACTTTATTCAACCTGGTTGCCCACAAGGTTTCTATTATTATTATTATTATTAATTTTGTTGGGAAGCGTAAATGCGTTGGGGGAGCGGGGGTCTTATAGGTCCTGTAGAATGAGGATAATAAGGTTTGATCCAAGGAAAGGAAGGAGAGCACCACAGCCTTGGATGAAGAAACCTTATAAAGCATTGAGGCTTTACTTCCCAGCATTGCCAAGAAGACTTCACTAGGGCTAGCATATACCTTTGACTCATATCCGGAGTTGTTCTACCCTTCGCAGCCTGGCCTGAGGCTACATATCCTGGCTGACTAACTGGTCAAGTAGGCTGCGGCGGCGGCGGCGGCGGCGGCGGCGGCGGCGGCGGCGGCGGCGGCGGCGGCGGCGGCGGCTGCTGCTGCTGCTGCTGCTGCTGCTGCTGCTGCTGCTGCTAGCGGCCTTCAGCCCCACACCCCCTGACTAATCATGTACTGAAAGTACTTAGTAGTCCAGTTTTCTCTGGAAAATCTGTACCTTGCTTTGCAGCAATGTAAAATAAATTCCTATCGTGGTAAAACTACCCGCTCAATTCTTTATTTCTGCTTTCAGAGCACAGGAATTCACGCAGAAGTCGACCTACGTGTTTTCCATGGAATAAAAGCTACACACACACAGCTGTGAAGTAAGGCAAGTGTTTAATTTAAAGAGTGTCACACAATATCCGCTGGTTGGCTGCCCTAGACAATTTGCAGTTTTATTCCTACAAGCCAATAAAGTCAGATATCCAGCAGGTCAGACTGACAAGCAATTTGCAATATGGAGTGCAGGGAGGACTGTAGGGAGGGAGAGGGCTGACTGGAGGGAAGACGGAGGGGGAGGAAGGGAGACAGAGAGTGGCCTGGAGGGAAAGGAAGGGGAAGTAGGGAGGGAGGGAAAGGACTCTAGCAGAGATACGTTACAATAACAAACAGTGGGGGTGGCCATCACAGGTAAATTTTCATTTTAAGTTAATGTAAAAGTTGATAATTTGGTGTGGCCTTGAAGTTTTAATTTTAACATAGGCTAATGCCCTCAAAATGGTGGTCTCTCTTGGCACTATACCTAGAATATAAGACTTTCTACTCCTTATCTGAAATCTTTCTCAACGTCGCGTGTTCAAAAACTTATAACAGTTTCAATAATGGCAACAATGATTTACAATACTGGTATGTTGATAACAAAGACACATATGCAATAGTTGGATATCTTTACTGTCTAAACTTTTCGCCTGAAGAAGCCTACACCGTAGGCAAAACGTTTCGACAATAAAGACACCCAACTGTTACATATGTATCTAAACCAACAATTTCAATAGTTAACTCAGCCACAAGGAAAAACTACTTACCCCATGACTGCCACTGTTCTCCCAAGAGGGATGGACGTTGTCCATTCCCATCAAAATTATTCCGGAGATTCCAAACTTTAATTGATACAAAAAAAAAGAAACCTTTTCATAAAACTGAAATGACTCAGGGTTCATAAACTCCACTAAAACACTCGAACATAAAATATCTGAGATCAGCTCCCCTTCATTCTGTAAATGATGCTGTGCTTAGGACGAGAAAGTGAGAGATACAAGTCTTGGTGCATATACAAATATGCGTCTTGGTGTATATATAGATACAGAATACACACACAGATACATGTCTTGTTGTATACGGAGATACAAGTCTTGGTGTATACACAGAAACATGTCTTAATCTATACACAGATACACATCTTGGTGTATATACGCACACAAAGATACTGGAATAACATGTTAAATAATTCTGGTTAGATGTAAATATTAATCACCTATAAACAAGTAATTCAAGAAAAAATATTACGACTTTAGAACTGTCACGTGTAAAGTGAGTGTGTTTTCAGAACACACGCCTGTGATCACTACGACTGGATATCCACTTAAAAGACAAAATGAGTCTCGCTGTGGGCGAGTAATTCCCAGTGGGCAGGAGGGCGTGGGCAGGTTGCCAACTCTTCATGGGTTGGTAGGGGCTGTGGTGCTCCCATCCTTCACGCTCCTTGGCTTTTATTGCTCTGGCCAATCTTGCGAATCAGAGCTGAGGCATCGTTGTCGAGGTCAGACTTGCCTGAGGGCAGTGCCGAGGCATCGTCGTCGAGGTCAAACTTGACTGAGGGTGGTGCTGATGCATAGTTGTCGAGGTCAGACTTGCCTGAGGGCAGTAATCCCCTCTCAAAGTTATCCTTCTCAGACCACTGTATCTTCCTCTAGTTCTTGAGGGGTTGTTATGCTCAATCCTTCAAGTATGTTGCTACACTTCAATACAGAGAAGTGTGCAACGGACAAGTGAAGTAACAGCAGCAACACTCACAACAAGAGGCATTCTTGAGCTTCCTCAGCACTCGGGCTTTATGCCCAAAGCTGAGGTGTGGCTCGAATAGGATCCTGTAGCGCTTTCTGCCTTTGCACCACCTGACATCGTCTGCTGCTATGCAGCTGCCACACCCTTCGAGCCCAGTGTGGGTGGGGTTTGTGGCAGCTAATGTGCCTAGCTTCTACCTCCGAGCCCCGTGGGGGCGGGGAATGGGGCTAGGCCTGGGGACAGCTGGTCCAAGATGACGAGGAGGTACTTGTACATCCTCCCATGGCAGACATTGGTCTGAGATACTCCCGCGACAGAGAGCCAAGGCCGGGCCATCTCTTGGAAAAGGCCCAGGCCGGGCGATTATACCGGCGAATCTAGAACAACAATACACTTCAATTCCTCAACTATGCTGTTACTCATCAATCCCGTAACTATGTTCTCATTCACTCAGCTACTCTACTCTTTATAAATACATTAACTTCCCTCTCCTAAGTACCTAACGATCTGAACCTTGAAAGTCAAGACACATGTGTAACATCTGGATATCTTTATTGTAGACGTTTCGCCATCCAGTGGCTTTATCAATACAGATTCTAGGACATAGTAGGAAGACAGTAGAACTATGTACAAAAGATGAGGTAATCAGTCCCTCAGCCTTGGAGTTAGTGTTCACAGCATCGTGGTGGAGGAGAATCTGGAGCAAAGGCAAGAAGACTGGCGGTTATATAGGCGTCGATCTGAACCTTAACACTGTGTGCCCTGTATTCCCTTCACTATTTCCTCTTCTCTCTCTCTCAGCTTGTCACCAGTCTTCCCTGCTTCAAGTCTCTCAGCTTGTCACCAGTCTTCCCTGCTTCAAGTCTCTCAGCTTGTCACCAGTCTTCCCTGCTTCAAGTCTCTCAGCTTGTCACCAGTCTTCCCTGCTTCAAGTCTCTCAGCTTGTCACCAGTCTTCCCTTCAAGTCTCTCAGCTTGTCACCAGTCTTCCCTGCTTCAAGTCTCTCAGCTTGTCACCAGTCTTCCCTGCTTCAAGTCTCTCAGCTTGTCACCAGACTTCCCTGCTTCAAGTCTCTCAGCTTGTCACCAGTCTTCCCTGCTTCAAGTCTCTCAGCTTGTCACCAGTCTTCCCTGCTTCAAGTCTCTCAGCTTGTCACCAGTCTTCCCTGCTTCAAGTCTCTCAGCTTGTCACCAGTCTTCCCTGCTTCAAGTCTCTCAGCTTGTCACCAGTCTTCCCTGCTTCAAGTCTCTCAGCTTGTCACCAGTCTTCCCTGCTTCAAGTCTCTCAGCTTGTCACCAGTCTTCCCTGCTTCAAGTCTCTCAGCTTGTCACCAGTCTTCCCTGCTTCAAGTCTCTCAGCTTGTCACCAGACTTCCCTGCTTCAAGTCTCTCAGCTTGTCACCAGTCTTCCCTGCTTCAAGTCTCTCAGCTTGTCACCAGTCTTCCCTGCTTCAAGTCTCTCAGCTTATCACCAGTCTTCCCTGCTTCAAGTCTCTCAGCTTGTCACCAGACTTCCCTGCTTCAAGTCTCTCAGCTTGTCACCAGTCTTCCCTGCTTCAAGTCTCTCAGCTTGTCACCAGTCTTCCCTGCTTCAAGTCTCTCAGCTTGTCACCAGACTTCCCTGCTTCAAGTCTCTCAGCTTGTCACCAGTCTTCCCTGCTTCAAGTCTCTCAGCTTGTCACCAGACTTCCCTGCTTCAAGTCTCTCAGCTTGTCACCAGTCTTCCCTGCTTCAAGTCTCTCAGCTTGTCACCAGTCTTCCCTGCTTCAAGTCTCTCAGCTTGTCACCAGTCTTCCCTGCTTCAAGTCTCTCAGCTTGTCACCAGTCTTCCCTGCTTCAAGTCTCTCAGCTTGTCACCAGTCTTCCCTGCTTCAAGTCTCTCAGCTTGTCACCAGTCTTCCCTGCTTCAAGTCTCTCAGCTTGTCACCAGTCTTCCCTGCTTCAAGTCTCTCAACTTGTCACCAGTCTTCCCTGCTTCAAGTCTCTCAGCTTGTCACCAGTCTTCCCTGCTTCAAGTCTCTCAGCTTGTCACCAGTCTTCCCTGCTTCAAGTCTCTCAGCTTGTCACCAGTCTTCCCTGCTTCAAGTCTCTCAGCTTGTCACCAGTCTTCTCTGCTTCAAGTCCCTCTAGAATATGTAGTTGTAAGACTTTTATAACTTTTATCTTGCATATCTGAGTTCTCCATTACCGTCTTTTATTCTGTACCATCCTCTTCCTTTATTCTCTTCATTCCCATTAAATCTTGCTATCTTTCTCCTTAGATTCGCTCTCGCTCTCGTTTTACTACCAACACGTGAGTATACAGCCTTCTGTTTTACCTTATCATCAATATACTTTTATCAGGCAATATAGAACACCACTTGAAAATGTCTCAAACGTGACGATACAAGGGCAATACATGGTTAACACTTACACTCCTATATACATTTACACTATTACAAACATTTTGGGTGTGTAACACTGAGCACTAAGATTATTTATATATAGTAAAGGACAAGTTATTTTGTGAGCACCTTAGATCCAGAAGTATACTGAGTGTCTTATCTGTAACAAATTAAATTCACGGGGAAGCGCACAGACAGTGAGTGGAAATGAGGTTTGATGCAAGGAATGCCACTTCCTTGGTTCAAGAGCCCTTTGCCACCATTAAGGCACTCTCTCTGATGTGTAATATATAGTAAATGTTTTCAAGAACTGAACTCATCAATTCATAGTTTATATGTGCATACCCTTCATTATTATTTCATCGATCTGTACAATCAGCCGTAATGCAGGAAAAAAGCTCTTGTTCCAGGCAACTGGAGCTACTCACTTTTTTTCGATCAAATCTAATTTCCTTCCTTTTACCACGTGCTTCACCTGGAGTATCATAATTAGGTGGTACTCAAGGAAGTCAATACGTTCTTCATCATCTGATCTATATATATCGGCTAGCCGGGATAGAACCCATGTTGTTTTAGTTCGCCTCTTGAGAAGCAAGACAAAATTCACGACGCTCGTAACCACTTGATCAAACAAACCTACAAACATTATGTAACTGCCAGAACTAGGGACATTTCATGATACTAAGACATACAATGGTGTGGCAGGCTCAGAACTAATTTCATTCTACTCCCGTTTGATATAGCAGCCTTCACAAGCAGGTCACTAACAAGTGATGTTTGTAAGACTGTTTGGTCCAGTGGTTAAGAGTCATGAATTTTCACTTGCTTCCCATGAAGCAGGATAAAACAACAGGGGTTCGATCCCCGGGTAGCCGCAGTATGTTTTTGCTTAAATACTAGTTATTCGTGGTTGCATTAATATATATATATATATATATATATATATATATATATATATATATATATATATATATATATATATATATATTATTGTAACCACGAACAAGTGGTATTGATCAATAACAACACTGCACTAGCCAAGGATTCGAACCCATGTTGTACTGGCCTGCCTCATGGTAAGCGAGAACCACATGACGCTTTAAACCACAAGACCACTCAACCCTACAAGAATGGCGCAGCCAGCACACAGCTAGCTGTTGGGCCGCCATCCGAGGGCATAGGAAGGTGTGGGAGCTTCTAAGCTAATTTCATTCTCATTCTCATTTCATTTTCATTCTCATTCAAGCTCCCACACCTCCGTATGCCCTCGGATGGCGGCCCAACAGCTAGCTGTGTGCTGGCTGCGCCATTCTTGTAGGGTTGAGTGGTCCTGTGGTTTAAAGCGTCATGTGGTTCTCGATTACCATCAGGCAGGCCAGTACAACATGGGTTCGAATCCTTGGCTAGCGCAGTGTTGTTATTGATATATATATATATATATATATATATATATATATATATATATATATATATATATATATATATATATATATATATATATATATATATATATATATATTCCATCCTTATAAAGAGCTAGTGGGTGAGTTGGTGTGGTCACTACTTAGTTATTTAGAAGGTAAGTATTAAAGAAATTTTTCTGTCATAAATCATCTTTGTGTGATAATGAGAAAAACGACAAAGTAAATTAAGGTATTAAATTTATATGTTAGCTGCACCAAGAGCAATCATAATCTAGCCACACTGTGGTACCGTGTACTTGTTCACATCAATTATGAAGTTTAATGTCGAAACCATCTAGTTCAAGAAATTTTTCATCAGGCTTTTCTCCGAACACGGTTTGTTATGCTCACACATCACTGGCTAGAACGTACTCAGGTTATGATATAATGGTGAAAACTATGGTTACATTAGGCAGAAGCTATGGTAACATGAAGGTGGAAGCTATGGAAACATAACGGTAGAAAAAAAAATACCTAAGAGAAATAATTTTGACCGGTAAGTCAGCGGAAGGCCTCTGTCAGATGACCAAAAGCTCCAGCTGCGGGTCATCATCTAAGACCCGCGTCAGGAAACACCTGTCCTGTTTCCTGACGAACATTACCTAACTAACCTAACATCACTGTCTTAAACTGTAGGATAAACCACGTTCTCTTATTAGTATGACTTGTATTGTTTTAAGCGAAATTCTTCTGTGTCTTCGCTTCTTATACAGAGTTCGTTGTACTTTTTATTTACGTCTCATTTATATGATGGGTAAAAATAAATGAAAATTATACACAGATACAACTACTGGAGAGAGGATGAGCTTTGTGTATATCCATAAGTTGTCAGTGTCACCAAGTAAACTTGATCAAGTATGAGACCTGAACACATCAAAGTGTGCAAACCTGTTTGTCTGGAGAGTCTCAACCTTGTTAGTGACTGAGTGAAACTGTGTCCTCTAGTAGTGTTTCTCAACCTTGTTAGTGACTGAGTGAAACTGTCCTCTAGTAGTGTTTCTCAACCTTGTTAGTGACTGAGTGAAACGGTGTCCTCTAGTAGTGTTTCTCAACCTTGTTAGTGACTGAGTGAAACTGTGTCCTCTAGTAGTGTTTCTCAACCTTGTTAGTGACTGAGTGAAACTGTGTCCTCTAGTAGTGTTTCTCAACCTTACATTGCTCTACCTCACACTGCCCCACCTCAGACTCCCCTACCTCACACTGCCCCACCTCACAGCCTCATCACACACTGCCCCACCTCACACTGCCTCACCACACACTGCCCCACCACACACATTAATGCCTGCTTCACGGGAGAGTTTACTGGAAGCTCTTGTTGGCAGGTGGAAGCCCCGGCCTGCGGACTGGCTGTTGCAACTCCTATGTAAAAGGATTATAAACTTTAGGGCAACTTTGGTGGGTATTTAAATTTTTCCAGCGGTCTTGGGTCGTTCCAAACTGAACTTAAATAAGCTAATTGTGGAACAAAAACAAACAAGCAATGTTTGGAGAGCGGGAGGTAAAGTTTTTATTGCAACTCTGTAATTACTAATTACCTTCTTTCATTTTCCTTGATTGGCAACGATGCAGGATGTAAAGTTTTGCGGCTGGCAACGACGCAGCATCTAAGCTTCATCAATGGTAACGAAGCAGGATCTAAGTTTCGTGACTGACAACGACGCAGGATCTAAGTTTCGTGACTGACAACGACGCAGGATCTAAGTTTCGTGACTGATAACGACGTACGATCTAAGTTTCGTGACTGACAACGACGCACGATCTAAGTTTCGTGACTGATAACGAAAAAGTGGAGAGCTTCAGTAATGACCTGGAAAGAGTGAAGAGCTTCAGTTATGACCTGGAAAGAGTGAAGAGCTTCAGTTATGACCTGGAAAGAGTGAAGAGCTTCAGTTATGACCTGGAAAGAGTGAAGAGCTTCAGTAATGACCTGGAAAGAGTGAAGAGCTTCAGTTATGACCTGGAAAGAGTGAAGAGCTTCAGTTATGACCTGGAAAGAGTGAAGAGCTTCAGTTATGACCTGGAAGAAGTGAAGAGCTTCGGCATTTACTGAGAAGTACAGATTTTTAGCATTAATCAGGAGTAAGTGTAGCGTATTATTAATGATGAATGAAAAGTGAAGAGTTTAAATACTAACTGGGAAAAATAAAGCTTCAACACTGAGACGAATACAGTAAGTTCAGTAATAATCAGGGTAATGTGTAGAGCTTTAGCACTGATCAGGGAGCAATTTAACACATCTACTTGGGAAAAAGAGGGCGTTTGTGACTTGATAAATCCCACTATTTGGGCGAAAGGATGTCAATAAAGGATCGCATTACACTGCATTTGTGTCTGCTTTTATGTATCGTATTTTCTACCATTTCACTCCAGCAATGATCAGGGAGTCACGGGCAAGTTTACAATTGATCGGAAAGACGTGTAGAACTTAATCAGAGAGAAGCAACTTCTCTCTGATCAAGAGAGAATATTAAAGTATAACAAGTAAGGTAACATGAATGCTATTTCCATACTATAAAAATTAAAGAATGAAATCGGCCGGTGAAATCTTCCATTTATATACATATTTTTTTTTTTCATTTGTTGTGATACGCTTGAGTCTCCCGGATCTTCAGGATCCAGATTTAATTCATCGTTGTCGGGAGCTTTCACTCTCGTTAATGCCTCACACAGTGTTCAACACACGTCCAGTTTACTCGTGTTAAAATATTCAACGTTCAGATGTTGTGAAACCTCAGGACGAATTTTTTGACAAGGTAAAATTATCAAAACAGTTACTGTCCAGGAGTCTCAGGATGTAACAAAACTGATCAGACCTTGGAAAGAAAGTCTTAAGATACAACAAAACTAGTCAGACCTTAGAATAAGAATCAAGATGGAACAAAATCAGTCTTGACTTGAGAGAGAGAGAGAGAGAGAGAGAGACAGAGAGAGAGACAGAGAGAGACAGAGAGAGAGAGACAGACAGACAGACAGACAGACACAGAGACAGAGAAAGAGACCGAGCTTACTAGCAAGTCTCTACTGGGACGTTCCCCCATATTGTAAAGCCCTGTGATAGGATTTCTCTATCTTTCGCTGTGTTAGAGCTGGAGTGGTGTGTGGCAGGCTCAGGAGAGATTAAGTTTTGGTTGAAGCAGCTTTAACTACTCTTCAATTACACTGTCAAGAAGCATTTTAAGAAGAATAACAAATATTTTTAATGTATAATTTAGAATGAATTCAGAAAATCTAGACTGACAATACGGAACACTAAGATATAATATATAAAAAAGAGAAGAAAATTGCCTTTTTTTACCACAGAAATAAAGAACATATGATAACTGTTTGTTGTTTTCCTATAAAAGTTATATTTAAGGGTAACTTACTATCTGTGAAATAAATATAGAAATTATAAACAATTTTATCCATCAAATTCTTATAAATTTGTATATAAGGGCTAAATGCACAACATATCACTATATCTAAACTAAAGTATACTGGTAGGTATCATGTTCTGTACAATATATTTTCTTCAAAATTTCCATTTACTGATGCAAAAGGAAAGGGGAGTGAGGGTTTCCCATGACCATACCAAATATTTATGGCTTTCTATTTTTTAACACACCGGCTGTCTCCCACCGAGGTAAAGTGACCCCGATAATTGAGAAACACTCACTCTTATTCACTCAGTCATTGTCTTTCCAGAATTATGTTGACATCGTAGCTACGGTGACCGTCCGAACTGCAACATTCTCAAATGCGAGAACTGCTAGATGGAACTTCATTAATATGAAGCAGACGAGTGACTGGTAAGCAATACCAACATTAATCTTGCAATTTATACTTCAAGGCCGTCACAGGGTCATCGTTACTATTTTGACTGTTTCAGGGTCACCGTTACTTCTTTATCACTGTTACATAGTCATCGTTACTATTTTATAATTGTCTCAGGGTCATCGTCACTTTTATCAGTCACATAGTCATCGACACTTTTGCATTACTGTTACAAGGTCTCTCTCTCTCTGTGTACTCACTATTTATGTTTGCCAAACCACTTTGATCGTTATTTTCAAATTCTGGCCTCTACTCTTGAAGCTGTGCATTGATTTGCTTCCTCCACTCCGCGTGGTTGGCTGGGTGAGTACTCATCTAACTGTGGTTACAGAGGTCGAGACTCAGCTCCTGGTCCCGCCTCTTCACTGATAGCTACTGGGTCCTCCCTCTCCTTGCTCCATGAGCTTTATCATACCTCGTCTTAAAACTATGTATGTTTCCTACCTCCACTACATCACATGTCAGGCTATTCTACTTCCTAACAACTCTGTGTGTGTGTGTTGGCGCTCTAGCTTTTGATTCTGCCTCTTTCAGACTGATTAATGTGACAAATCATTGTAATATCTTCTGATAAAACCCTTTACGGAGTTTCCACCGTTTCATATCAACATCATTCCATTTTTTTTTGTGACTATGTTGAAGAAATATTTCTGGATATCCATGTGGCTCGTTTGTGAGTGAATTTTTTAACCATGATTGCTAGTTCTGGTTTGCTTCTTGTTAAAGAGCCTACCTTTCTCCACCCAACTTTTGTCGCAAGTATTTTGTATGTCCGGATCTTATCTCCCATTAGTCACAGCTAACTCGCAAACTAGAAAAAAGGAAAGTAGACGAAGTTGTGGTCCATCCTGGTCCATCATCAAGTTCGTGGGTTCTTTAGGAGACAAGTCTAGTTCTCGCAGTCTCTTTTTCATATCTCATTTCCGCCGGTTCAGGAACCTGTCTGGAGACCCATTTTTGGATTTAGATTTTTACTTGTTTTGCGCTTTTCTATATGAACAGGAGCCACTAACCCCACTGAGCGTCTAGCAGCTTAGCAAACACCTGACTGATTCATGATTTTCTGTAAAGAGAATGTAACATTAAAATGTGAATGTCAATATTTTACTGTCAGGTTTTCCTACTCGTCCGGTGGTGCGTCAGTGTTCTGTTCGCCCAACAAAACAGTCTCGTCTTCATGCATCATTACGTTTGCTGTTTCTAACGTATGACAGTTTTATTTTACTGACATTGGATTCATTTTACTAATATTAACCTCACCAATCATACCTTAATCCAAATAGCGTATGTAGAGAAATTGGTTTAAGCATATTAAGGAAAAAAAAAAAAGACAAAGTTTGTGTAACTGCAGCGCTCCGCTTGTCTTTGTTCCTTTATGGGTATATACTGAATGTTTATTACAGGTTGGCTAAAGTACTGCGTACTGTGATGAAGAGTGTGCAGGTTTAAATCCTACTGTTCATTGAGAGGTAATGTTTGTAAATAATTTCGCCCGTTTACGAATTAAGTATATATATCTATATATATATATATATATATATATATATATATATATATATATATATATTTGTGTGTGTGTGTGTGTGTGTGTGTGTGTGTGTGTGTGTGTGTGTGTGTGTGTGTGTGTGTGTGTGTGTGTGTGTGTGTGTGTGTGTGTGTGTGTGTGAGGAATTCGCAAGAGCAGGCGAAATATACACAAACACTGATCTCTGGCCGAAGGAGACTCGAACCTACGAACCTTGGAATAAGGTACGCAGTGCTTTACCATTCTCACCACACTGGGCCAATACCTTGGCGCCCAGCTTGCGCTAGACGTTGATCCAAGGCAGCCAGCTTTCAGGGAGAAGGCTTACAGCTGTAAGCCTTCCCACCTTATCCCACCGAAGCAGGGTGGCCCAAAAAGAAAAACAAAAGTTTCTCTTTTTAACTTTAGTAATGTATACAGGAGAAGGGGTTACTAGCCCCTTGCTCCCGGCATGTTAGTCACCTCTTACGACACGCATGGCTTACGGTGGAAAAATTCTGTTGCATTTCCCCATGGAGAATGTGTATGCACGTATATATAACACATTCTAGTGATGAACAACTTAAGGAAAGGTACAATTTCAGAATTAAGAGTCATTGACAACTAATTTTGCAATTCATGGATATAAGTCATCTCACCGGTGTGTTCCACCAGTCATACAGTCATGCTTCATACGTTCAAAAGTCAAAGGAATACCTGTACAACTTTGCCAGTGATCATCACTCCCGCGGACTTGTCTAAGACCTGGCCTCCTCAGTAGAACTACTGTGAAACATACTGGAGAGGAAAATGTATGATGTATCTAAGTAATGTGAGGAAGTTTGATACCTATATTATGATTAGTTATCTCGTCTCTGGATACATTTTCCTGGCTGCTGGAGGTGCTGCAAGAAAATGGAGGCACTTACCATGAAGCATGGTCAACATTTTAAGGAAAATGTTTATGTGTATAGGAAATATTCAAGGACATTCCAAAAATCTTTTCAGAAAGTATGTCAGTCCATTATCCAAAGAGCTGTGCCGAGTGGATGTGCCTTGTGGGGTTGCAGATGGTGCAAGTGGTGGTGGTGGTGGTCCTAGTGGGGAGAGGGAGGTGAAGATGAGCAGTGGTGATGCAGGGGGATGTCGTGGTGGAGGGTTGGTTGTCGTGGTGGGGGGCTGTTGTGTCAGGGGGTTTGTTGTCGTGTTAGAGGGTTCACTGTGGAGGTGGAGGACTGGTTTTCGTTGGGGGGAGGGGTTGAAGTGATGGGAGAGGATTGGTGGTGGTGGTTGTTGTTGGGTTGAAGAAGATTGGTTGTCGTAGTGATGGTTGTCACCTTGAGGTTATAGAAGGTTATAGCTGTTATAATGTATTAACGGTACCTGGATCATGGCCACAGCGGTTCAGACCAAGCCTCCTAAATTGGAAAGAAAATATTACGATAAAGTCAGTTGATTGAATGAAAATGCTGACCCACAGATGGGTCCAGCTTCATCCTGTTCCCTACTTGTATGTTGCATAATAATAAAAATACTTGTTATGTTTCATAATAATAAAAATACTTGTATATTTCATAACAATAAAAATTCTTTCAAATGAGCTGATGTAGGTAAGAGCTTTTAGCTTGTCAACAAAGTTAGGAATCCTTAACCTGTAAACAGCTTATCAAAAAAAGCTAGGGATCCTTAACCTAACCTTCTCAAACTCGGTTTAAAAAGAAATTTAAGAAACTCATACATAAAGAAAAAAAAGTATTTGAAATGTATAAATTTGTAAGAGTTACCTGCCATGTAAGGTCTCCAGGTAACAAAAAAGCAACAAATGAGCCAAAGTGCAAAATGTTTAACAAGTTTTACTGTAGTACTTCCTTGAAGGTAGTCTACCAGTCGTGACATGTGCAGCACATATCCGAGTCATTCATCAGTTTTCACTACAGTGGTAGTTTCCTGGCAGCTGTTCCACAAGTGGTAACAGTGTTGGGTACAGAACATGGCCGCCACTGTGTGCGCTGCCAATCGGAAAGCAACCAAATCTGGTTCAAAATATTTTGTGAAACAATTGTGCTAAAGTCTGGTGAGCTCACATGTTCTGTTTTACATAACTTTTTATTCATAGAAGACAAACTTTGGCACAAGCTCCTGCAAACTCTTGCATGGCTGCGTAAGTAACACACACTGACAATGTTCACTTTTAACATTGCAATGAAACAAGGAAGGCGTTACAATGAAGTAAAGAAGGCGTTACAATGAAGCAAAGAAGGCGTTACAATGAAACAAGGAAGGTGTTACAATGAAGCAAAGAAGGCGTTACAATGAAACAAGGAAGGTGTTACAATGAAACAAGGAAGGTGTTACAATGAAACAAGGAAGGTGTTACAATGAAGCAAGGAAGGTGTTACAATGAAGCAAGGAAGGTGTTACAATGAAGCAAAGAAGGCGTTACAATGAAGTAAAGAAGGCGTTACAATGAAGCAAAGAAGGCGCTACAATGAAGCAAAGAAGGCGTTACAATGAAGCAAAGAAGGCGTTACAATGAAGCAAAGAAGGCGCTACAATGAAGCAAAGAAGGCGTTACAATGAAGCAAAGAAGGCGTTACAATGAAGCAAAGAAGGCGCTACAATGAAGTAAAGAAGGCGTTACAATGAAGCAAAGAAGGCGTTACAATGAATCAAAGAAGGCGTTACAATGAAACAAAGAAGGCGTTACAATGAAGCAAAGAAGGCGCTACAATGAAGTAAAGAAGGCGTTACAATGAAGCAAAGAAGGCGTTACAATGAAGCAAAGAAGGCGTTACAATGAAACAAAGAAGGCGTTACAATGAAGCAAAGAAGGCGCTACAATGAAGCAAAGAAGGCGTTACAATGAAGCAAAGAAGGCGCTACAATGAAGCAAAGAAGGCGCTACAATGAAGCAATGAAGGCGCTACAATGAAGCAAAGAAGGCGTTATAATGAAGCAAAGAAGGCGCTACAATGAAGCAAAGAAGGCGCTACAATGAAGCAAAGAAGGCGCTACAATGAAGCAAAGAAGGCGTTACAATGAAGCAAAGAAGGCGTTATAATGAAGCAAAGAAGGCGTTACAATGAAGCAAAGAAGGCGTTATAATGAAGCAAAGAAGGCGTTATAATGAAGCAAAGAAGGCGTTACAATGAAGCAAAGGCGTTATAATGAAGCAAAGAAGGCGTTACAATGAAACAAAGAAGGCGTTACAATGAAGTAAAGAAGGCGTTACAATGAAGCAAAGAAGGCGCTACAATGAAGCAAAGAAGGCGTTATAATGAAGCAAAGAAGGCGTTACAATGAAGCAAAGAAGGCGTTACAATGAAGCAAAGAAGGCGTTACAATGAAGCAAAGAAGGCGTTACAATGAAGTAAAGAAGGCGTTACAATGAAGCAAAGAAGGCGCTACAATGAAGCAAAGAAGGCGCTACAATGAAGAAGGCGTTACAATGAAGCAAAGAAGGCGTTACAATGAAACAAAGAAGGCGTTACAATGAAACAAAGAAGGCGTTACAATGAAGTGAAGAAAACGTTACAATGAAGCAAAGAAGGCGTTACAATGAAGTGAAGAAAACGTTACAATGAAGCAAAGAAGGTGTTACAATGAAGCAAAGAAGGCGTTACAATGAAGCAAAGAAGGCGTTACAATGAAACAAAGAAGGCGTTACAATGAAGCAAAGAAGGCGTTACAATGAAGTAAAGAAGGTGTTACAATGAAGCAAAAAAGGCGTTACAATGAAGCAAAGAAGGCGTTACAATGAAGCAAAGAAGGTGTTACAATGAAGCAAAGAAGGCGTTACAATGAAGCAAGGAAGGTGTTACAATGAAGTAAAGAAGGCGTTACAATGAAGCAAAGAAGGTGTTACAATGAAGCAAAGAAGGCGTTACAATGAAGCAAGGAAGGTGTTACAATGAAGTAAAGAAGGCGTTACAATGAAGCAAGGAAGGTGTTACAATGAAGTAAAGAAGGTGTTACAATGAAGCAAAAAAGGCGTTACAATGAAGCAAAAAAGGCGTTACAATGAAGCAAAGAAGGCGTTACAATGAAGCAAAGAAGGCGTTACAATGAAGCAAAGAAGGCGTTACAATGAAGCAAAGAAGGCGTTACAATGAAGTAAAGAAGGCGTTACAATGAAGTAAAGAAGGCGTTACAATGAAGCAAAGAAGGCGTTACAATGAAGCAAAGAAGGCGTTACAATGAAGCAAAGAAGGCGTTACAATGAAGTAAAGAAGGCGTTACAATGAAGCAAAGAAGGCGCTACAATGAAGAAGGCGTTACAATGAAGCAAAGAAGGCGTTACAATGAAGTAAAGAAGGCGTTACAATGAAGCAAAGAAGGCGCTACAATGAAGCAAAGAAGGCGTTACAATGAAGCAAAGAAGGCGCTACAATGAAGTAAAGAAGGCGTTACAATGAAGCAAAGAAGGCGCTACAATGAAGAAGGCGTTACAATGAAGAAGGCGCTACAATGAAGAAGGCGTTACAATGAAGAAGGCGTTACAATGAAGCAAAGAAGGCGCTACAATGAAGAAGGCGCTACAATGAAGAAGGCGCTACAATGAAGAAGGCGTTACAATGAAGCAAGGAAGGTGTTACAATGAAGCAAAGAAGGCGTTACAATGAAGTAAAGAGGGCGTTACAATGAAGCAAAGAAGGCGTTACAATGAAGCAAGGAAGGCGTTACAATGAAGTAAAGAAGGCGCTACAATGAAGTAAAGAAGGCGTTATAATGAAGTAAAGAAGCCGTTACAATGAAGAAGGCGTTACAATGAAGCAAAGAAGGCGTTACAATGAAGAAGGCGTTACAATGAAGCAAAGAAGGCGTTACAATGAAGAAGGCGTTACAATGAAGCAAAGAAGGCGTTACAATGAAGAAGGCGTTACAATGAAGCAAGGAAGGTGTTACAATGAAGCAAAGAAGGCGTTACAATGAAGTAAAGAGGGCGTTACAATGAAGCAAAGAAGGCGTTACAATGAAGAAGGCGTTACAATGAAGCAAGGAAGGTGTTACAATGAAGCAAAGAAGGCGTTACAATGAAGTAAAGAGGGCGTTACAATGAAGCAAAGAAGGCGTTACAATGAAGCAAGGAAGGCGTTACAATGAAGTAAAGAAGGCGTTACAATGAAGCAAAGAAGGCGTTACAATGAAGCAAGGAAGGCGTTACAATGAAGTAAAGAAGGCGTTACAATGAAGTAAAGAAGGCGTTACAATAAAACAAGGAAGGTGTTACAATGGAGCGAGGAAGGTGTTACAATAAAACAAGGAAGGTGTTACAAGGAAGCAAGGAAGGTGTTACAATAAATCAAGGAAGGTGTTACAATAAAGCAAGGAAGATGTTACAATGAAGCAAGGAAGGTGTTACAATGAAGCAAGGAAGGTGTTACAATGAAGCAAGGAAGATGTTACAATGAAGCAAGGAAGGTGTTACAAAGAAGCAAGGAAGGTATTACAATGAAGCAAGGAAGGTGTTACAATGAAACAAGGAAGGAGTTACGAAGAAACAAGGAAGGTGTTACAACGAAGCAAGGAAGGTGTTACAATGAAGCAAGGAAGGTGTTACTCTGAAACAAGGAAGGGGTTACAATGAAACAAGGAAGGAGTTACAATGAAGCAAGGTGTTACAATGAAGCAAGGAAGGTGTTACAATGAAACAAGGAAGACATTACAATGCAACACAGAATCTCTGTCAGAAAATAAAGAAGCAATGTCAACGTTTTCTTAAATAATGTAAGAGAGACCAATTAAGAATTTCATGATCTATTTGTAAACTGGAGTTCAGCATTTATCAATAAAGAGCCTTACTGGGTCCATAACTCGTGAGTATACAAGTCTACTGACCGTGGTAACAGTGTACACAAGTATAATGACTGTGGTAACAGTGTACACAAGTATAATGACTGTGGTAACAGTGTACACAAGTATAATGACTGTGGTAACAGTGTACACAAGTATAATGACTGTGGTAACAGTGTACACAAGTATAATGACTGTGGTAACAGTGTACACAAGTATAATGACTGTGGTAACAGTGTACACAAGTATAATGACTGTGGTAACAGTGTACACAAGTATAATGACTGTGGTAACAGTGTACACAAGTATAATGACTGTTGTAACAGTGTACACAAGTATAATGACTGTGGTAACAGTGTACACAAGTATAATGACTGTGGTAACAATGTACACAAGTCTACTGACTGTGGTAAGTATACACACGTCTACTGATTGTGGTAACAGTGTACACACATCTACTGACAACCAACATCACAGTTAGTGCTGTGTCGTGCACAGAGGGAATATATATATATATATATATATATATATATATATATATATATATATATATATATATATATATATATATATATATATATATATATATATATATATATATATATATATACACATATACATACATACATATACATACATACATATACATACATACATATATATATATATATATATATATATATATATATATATATATATATATATATATATATATATATATATATATATATATATATATATATATATTATTAACACACTGGCCGATTCCCACCAAGGCAGGGTGGCCCGAAAAAGAAAAACTTTCACCATCATTCACTCCATCACTGTCTTGCCAGAAGGGTGCTTTACACTACAGTTTTTAAACTGCAACATTAACACCTCTCCTTCAGAGTGCAGGCACTGTACTTCCCATCTCCAGGACTCAAGTCCGGCCTGCCGGTTTCCCTGAATCCCTTCATAAATGTTACTTTGCTCACACTCCAACAGCACGTCAAGTATTAAAAACCATTTGTCTCCATTCACTCCAATCAAACACGCTCACGCATGCCTGCTGGAAGTCCAAGCCCCTCGCACACAAAACCTCCTTTACCCCCTCCCTCCAACCTTTCCTAGGCCGACCCCTACCCCGCCTTCCTTCCACTACAGACTGATACACTCTTGAAGTCATTCTGTTTCGCTCCATTCTCTCTACATGTCCGAACCACCTCAACAACCCTTCCTCAGCCCTCTGGACAACAGTTTTGGTAATCCCGCACCTCCTCCTAACTTCCAAACTACGAATTCTCTGCATTATATTCACACCACACATTGCCCTCAGACATGACATCTCCACTTCCTCCAGCCTTCTCCTCGCTGCACCATTCATCACCCATGCTTCACACCCATATAAGAGCGTTGGTTAAACTATACTCTCATACATTCCCCTCTTTGCCTCCAAGGACAAAGTTCTTTGTCTCCACAGACTCCTAAGACCGCTCACCCTTTTCCCCTCATCAATTCTATGATTCACCTCATCTTTCATAGACCCATCCGCTGACACGTCCACTCCCAAATATCTGAATACATTCACCTCCTCCATACTCTCTCCCTCCAATCTGATATCCAATCTTTCATCACCAAATCTTTTTGTTATCCTCATAACCTTACTCTTTCCTGTATTCACTTTTAATTTTCTTCTTTTGCATACCCTACCAAATTCATCCACCAACCTCTGCAACTTCTCTTCAAACTCTCCCAAGAGCAGTGTCATCAGCAAAGAGCAACTGTGACAACTCCCACTTTATGTGTGATTCTTTATCTTTTGACTCCACGCCTCTTGCCAAGACCCTCGCATTTACTTTCTTACAACCCCATCTAAAAATATATTAAACAACCACGGTGACATCACATCCTTGTCTAAGGCCTACTTTTACTGGGAAATAATCTCCCTCTTTCCTACATACTCTAACTTGAGCCTCACTATCCTCGTAAAAACTCTTCACTGCTTTCAGTAACCTACCTCCTACACCATACACTTGCAACATCTGCCACATTGCCCCCCCTATCCACCCTGTCATACGCCTTTTCCTAATCCATAAATACCACAAAAACCTCTTTAGCCTTATCTAAATACTGTTCACTTATATGTTTCACTGTAAACACCTGGTCCACACACCCCCTACCTTTCCTAAAGCCTCCTTGTTTATCTGCTATCCTATTCTCCGTCTTACTCTTAATTCTTTCAATAATAACTCTTCCATACACTTTACCAGGTATACTCAATAAACTTATCCCCCTATAATTTTTGCACTCTCTTTTGTCCCCTTTGCCTTTATACAAAGGAACTATGCATGCTCTCTGCCAATCCCTAGGTACCTTACCCTCTTCCAAACATTTATTAAATAATTGCACCAATCACTCCAAAACTATATCCCCACCTGCTTTTAACATATCTATCTTTATCCCATCAATCCCGGCTGCCTTACCCCCTTTCATTTTACCTACTGCCTCACGAACTTCCCCACACACAACTGGCTCTTCCTCACTCCCACAAGATGTTATTCCTCCTTGCCCTATACACGAAATCACAGCTTCCCTATCTTCATCAACATTTATCAATTCCTCAAAATATTCCCTCCATCGTCCCAATAGCTCTAACTCTCCATTTAATAACTCTCCTCTCCTATTTTTAACGACAAATCCATTTGTTCTCTAGGCTTCCTTAACTTGTTAATCTCACTCCAAAACTTTTTCTTATTTTCAACAAAATTTGTTGATAACATCTCACCCACTCTCTCATTTGCTCTCTTTTTACATTGCTTCACCACTCTCTTAGAATTTCTCTTTTTCTCCATATACTCTTCCCTCCTTGCATCACTTCTACTTTGTAAAAACTTCTCATATGCTAACTTTTTCTACCTTACTACTCTCTTTACATCATCATTCCACCAATCGCTCCTCTTACCTCCCGCACCCACCCTCCTGTAACCACAAACTTCTGCTGAACACTCTAACACTACGTTTTTAAACCTACCCCATACCTCTTCGACCCCATTGCCTATGCTCTCATTAGCCCATCTATCCTCCAATAGCTGTTTATATCTTACCCTAACTGCCTCCTCTTTCAGTTTATAAACCTTCACCACTCTCTTCCCTGATGCTTCTATTCTCCTTGTATCCCTTCTACCTTTTACTCTCAGTGTAGCTACAACTAAAAAGTGATCTGATATATCTGTGGCCCCTCTATAAACATGTACATCCTGAAGTCTACTCAACAGTCTTTTATCTACCAATACATAATCCAACAAACTACTGTCATTTCGCCCTACATCATATCTTGTATACTTATTTATCCTCTTTCTTAAAATATGTATTACCTATAACTAAACCCCTTTCTATACAAAGTTCAATCAAAGGGCTCCCATTATCATTTACACCTGGCACCCCAAACTTATCTACCACACCCTCTCTAAAAGTTTCTCCTACTTTAGCATTCAGGTCCCCTACCACAATTACTCTCTCATTTGGTTCAAAGGTTCCTATACATTCGCTTAACATCTCCCAAAATCTCTCTCTCTCCTCTACATTCCTCTCTTCTCCAGGTTCATACACGCTTATTATGACCCACTTTTCGCATCCAACCTCTACTTTAATCCACATAATTCTTGAATTTACACATTCATATTCTCTTTTCTCCTTCCATAACTGATCCTTCAACATTACTGCTAAGAAAATGATAGGATGGATAATGAGAACGTTCAAAACGAGAGCTGCCAAGCCAATGATGATCCTTTTCAAATCACTTGTTCTCTCTAGGCTGGAATACTGCTGTACATTAACATCTCCATTCAAACCAGGTGAAATCGCAGATCTAGAGAGTGTACAGAGATCCTTTACTGCACGTATAAGTTCTGACAAGCACCTTAACTACTTGGAACGCTTGGAAGCACTTGACTTGTACTCGTTGGAACGCAGGAGGGAGAGATATATCATAATCTACACTTGGAAAATCTTGGAAGGAATGGTCCCAAATCTGCACACAGAAATCACTCCCTACGAAAGTAAAAGACCGGGCAGGCGATGCAAAATACCCCCAATAAAAAGTAGGGGCGCCATTGGTACACTAAGGGAAAACACCATAAGTGTCCGGGCCCAAGACTGTTTAACAGCCTCCCATCAAGCATTAGGGGAATTGCCAATAAACCCCTGGCTGCCTTCAAGAGAGAGCTGGACAGATACCTAAAGTCAGTGCCGGATCAGCCGGGCTGTGGCTCGTACGTTGGACTGCGTGCGGCCAGCAGTAACACCCTAGTTGATCAGGCCCTGATCCATAGGGAGGCCTGGTCATGGACCGGGCCGCAGGGGGCGTTGATCCCCGGAATAACCTCCAGGTAACCCCTTCCTTAGCTCTAACTCTCTCATATACTCCAGATTTAATCCCATTTATTTCCCCCCACCGAAACTCCCCTACCCCCTTCAGCTTTGTTTCGCTTAGGGCCAGGACATCCAACTTCTTTTCATTCATAACATCAGCAATCATCTGTTTCTTGTCATCCGCACTACATCCACGCACATTCAAGCATCCCAGTTTTATAAAGTTTTTCTTCTTCTCTTTTTTAGTAAATGTCTACAGAAGGGGTTACTAGCCCATTGCTCCCGGCATTTTAGTTGCCTCATACGACACGCATGGCTTACGGGGAAAGATTCTTTTCCACTTCCCCATGGACAATAGAAGAAATAAAGAAGAACAAGAGCTATTTAGAAAAAGGAGAAAAACCTAGATGTATGTATATATAAATGCATCTGCGTGTCTGTGAAGTGTGACCAAAGTGTAAGTAGTAGCGTGTTTATGAGACAGAAAAAGAAACCAGCAATCCTGCCATCATGCTAAACAGTTACAGGCTTCTGTTTCACAGTCATCTGGCAGGACGGTAGTATATATATATATATTATATATATATATATATATATATATATATATATATATATATATATATATATATATATATATATATATATATTCTATAAGAGCGGGACGAAAGTTTTTCTGGCGGCCACGACAAATAATCCCCTACGTGACCTATTTAATAAGTAGCGGTCCCCACATCACCAACCACCAAGACCACCACCACCAAAACGACCTATATAACATATTTAGCGGCAGTAATAATAGTTTCGCCGCTGTCGAAATCGCCACCAATGAAGAGAAGGTCGGGAAAAGAAAGAAAGAGAAAGAGAGAGAGAGAGAGGGGGGGAGTCACAATAATGGAAGTGTGATGAATTAATAAGTGAAGGAATCATTCAAGCTGACACTGGCTCTCACACGAGTACCCCCGTCGTCACTCTGAGTGATGCTGGGATTACTGCTTCAGTAAACATCTGGTTTAGTTGAGACAAAATGTTTTAATAGAGTGTGAATTATCTGTAGAGAAAAACACTTTGAGAGAGAAGAACTACTGATAGTATCACTTGGAGAGAAGAACCACTTGGAGAGAAGAATCACCTGGTCAGCAGAACCACTTGGAGAGAAGAGCCGCTTGAGAAGAACCACTTGGTGAGAAGAGCCACTTGGTGGGATGACCCACTTTTCAGGAAAAAAACACTTGGAGAGAAGAACCACTTGGAGGGGAAAAAGTATAAGGAATTGGATGACACCTAAAAAAAAAAATTATTTTATCTTACAAAACAAATCTACAAATTGGGTTGATAATACACGTGTATCCTCCAGTGTAAAGAACACTGCCCTACTCGCCTAGCAATGTTGATGTCTATGTTGTTGCTGTTGTTATATTCATGGAAGAGCACTAATTTCCTGGAGGAACGGAACGTAATCAGTTCAGATACAAGGGAAGAGTAGGTCCAATACCTTTTATCACGAGCCTTTTACTGAACTGAAAAGTAATGACCCAGTAATTGCTGAAATCATTATCACACTCCCTATAACCACCCAGAACACGTCGAGCATTGACGAAGTGAAGAAGAACGAAAAGCCCTTGAACGAAATGTGCCTTAATAGAGGACTGGTTGGCTCAGGTCATGGCTGTCAGCCTAGTGACAGATCAAGGAGCTGACTGACCTAGATCCACCAGGTACAGTCCTTCCTCACCTTCGCCAAGAGGAACATTATTATTATTAATTTATTTATTTACTTATTATTATCCATATTATTATTATTAATGGCTGTACATGTATCAATCAATGCTGCGCCTCACCCAGCCCCACCCTGCTCTACTACGTTTCGCCCCGTCCTGCCATAATTCACACTGCCTGCTAAGTTTCATCCCAATCTGCCACACTTTCCTCCCATCTTGCCCTGGCACAATAACCTGGTACCCAGCCATATCACAGACGAGAGAGCCGCCACTCTCACTCCCTGGTATCAGTCGTTCCTTTCACACTCACTCATACGCTCACACACTGATCATCTCTCTCACATCACACGCATCCTTCTAGCGCTTTCCTTCATCCCACTGCTAAGTCATGGAAACATTATTCTTCCACTGTTTCTGTTATTATTATTATTATTATTATTATTATTATTATTATTATAATCAGCAGCAGCAATGGTTTTTCGTGATTATTTCGAAAAACATTATTTTTCAGCCTATATTCCAAGGACAGTTATTTTCACTCTTGACTGACACTAAAAAAAAAAACAGAAAAGATCAAAAGGTTCATAACAATATTGGCAGGTAAAGTGAGGGGGGAAATGTCCTTCAATTATAGACCTCGTAGAGAAGATGAGGACTAGGAAGGGAGGACATTATCATGACATACAAAGTAATCGGGGGAGGGGATGATTAGATAGAATGGACAAGGACAATCTGCTAGAGATGAAGGAGAGTGCGCCAGGGAACACAGATGACAGCTAAGGACGCAGATGGCAACACGGACGTTAGGAAGCAGTTTCAGTCTTAAGGTTTGTTGTGAAGCAGAGACTGCTCTTAATAAAGATCACTGGCATACAAAGCAGCAGAGTGGAAGTTGTATCAGCGTAAAGCTACAGTGTGATATATGCCGGAATATGTAAACAGGATATATTTGGGAGTGCTGCTCAGCTTCTGCTTATTCATATATATTCCTGTGAAAACGTGCTCTATGTGTTCATTCTTGCTTTATCCTTCCTGCTATCTCTGACTGATACACTCTGATCTAGCAAACACTTTATCTTTCCATCCTTATTTTCTCTTTAGCCACATCCACTCCCTTGTAACCTCCTCCCGCACTCTATCTCTCTTCCCCTCTTCCTTTAATTTCTTTCAAAACAAATGTTTAGCCGCGAGCAACAAAGCTAGAAGAATCGCATGTTTCAAAGCTAGAAATTTCGTGTTGAAATTTTGGTCCCCAAATTATATTAATGACAAAGGTAAGCTGGAGAGGGTGCAGAGAAGAGCGATCACGCTTGTACTTTTTTTAACAAATAAACAACAGAGAAAGAGAGATTGAAAGCAGTGAACCATTTTTTTCTCCATTAACAGGCGAAGACAACGAGGGGGATCTCACTAAAAACTCCTAAAATTATAAAAAATGATGGACTATTAGAAGTGCGAGGCGATTCGACGACATTGAATAACAATACGAAGCTCAGAAACAAATGTATTTCGAACGTCAATGAAAGAGTTGAGTTACAAGAGTGACAGAGCATTACAAGGGTTTGGTTATTTAGTGCGTGTAAGATAAAAAGTTGCAAACGTATTACGTAGACTCGTAGAGGAATACCGGACTCAGTTTACAAAGTCCACGTCTGGACAGACAGCGACACAGTGGCCGCTGGTTCAGTTTTCAACACTCCTTACCAAAAGTTCTTATATCCAGGATATGTTGAAATTCTTATTTTAAGTTACTATTAATTAAATTTTCTACAATTACCAATTGACAACTATCGTAACAAACTGATACTATAAATACGAATCTGCTGCTATGATGATTAACTTACAGTCATATTAAAGATATCGTAATCACAATATAATCACAGCAAATCTCTGTTCATTATGACATTTATTGGGAATCATATGTTATCAGTTACAGCAAATTTTCAAGCATGGGAAACCCCCCTATCGCCACTATCTCTGCCACAGGATGAGTTGCTGGGTTCGTAGTCTTTCACAGCCCACCACCACAACAGTGACGTAGGTAAGTTTTAAGAAACAGCTGAATTAATACTGCATATATCGGATTCGTTTAAACTTTTAGAGTGACAGTAGTCACTGGAACCCTGAGGCCAGTTCATAGATTGTCCAAGGAGAAAGGATGACCTATATTCCTAAACAGCCTCAAAACATTTCTAGAAATTAGGATTGTATAACAGACAATGGTGAATTTAAACACATGGAGAGAATTAAGGCTAAGGAGCAATATAAAATTAAAGAAGCATTTTAAATTAAAAAGTACCAGCAGTAATAGTAGCAACAATAGTACTGTAGCATCACGAGTAGTAGTGATGTTACGTTTAAAATCTACAGCATCCTTTCGGATGAAATCTTAATTTACCTTGTGTGATAATATAGCCTCAGAAGGTATAGCCTTCTGCCAAACTATCCGGGCTACTAGGCAGCAGTTAATAGTTTTCAGCAGATAACATAAATGAAGACTATCAGGTCCTCTGACTGTTATCCTCCCTAGGTACTCACTCTACCCGAGTTTGCCTGCAGAGTGTTATGACGGTCAACTCCCTCGCGGTCTAGATCCAAGACCAGGTCTCCCAGCGGATAGCCTGATCAACCAGGCTGCTGGTGCTGGCCGCATGAAGTCTAACGTAAGCATCATAAACTGGTTGATCAGGGACTGACTTGAGAAACTTGTCTAGTTCTTTCTTGAAGACAGCCAGGGGTCTATTGGTAATTCACCTTATGTACGTCAAATGTTATTACATTATATTTTCCTTCTTATTTGCTCTACATCTGTCATCTCCTTCTCTCTCTCTCTCTCCTATCACTTCCTATAAATTCTTCCCCTCCTCTCACTTCTTCCTTCCACTTCTGTAATCCGCTCTCTCGTCTCTTTCCTTTCCCCAGCACGAGCCGCATTGATTTACAGCCACACAGACTTTTATGCCTGCTCGTTGCATAAGAGTTTCTGGGTCGACCCTTGTCCGTGAAGACTGCCGACCAAGCCCCGTGCTCACAGTTTCTGTCAACCAACCTACCAACCTGTCTGTCTGTCTATCTTTCTCCCTCTGTGTCGAAGTGAGCCGTGAAATTATGTTATTTCTTGTTTGTTTCAGTTAGTAACAGCATGATACCTTCAATGTTGTTTGTATGACTTATGCTAACGTCCATCTCCAGCAATGTAATTCTATCTGAATGTCAATTACTTCGATGTCTGATACATAATTTCGTTCATCTTGGCAGGTAATATTTCCTCCGCGTACCCTATTCATTGAACGACAGAAATCTATCTTACTTAAAGTGAATACTATCCAATACTTAGAATTATTTAAGGGCTCACAAAACAATGTAGGTCACACAATGTATCCTTCAACTGCGGTGCAATAACTCTTCTCCATACTGACGTCATAACAGAAAATAGTGCGCATTACAAGGCAACAAAAACGTGTGATTGAGTGTGGTTCATGAGGAGTGTTCTGTCGAGTTTTATACAAGATCGTTACACGAATCTATAGCCCGATAATTTAGATTTTAGGTGATGATGTGGTGTGTACGACGTGTACTGGTGGTATCTAGCAGCAACTTATTCCTGTACCACGTGCAGATTTCATCTTTTTCTGAAGTTGCTCGCACACCGTAATTCACTATGTGTCTCAGCCGTGATTTTTAATTTATGATTAAATATAAGCTTTTATAGACTTATGCAACCTACCCTGACTTAAAATTGAGAAAATAATGTTAGTAGGCTTACAGGAACGTATAGAAATTAACGATGGGAATCGTTTAAGTCTTTGGATACACTAAAAGCAAATGTTATTGTGTTGGGCCGACGAAGATATAACGTTATACTACACGTCCCCTACACCAAGTGACTCTGAAGGTGGAGCAGCATGTGATGGGTAATACCACCACTCAAGCATTATGAAGAAACTCGTAACTAAGTCAGTCTGGACACCACCCTTCAGGTCTTTGAAAGATAGCAAGTAGGTATGGAACAGGTTTCAACCTCAGCCACAACGAGGTCGATTTGAGAAATACATGACATAAGCTTCCTCTATTTTCTACAGACTCTTTCCTTCTACCCACAGCCTTCCTACCTCCTGCAGAGAAAAACAGTAACAAGAACTCGTTACGAGAAAATCGTTCTTAAAAAAGAGCTGGAACGCGACGCAGCAGCAGCAGAAAATCGGTCAGTGGACAGTCGATGTCCTGCCAATGTTGGTGATGAATTGTTGTGTTTTCACACAAGGATTTGGGAGAGAGGAGGATGTACGAACGAAAACCATGACTGTAAAAATATTAAAAATGTGACGATGAAACTATAAAGGAAATAGAACATTAAAATACATACACACTCATTATATATATATATATATATATATATATATATATATATATATATATATATATATATATATATATATATATATATATATATATATACTATATATATATATATATATATATATATATATATATATATATATATATATATATATAATATAAAATGAGAGAGTGGGTGACATGTTATCAACAAATTTTGTTGAAAATAAGAAAAAGTTTTGGAGTGAGATTAACAAGTTAAGAAAGCCTAGAGAACAAATGGATTTGTCCGTTAAGTGCACCACTCACTCTTTTTCCCTCATCAATTCTATGATTCACCTCATCTTTCATAGACCCATCCGCTGACACGTCCACTCCCAAATATCTGAATACGTTCACCTCCTCCATACTCTCTCCCTCCAATCTGATATTCAATCTTTCATCACCTAATCTTTTTGTTATCCTCATAACCTTACTCTTTCCTGTATTCACCTTTAATTTTCTTCTTTTGCACACCCTACCAAATTCATCCACCAATCTCTGCAACTTCTCTTCAGAATCTCCCAAGAGCACAGTGTCATCAGCAAAGAGCAGCTGTGACAACTCCCACTTTGTGTGTGATTCTTTATCTTTTAACTCCACGCCTCTTGCCAAAACCCTCGCATTTACTTCTCTTACAACCCCATCTATAAATATATTAAACAACCACGGTGACATCACATATCCTTGTCTAAGGCCTACTTTTACTGGGAAAAAATTTCCCTCTTTCCTACATACTCTAACTTGAGCCTCACTATCCTCGTAAAAACTCTTCACTGCTTTCAGTAACCTACCTCCTACACCATACACTTGCAACATCTGCCACATTGCCCCCCTATCCACCCTGTCATACGCCTTTTCCAAATCCATAAATGCCACAAAGACCTCTTTAGCCTTATCTAAATACTGTTCACTTATATGTTTCACTGTAAACACCTGGTCCACACACCCCCTACCTTTCCTAAAGCCTCCTTGTTCATCTGCTATCCTATTCTCCGTCTTACTCTTAATTCTTTCAATTATAACTCTACCATACACTTTACCAGGTACACTCAACAGACTTATCCCCCTATAATTTTTGCACTCTCTTTTATCCCCTTTGCCTTTATACAAAGGAACTATGCATGCTCTCTGCCAATCCCTAGGTACCTTACCCTCTTCCATACATTTATTAAATAATTGCACCAACCACTCCAATACTATATCCCCACCTGCTTTTAACATTTCTATCTTTATCCCATCAATCCCGGCTGCCTTACCCCCTTTCATTTTACCTACTGCCTCACGAACTTCCCCCACACTCACAACTGGCTCTTCCTCACTCCTACAAGATGTTATTCCTCCTTGCCCTATACACGAAATCACAGCTTCCCTATCTTCATCAACATTTAACAATTCCTCAAAATATTCCTTCCATCTTCCCAATACCTCTAACTCTCCATTTAATAACTCTCCTCTCCTATTTTTAACTGACAAATCCATTTGTTCTCTAGGCTTTCTTAACTTGTTAATCTCACTCCAAAACTTTTTCTTATTTTCAACAAAATTTGTTGATAACATCTCACCCACTCTCTCATTTGCTCTCTTTTTACATTGCTTCACCACTCTCTTAACTTCTCTCTTTTTCTCCATATACTCTTCCCTCCTTGCATCACTTCTACTTTGTAAAAACTTCTCATATGCTAACTTTTTCTCCCTTACTACTCTCTTTACATCATCATTCCACCAATCGCTCCTCTTCCCTCCTGCACCCACTTTCCTGTAACCACAAACTTCTGCTGAACACTCTAACACTACATTTTTAAACCTACCCCATACCTCTTCGACCCCATTGCCTATGCTCTCATTAGCCCATCTATCCTCCAATAGCTGTTTATATCTTACCCTAACTGCCTCCTCTTTTAGTTTATAAACCTTCACCTCTCTCTTCCCTGATGCTTCTATTCTCCTTGTATCCCATCTACCTTTTACTCTCAGTATAGCTACAACTAGAAAGTGATCTGATATATCTGTGGCCCCTCTATAAACATGTACATCCTGAAGTCTACTCAACAGTCTTTTATCTACCAATACATAATCCAACAAACTACTGTCATTTCGCCCTACATCATATCGTGTATACTTATTTATCCTCTTTTTCTTAAAATATGTATTACCTATAACTAAACCCCTTTCTATACAAAGTTCAATCAAAGGGCTCCCATTATCATTTACACCTGGCACCCCAAACTTACCTACCACACCCTCTCTAAAAGTTTCTCCTACTTTAGCATTCAAGTCCCCTACCACAATTACTCTCTCACTTGGTTCAAAGGCTCCTATACATTCACTTAACATCTCCCAAATATCTCTCTCTCCTCTGCATTCCTCTCTTCTCCAGGTGCATACACGCTTATTATGACCCACTTCTCGCATCCAACCTTTACTTTAATCCACATAATTCTTGAATTTACACATTCATATTCTCTTTTCTCCTTCCATAACTGATCATTTAACATTACTGCTACCCCTTCCTTTGCTCTAACTCTCTCAGATACTCCAGATTTAATCCCATTTATTTCCCCCCACTGAAACTCTCCTACCCCCTTCAGCTTTGTTTCGCTTAGGGCCAGGACATCCAACTTCTTTTCATTCATAACATCAGCAATCATCTGTTTCTTGTCATCCGCACTACATCCACGCACATTTAAGCAACCCAGTTTTATAAAGTTTTTCTTCTTCTCTTTTTTAGTAATTGTATACAGGAGAAGGGGTTACTAGCCCATTGCTCCCGGCATTTTAGTCGCCTCATACGACACGCATGGCTTACGGAGGAAAGATTCTTTTCCACTTCCCCATGGACAATAGAAGAAATAAAAAAGAACAAGAGCTATTTAGAAAAAAGAGAAAAACCTAGATGTATGTATATATATATATGCATGTGCGTGTCTGTGAAGTGTGACCAAAGTGTAAGTAGGAGTAGCAAGATATCCCTGTTATCTTAGCGTGTTTATGAGACAGAAAAAGAAACCAGCAATCCTACCATCATGCAAAACAGTTACAGGTTTTTGTTTCACAGTCATCTGGCAGGACGGTAGTACTTCCCTGGGTGGTTGCTGTCTACCAACCTACTACCTACCTTTTATATATATATATATATATATATATATATATATATATATATATATATATATATATATATATATATATATATATATATATATATATAAAATGAGAGAGTGGGTGACATGTTATCAACAAATTTTGTTGAAAATAAGAAAAAGTTTTGGAGTGAGATTAACAAGTTAAGAAAGCCTAGAGAACAAATGGATTTGTCCGTTAAAAATAAGAGAGGAGAGTTATTAAATGGAGAGTTAGAGGTATTGGGAAGATGGAGGGAATATTTTGAGGAATTGTTAAATGTTGATGAAGATAGGGAAGCTGTGATTTCGTGTATAGGACAAGGAGGAATAACATCTTGTAGGAGTGAGGAAGAGCCAGTTGTGAGTGTGGGGGAAGTTCGTGAGGCAGTAGGTAAAATGAAAGAGGGTAAGGCAGCCGGGATTGATGGGATAAAGATAGAAATGTTAAAAGCAGGTGGGGATATAGTTTTGGAGTGGTTGGTGCAATTATTTAATAAATGTATGGGAGAGGGTAAGATACCTAGGGATTGGCAGAGAGCATGCATAGTTCCTTTGTATAAAGGCAAAGGGGATAAAAGAGAGTGAAAAAATTATAGGGGGATAAGTCTGCTGAGTATACTTGGTAAAGTGTATGGTAGAGTTATTATTGAAAGAATTAAGAGTAAGACGGATAATAGGATAGCAGATGAACAAGGAGGCTTTAGGAAAGGTAGGGGGTGTGTGGACCAGGTGTTTACAGTGAAACATAAGTGAACAGTATTTAGATAAGGCTAAAGAGGTCTTTGTGGCATTTATGGATTTGGAAAAGGCGTATGACAGGGTGGATAGGGGGGCAATGTGGCAGATGTTGCAAGTGTATGGTGTAGGAGGTAGGTTACTGAAAGCAGTGAAGAGTTTTTACGAGGATAGTGAGGCTCAAGTTAGAGTATGTAGGAAAGAGGGAAATTTTTTCCCAGTAAAAGTAGGCCTTAGACAAGGATGTGTGATGTCACCGTGGTTGTTTAATATATTTATAGATGGGGTTGTAAGAGAAGTAAATGCGAGGGTCTTCGCAAGAGGCGTGGAGTTAAAAGTTAAAGAATCACACACAAAGTGGGAGTTGTCACAGCTGCTCTTTGCTGATGACACTGTGCTCTTGGGAGATTCTGAAGAGAAGTTGCAGAGATTGGTGGATGAATTTGGTAGGGTGCCTGTGCTAACTTTCCTATGGTGTAGAAATATACCTAGTTGGATGAATCTTATTGTGGCTAGCTGGTCTAGTGGCTAACGCGACGGGCTGGAGTTTTGAGACTCTATGACCGCGGGTTCAATCCCGGCCGGGGGTATGGTTTTTTTGAAGAAACTTAAAGGTGAATACAGGAAAGAGTAAGGTTATGAGGATAACAAAAAGATTAGGTGATGAAAGATTGAATATCAGATTGAAGGGAGAGAGTATGGAGGAGGTGAATGTATTCAGATATTTGGGAGTGGACGTGTCAGCGGATGGGTCTATGAAAGATGAGGTGAATCATAGAATTGATGAGGGGAAAAGAGTGAGTGGTGCACTTAGGAGTCTGTGGAGACAAAGAACTTTGTCCTTGGAGGCAAAGAGGGGAATGTATGAGAGTATAGTTTTACCAACGCTCTTATATGGGTGTGAAGCATGGGTGATGAATGGTGCAGCGAGGAGAAGGCTGGAGGCAGTGGAGATGTCATGTCTGAGGGCAATGTGTGGTGTGAATATAATGCAGAGAATTCGTAGTTTGGAAGTTAGGAGGAGGTGCGGGATTACCAAAACTGTTGTCCAGAGGGCTGAGGAAGGGTTGTTGAGGTGGTTCGGACATGTAGAGAGAATGGAGCGAAACAGAATGACTTCAAGAGTGTATCAGTCTGTAGTAGAAGGAAGGCGGGGTAGGGGTCGGCCTAGGAAAGGTTGGAGAGAGGGGGTAAAGGAGGTTTTGTGTGCGAGGGGCTTGGACTTCCAGCAGGCATGCGTGAGCGTGTTTGATAGGAGTGAATGGAGACAAATGGTTTTTAATACTTGACGTGCTGTTGGAGTGTGAGCAAAGTAACATTTATGAAGGGGTTCAGGGAAACCGGCGGGCAGGACTTGAGTCCTGGAGATGGGAAGTACAGTGCCTGCACTCTTAAGGAGGGGTGTTAATGTTGCAGTTTAAAAACTGTAGTGTAAAGCACCCTTCTGGCAAGACAGTGATGGAGTGAATGATGGTGAAAGTTTTTCTTTTTCGGGCCACCCTGCCTTGGTGGGAATCGGCCAGTGTAATAAAAAAAATAATACTATATATATAAATATATATATACATATATATATATACATATATATATACATATATATATATATATATATATATATATACATATGCGCAAAACAACCACTCTGAAAGAATAGAGAAATTCCAAGCGCTTTCGTGACTACTCACATTATCAAGGAACTATGAAAGTAAAGCATCCAAGGAAGCTATATAAGGGGTCTGGCCAACACCTCACTATCAGATCCCACAACGGTTAAACACCTGACGCGCGCTGGCCCAACTGGACAGGTCCTTTGCACAACTCACCAACAAACTATTCTACCCAAGAAAATTTAAAAATTATTATTTGTCCAGTGTATTATTAAATTCTTCCCAAATTCTATTAATTATAAATGGATCTAATTTATATAAACCAAAGGAAATATTCATATTATTGTCAAAACTGCTTTTTATGAAACAAGATTCAATTATATTCCTGTCGACCATGGACTTGCTTGATACTACTTTCTCAACTTTTTGAAAATCAATTGGATGGTTAAAATCTCTATGAACAAATAGAGCATTATAATCTTGTCCAGTAGATATACACCATTTCCTTGGAAAATTAAATAACTTAGCCCATTCTATAAACTTTACTGTTGAGTTTGAAGAAAATAACTCATTGCCTTTTCTAGATGTTTTAATTATTAAGGCTAATAATGAATTCAAATTTAAAATTTACAGAAAACCTACAAATAACTGTTCCTATGTCCACTATTATTCCTCGCATCAAGATAGAGTCAAACTGTCTGTTTTCTCATCAATGTTTTTGAGAGCTTTACGAATTTGTAGTCCTGAGTTCATAGATGAGGAAATATCCAAAATTTATGAAATAGGTAATGATTTAAAATACCCAAGAAATGTAATTGATAAATCTTTTAAAGTTGCAAGAAATACTTTTTACAATCCAAAAAGGGACAACCAGCCTTATTCAACTAAAAATATGTTGGTTCTCCCTTACCATGAAAACTTGGTTGATATGCCTTCTCTTCTTAAGACTTTTAATATTAAAGTTGTATTCAAAAATCTTGATACAGTAAAAAAACTTTTGATAAAGAATTCCCCCCAAAATGCTGATGGATGTGTCTATAAGATTCCTTGTAAAATTTGTGATAAAGTTTATTACGGTCAAACTGGTAAAAATCTCGAACTAAGATTAAAACAACATAAATATAGCATTAGAACTGGACAAGATTCCAATGCTCTATTTGTTCATGTAAGAGATTTTAATCATCCAATTGATTTTCAAAAAGTTGAGAAAGTACTATCAAGCAAGTCCATGGTCGACAGGAATATAATTGAATCTTGTTTCATAAAAAGCAGTTTTGACAATAATATGAATATTTCCTTTGGTTTATATAAATTAGATCCGTTTATAATTAATAGAATTTGGAAAGAATTTAATAATACACTGGACAAATAATTTTTAAATTTTCTTGGGTAGAATAGTTTGTTGGTGAGTTGTGCAAAGGACCTGTCCAGCTGGGCCGGCGCGCGTCAGGTGTTTAACCGTTATGGGATCTGAGAGTGAGGTGTTGGCCAGACCCCTTATATAGCTTCCTTGGATGCTTTACTTTCATAGTTCCTTGATAATGTGAGTAGTCACGAAAGCGCTTGGAATTTCTCTATTCTTTCAGAGTGGTTGTTTTGCATATTCTGAAATCACCTGTTTACTGCGATCTTATTGCATATATATATATATATATATATATATATATATATATATATATATATACATATATATATATAATATATATATATATATATATATTATATATATATATATGTATGTATATATATATATATATATACATGTATATACATGTCGTGCCAAATAGGTAAAACTGGTCAATTAGCAAGAACTCGTTGAAAATTAAGTCCTTTCGAAAAATTTCTTTTATATGTTTAAAGATATATATTTTTTCATTTATGTTAATGTAAAAATTAATAATTTTGTACCAAAAGAACCTTAGAAAATTACCTAACCTTATTATAACAAGTGCAATTTAATTTAGCCTAATCCAACTAAATACATTTTAGATAAGTTTACAACAATTTAATAATAAACAAACACAATGAAATATATTTTTTTAGTTAGGTTCAGAATGATTTTTGCGAAATTACTGCATACACAAATTTTCGCTTGTCTTATTCGGCAAGAAGTGCGTTGCTATTTAAGCCAAACTCGCAAATTTTACCTATTCGACACGACATATATAAATATATATTTATACTGAGGATGAAAAATGACTATATTCTAATCTTATTTATATAAACACTGAAGTAAGGGATTTCGAATTTGCTGACTTTGTTGCGACAACTGGTGGTCCTACTGATGGTGTTAATGCTGCTGTTACCCGGCCTATTATTTCTCTTAATTCACATCTCTGTAGGATAGTAAAAGCGATATAAAAATAACAATAACAGAGAAGATGAATATTGTAGTGACAAATATTATTGACAGTGATAATATATGAGGATGGGCGATCACGGTTGTAGTGACACTGATTATGATTATAATGAACGTGAAGGTGATGACAAAAGCAACATGAAGACGATGACAAAAGCAACATAAAGGCGTTGACACAAGCAACATAAGGTGACGACAAAAGCAAGATCACTGCTAATACGGAAACAGTAACAACACAAATGTTAAACACTTAAAACGCCTATAATGTTTAAGCAGTCGTAACATACGGAATACCAGATTTAGTATTCACAATCAACAATTATCCATGCATGCACAATTAATATTATATGTATTCGAGGAATACTAACCGGAGTGCTTCAAATTTCTGAAATATCTGACCTTGTACAGAATGATGACGAAGTTCTTCGATTCTGTAGGTGGACTTGTTATACCAGTGTGAGCGAGTGTGGGATTGCGCTAGAATCTTTGAATCAGTCTTCAGCTGCACCTCAAGCTGTATTTAAGGAAATATATTTTGTTGTCATGCATTTGAGCTACTAAAGGTATAATATAGTGCAAAGTTAACACTAGCCTAGCTAATGTTAGCTTAACTTTAGTTGTATAAGCGATCAAAATTCGTAATGAACTAATATACTGGAGTGGTTAATGCGACGGCTAGTGATCCCAGACCACTGGTTCGAGTCCCAATGATACTATTATATAGATTGAAAAAATTATGAAGGAAAATATTTCAAAATTCAAAGACACTTATGATACTACGGGGTGTGTACACCGAGGAAAAAAAACAAATAAATCCATAATTCTGTTATGATTACATTGTACACTGAGATAAAAGGTTCACAACTACTTCCCTCAAAACTGACTCTCCCTGCTGACTCATGTGAAAGCTGAAATCGATTTGCAAGAAGTTTTCTGTAGTTTTTTCCTCCTCTTTTCTGAATACCTGGGTCACATTAGTGGCTTTTCAGTCACGGGATACCTTTCACTGTCCTGAGATTCCTGAATAGAAGTCATGGGACACCTTTCTTTGTCCTGGTATTTATGAATAAGTCAGGGAACACCTTTCATTGTCCTGGTATTTCTGAATAAGTCAGGGAACACCTTTCATTGTCCTAGTATTTCCGAATAAGTCAGGGAACACCTTTCTTTGTCCTGGTATTTATGAATAAGTCAGGGAACACCTTTCATTGTCCTGGTATTTCTGAATAAGTCAGGGAACACCTTTCATTGTCCTGGTATTCCTAAATAAGTTTTAATGAGAGGCATAACTCATCATCCAAACTTTCTCTTTGATCATTCTAGACTTCCATTCATCCCCGATGCTTTAGTCCTTTAACTGTTAATATTCCTCATAATTATTCCATCGGTATTTTTTTGATCACTTCGGCTGTTTCTAACCAAGGTAAGTGACTCATAAAAGCAAACACATTCAGACAAATAAAATGCATTCACCACAACCTACTGAATCTACACACCAATCCCACTCATCATTTCGAGTGTAGTCACTGTACTTGGATTTTCAGAGGTAGCACCAAATATCCTCGCTAAAATTGGGATGGTCTTGAGATTTTCCTATGTAAGCAATGTCTTGAAGTGTCTCTTCTCTTTCATCCAGATGACCTGACCCACTTCTCTCAAGAGTCCTACAATTATTTTCCTCTTCATTTTACTTCTTGTATATTCATGAGAGAACCTGGAAGTTTTCTTTATATTTTTTTTTGCCTAGGTTCCTTTCAAAATCTTTGAGTTGATTTGAAATGTTTTTCCAAGTATTTCCATGTATTGCATGTATTTCCTTAAGAAGTTAAATTTAGATTTATTAATTTTTTAACCGCTATTGTGTGTCACGGCATCACCTTCTCTCTAGTTTTTCTCCCTTTAAAATATTTTTAGCACCAGTCATAAGATGACTCTTGGGAAATTATTTCGATGATGAGTTAAGGTCTTCTTCACTCAATAGCCATATTTCAGTAGTCTTCTATTTGTATATTCTTAAATTTTTATGTCGTGAATAATAAAGAGCAAAACACTGATGCTTGAACAATTCACAACCCACAATTTGGACAGAAAACATACGACGACGTTTCGGTTCGTCCTTGATCATTATCAAGTCGCGACTTAGAAAACGAGAAAGAAGACACGTGAGAAAACTAAGATTAGGTCAAGGTTGCTGCGGTCTAGTTACGGCTTCTAGCACCGCCTACCTGGAGGGTATTCCGGGAATCAACGCCCCCCGGGGCCCTGTCCACGACCAGGCCTCCAGGTGGCTCAGTGCCTGATCAACCAGGCTGTTACTGCTGGCCACACGTAGTCCAAAATACGAACTACAACCTAGCTGATCGACTATTCTCACTAAGTGTCCAGATACTTCATCATACAACACACGAATATAACAACTTAGAACCATATTTCACTAAATGTTCCATAACAAAATATTACATACAAGTAGCTAAGAAAAAAAGATTTACTAAAAAAATATAACGTGGAGCGAATTATCTTAGAAATTATTAAACTAACATAAGTGATGAGAAGGAAAAAGTGTAATTATGTTAAGAAAACGTCTAGAGAAACATTCAAAACACAAAATTATTTTTGAATGTGTCATTAATCAAGTCAGTATAAATAATAAAAGATAATATAGACCGAGAGGTGTATATATTGTTAAGAGTTAACTTTAATCACTGTTTTAGGGATTAAAATATCCTGGAGTGGTGATGCACAGGTGACATGTTGAAGATTATAACACATGTGCAACAGTTGGGTACCTTTATTGATGAAATATTACACCTGCACAGTAGGCTTCTTCAGTCAAATCCAGAGGCAGCAGGTGTAGTAGTGAAATGAAGATGATGTAATCAGTCCAACAACCAAGGTTGAGGGACTGATTACAACATCTTCATTTCACTACTACTGCTGCCTCTATATATGACTGAAGAAGCCTACTGTGTAGGCGAAACGTTTCATCAATAAAGGTACCCAACTACTGCACATGTATCTTAATCTTCAACTTGTCTATTTTATACCATTTTCAACATAACATGTACCCTTAACGACCTTTCTTGTAGTATATAGAACTGAAACCCAATAAACCAACCATTCAACCAATACAATTGATAATTAACATGAAACGGGTAAAATTCTAAAACTGTATTTTATTCATTTTAAATAAGGGAGAACATGACGGAAAATCTAAAGTAAATACAGAACGGAAATTCCTTGTGCCTAGGAATTAAGTTTACAGAAAAAAATACAAGAGAAACCAGTCTCCTGAAACATTTGTTATGGTCCTACAACAATGTAAGGCAAAGATTAGCATACCCTGGGCACACCTGTTAACTAATTCAGTGAATTTGAGCACTGCCCTGTTATCATGAAGAATAAATTTATTTTCTGGAGTTGAGCACTACACTGTTATCAAGGAAACTGGCAAATGTATTACCAATTCTTAAAAGATGAAACACAGCCTCAAACAATACATAATGTTGATGTATTACTTGAACCAATAACTTCAACATAACTCGTAGCTCACAACAGAAGACGTCTGATTCGATCCTGCGGAGGGAACCAACGTTGGGCAAATTTCCTTACACCTCTTGCCCCAGTTACTTATTTACCTAACAGTATATATAGATGCCTGAGTGTTAGCCGACTGTTGTGCGTAGGATCCTGGGAGAGGAAGGAAGGGGAGGGGATGGGGAGGGGACGGGAAGGGAGGGGTAGTATACGCACCTTAAACTAGGCTGGGGGCTCTGGAATAAGGTAGAGGTAGGATAACAGTTCTTGGCCTGTAAATTTACTAAAAAGACAGACTTATTCCCAGCAAGATAAAGCCCTTATTATTTTTTTAACAAGACTATGTCTAAACTAAACATATCTATCTTTCTCCCTTTTTAAAGTGACCATCTCTTCACTTTCTCTTGCTGAAGCCTGGGTGCAGGCGTAGTTTCTGTCTTGTTATTACCGAATGTGTCCTCCACTCCTTGAGCTGGCTGACCCATACTGCTTAGTGCTTCACTTACAATAACAGTATTCCTCCTTCCGTTCCACATTTCCCCTTATAAGTATCATAACTTTTTTTTTAAATATATTAAGCGTTGAGCCACCAGCTTGAGTTAATTACCGGCGCAGCAAAGAAGTGGTTGAAGTTACACTGTGTAGCGGTCACCAACAATTCCTTTGATGTTACTTCATGGCCATACAACTATGCTCAGTGTGTGTTTGTACTCACCTATTTGTACTCACACGACTCACGAAGTCGTAATAACACGATTACAAACATACCAAGGTACGGATGGGGTTAGAACCTATGGTAAGTGAGCCGTAAAACTCCACTGGGCCAGCTGGCCCAGTGGCTTATGCAGTGGCCTTGAGTTTTACGACTCATTTACCATGGGTTCTAACCTCATTCGTACCGTGCTTTGTACTCACTTATTTGTGGTTGCAGGGGTCGAGTCGCAGCTCCTGACTGCGACTCGACCTCTTCGCTGGTCACAACTAGATCCACTTTCTCCCTGCTCGTATGTGTGTAATTTGCATTGAGTGATTTACATTCAGTGTGTAAATGAAATTCAGTGCATGATTTGCACTGGGTCCGTCGTGATTTACATTGTGATTGGTGCGATGCGTGATTGTAGCAATGGTGGGTGTCGGTCTTCCTGAAGCAGCTGCTCTGTGTTACTCAAGTTAATAAAACTTGATATAAATTGTTAAATCAAACTTGATTTGAACTTGTTAAATCAAACTCGATTTAAACTTGTTAAATTAAACTTGATTTAAACTTGTTAAATCAAACTTGATTTGAACTTGTTAAATCAAACTTGATTAAAACTTGTTAAATCAAACTTGATTTAAACTTGTTAAATCAAACTTGATTTAAACTTGTTAAATCAAACTTGATTTAAACTTGCTAAATCAAACTTTGATTTAAACTTGTTAAATCAAACTTGATATAAACTTATTCTGTTTCGAAAAATCTCAAATTATTTTCTCCAGATCTTGAAGCTTTCAGAACTAATTAGTGAGATATCTGTTTGTTTTAAATTAATAACCAGTTCCACGACTGAACATAATATTAATTCAGTAGGAAAGTTATATTAATAAATTTAACACTTTGAAGACATAAAACAAGTGAAAGAGAGAGAGAGAGAGAGAGAGATGGCTCCAACTTTATCCTGTTCCCTATTTGTCTCATAAAAATAAAAACGCTTTCAAATGAACTGATGTAGGTAACAGCTCTTAGCTTGTAAATAAAGTTAAGAACCTTGACCTAATCTTGTAAAACCCCGTGTAAAAGAGAGAGAGAGAGAGAGAGAGAGAGAGAGAGAGAGAGAGAGAGAGAGAGAGAGAGAGAGAGCGAGAGTGAAAGAGACTAGAGTAAGTTTTCGAATGAACAAAGGCTTTATAATCAACTCACAATTCAACAAGGAAGAGTGTAGACGACCTTTTTATCCCTGCAGGACCATTCTCCAGTCGGAAAGACCGAAATGTGCCCTAAAGTCTCCTTCTTCGAATGTTGTTACTGGCTGTGAATTGCTCCAGCCGCGGAACTGTGACTTTCGTTTATGTTGATTTTTATTCTTTATGCTGATTTTTAATTATATTTATGAAATATATTCCGAAGAGAAGCACAGACACTTTTTTATTATCCGAGTAATTGTTGAAAATGATTAACGAGAATTAGCATGAAATTGCCACGATTGTCACTGATAGATCTTAAGCAGCAAAATCATCAGGATATATGGGTGAATAATCTTTGTCATCATGGTATACTGATGATCTATATCATGGTATACTGATGACCTAAATCATGGTAAACAAAGCACTATATCATCATGGTATACTGATGAATTCACTAAGCCGTAATTACCTGAGTGAACACTGGATGGCTGGAAACAATGCTTAGCTGGAAGTCCTGACTGTTGTTAATTTCTGACATGGACGGCAGCTTATCTCCTCTTACCTAACCTTTCAGCACGGACTTTAATTAGGTATTTATAAGCGCGGATAATTAGGGCGTTAATGGTCCATTACAGCGTTTGACCTTAATCCAGCCGCTGGGACGTTATACTTTTTTATAATACAAACGAAAATTGGTACTTTGAATTTTGGAAGCGCGCGTGCAGATGGCGCTGATTTCTGACGGCGACTAAAGATGTACGGGAAATTTCTTCAAAGAGGTTAGGAAAATGTGTGTGAGGAAGTGAGTGTGAAGAAGTTCACTGGATACTCCCATCTAGGTAGGTCCCTTCAGGGCGGCCTATTCCTTACACGGGTTTAGCGATTCCCAATAATAATAATAATAACCTGGGGGCTCGTAGCGCAGTAGTGCCGCTTTCAGCTAGCAACTGATCGTAAGAAACACGCTCATTAATATATTCCACCCTGAAAATTAATCCCCAGGTCTCTGACGAGAGCCGCTAATGTACCCACTCAACTACACGTTGAGTGATACCAACAACATCAACTTTCACTTCAATTTTGCACCCACACTAACCCCTTCATCATTAACCACCACCTCCACTAACCCTCACGGCACTTTAAGACCCCACGTTTTTCAGCGTAATCATAATCATAATAATAATAATAATAATAATTGCAATTGAAGGGCTCACAGTCAATCCCGAAAGAATCTAGACGAGAATTTCTTACACTTGTTATGTGACATTGTAGTAAATAGTATATTGATAATTGCTTTAATTTATTTACCCAGTAAATTAAACGGTGCAAAAACTATCAGTCCTGACACCGCCTAAGGTAGACATAAATCTACCTACACTAGAGTAACTATAACCTCATCTGGGACTTTTCCCAGATGAACTTTTTTTTCAGAAAAACACAAAATATCTAACTTACCTCGAAAAACGTTTGAAGGAAACGTCTTCGGTGACACCTGGGAGCACGCCTTACCTGTAGACAAGATATTATGATTAAAACTTATGTTATTTCCCGAGAAAAACTTCAATGCCTTGGATCGCTATTGAACACACACACACACACAATTAGAGAGAGAGAGACAGACAGACAGAGAAAAAGAGATAGCTATTATCTAACCTTGGTTAATTCAAAGCCGGGTTCATTATAACCCAGTCTGGCACTATGGCTGATAAGCGTGCAGATTTGAGTGTTTTCCGGTGCAGCTGAGCTACCGCGTTGCTAGACGTGTAGAAGCCGTTTTTTTAATTTGTTATGTTTAAACTCGATACACCTTATTATAAGTTTATGTAACCTACATTAAGCAAACCAAACTTAACCGAGCTTTAAATAAGGAAAACTTGCGTTGTTTACAAGAACGTTAAGAGATCAACGTTGTAAATTGAAGGTAGGTTGTATACTATCCTTAAGGATGCAACTCTCAACCGTTTACCCAGGTACCTATTAAGTCGATCGCTAGCGCACTTAGCTCGCATACTGAGTTCTGAAGATCGATCCCCCATACGGCTGGAAACATTAGGACATGTTTCCTTAAGACACCTGCTGTCCCTGTTCACCCATCAGTAAACTGGGTACGTGGGTGTTAGTCGATCGGTGTGGGTCGCATCCTGGGACAAAATTGACCTAATTTGCAAGAAATGCTCTGCATAACAAGGGCTAGGACTGTATACCTTGTACATGTGCCTGTAGAAATAAAGATTATTATTATTATTATTATTATTATTATTATTATTATAACTGCAAACTGAATAGGGATACTGGGCGTATGGAAACTTGCCCATACGTCTCCTTTTTCCCGAAGAATCGAACTCAGGGGTCTTTGGTTGCAAGCTGAATGTTATGACCAGAGAGCAATAGGTCATTTGTTACACAGAATATTGCTGACAGTGTAAAGAAATCATACGTAGGGGATCCTGTGAAGGGTTTAAATTTCCTAGCACAGTACAGTTACAACCACAAATCAATAACAAAAGCATCAACTTATCCCTTATCACTGAAACTGCAAAACTTTATAACACGACACAATATGCAGAACAAACCTTTATTAGTTGACTAAGTTTCACTTTGACCAGAACTTCAGCCAGACAAAATGTGACTTAATAAAGCTCCGTTTAGACCCAAACTTGGTTAATAAACAAAGGTTTGCTCTGCGTACACAGTTTCTACCATATTTGAGGACAAAACTTGCCTCTCAAGCCTCCAGCATAAGTGTAACTCCTTAAACATGGCACTTGAATACTAGCAAGACGATGATAACTACCACGAGTCATGTGAATTCAGGAGTAAATGTCGCTAATTAGATGGCATTCATCACTGCGCCTCTCCGTTCATCAGTCCTCGGCCCATTGTCTTAGAAACGATGCTTCAGTGACAGCAGCAACGAGGCAGACATCTTGCTCAAACACTCTCATCAAAGGTCTCAGGAAAGCAGTACTCCTGAATATTGGAGAACTCGAGTCAGGAAGACGCTTGAGATATACTGATGATCTATATAATGCAAATATGAGTATGTTTGTATAGATACTATCTCATGTTAACATTGCTGGGAATGAGCTCATGAAGTGAAAGAAATACGAACCAAAAAATTATACATTACAAGTATGGAAAAACATTGAAGCAAATTATGTGGGAAAATAAAAAAAAACAAAGATGAGTTCAGTGAGAGAAGTGAATAACTCAATAGTGAAATTGTGAAGTATTACAACATGGCTGTTGCATTATGTGAGACATTTGTTTATGGAAATAACGGTGCAAACAGAAAAAGAGAGATGACTTAGGCTTGTTTAGGTTATCTGTATATGTAGCAGGTTAGTGTACCAACTCTCAGAGTGGTAAGACAGTGTAATATGGAGAGCAGAACAAATAATCTCTCCAACACACTAAGAATCCAGCAGATTACAAGCTTATGGAGCTGAACAACGTAAGCACCTTGTAACTAAGACTGGAAGCAGTTAAAAAAATATATAGAATTTACTCCAATTAAATACTGGTAATTTGTAAAGGATAGTAATACCTGCAGAGAGGAAAAAATACCAGTTAAAATAGTAAATAAAACCTGAGAGCTTTCATGTGTTTGCACACATCTTCAGAGGAATAAGAAGAGGTTCTCTTGCCTCTTCTTCCTATTCCTCTGGAGATATGTGTACAAGCCCATGAAAGCGCTCAGGTTATATTTTCTATTATCCCTGTTGTATATTTTCATATTTGCAGTTACGCTTTTTATTGTGATTTCTTCCACCTGTAGATCCTTTTCAAATCACTTGTTCTCTCTAGGCTGGAATACTGCTGTACATTAACATCTCCATACAAAGCAGGTGAAATCGCAGATCTAGAGAGTGTACAGAGATCCTTTACTGCACGTATAAGTTCTGTCAAGCACCTTAACTACTGGGAACGCTTGGAAGCACTTGACTTGTACTCGTTGGAACGCAGGAGGGAGAGATATATCATAATCTACACTTGGAAAATCTTGGAAGGAATGGTCCCAAATCTGCACACAGAAATCACTCCCTACGAAAGTAAAAGACTGGGCAGGCGATGCAAAATGCCGCCAATAAAAAGTAGGGCGCCATTGGTACACTAAGAGAAACACCATAAGTGTCCGGGGCCCAAAACTGTTCAACAGCCTCCCATCAAGCATTAGGGGAATTGCCAATAAACCCCTGGCTGCCTTCAAGAGAGAGCTGGACAGATACCTAAAGTCAGTGCCGGATCAGCCGGGCTGTGGCTCGTACGTCGGACTGCGTGCGGCCAGCAGTAACAGCCTAGTTGATCAGGCCCTGATCCATCGGGAGGCCTGGTCGTGGACCGGGCCGCGGGGGCGTTGATCCCCGGAATAACCTCCAGGTAACCTCCAGGTAGATACGTAGAGATACCTGAATGTTAAAACAACCAATGATGAATTAATTTCTCTGGTGTTTCAACTATTTAGGCTGCAATGTACTGTTTTGATAACAGTACATGCTCACTCGCAGAATGAATGACTATGCTCAATAAACTCGCCCCTTGCGGCAATATCTAAAACATAATTTAAATCTACAGCCTTTCAGGGAGAGGGAAAGGGCAGGGTGGGGGAGAGATAGGGGAGAGGTGGAGGGACAGAGTAGGGTACAGGAGAGGAAGGAAAGGTGATGGTGGGAAGATGAGGGTGTCCGGTGGGGGAGGTGATGGTAGGAAGGACGTGTAAGGTGAGAAAAAGGTTGGAGAGGTGACGGTAGGGAAGGGCTGATGGGGGGGGGGGGATGAAGATAGGTGAGGATTGAGGGAGGTTACCTGGAGGTTACCTGGAGGTTATTCCGGGGATCAACGCCCCCGCGGCCCGGTCCATGACCAGGCCTCCCGATGGATCAGGGGCTGATCAACTAGGCTGTTACTGCTGGCCGCACGCAGTCCGACGTACGAGCCACAGCCCGGCTGATCCGGCACTGACTTTAGGTATCTGTCCAGCCTCTCTTGAAGGCAGCCAGGGTTTATTGGCAATTCCCTAATGCTTGATGGGAGGCTGTTGAACAGTTTTGGGCCCCGGACACTTATGGTGTTTTCTTAGTGTACCAATGGCGCCTACTTTTATTGGCGGCATTTTGCATCGCCTGCCCAGTCTTTTACTTTCGTAGGGTGATTTCTGTGTACAGATTTGGGACCATTCCTTCCAAGATTTTCCAAGTGTAGATTATGATATCTCTCCTCCTGCGTTCCAACGAGTAAGTCGTGCTTCAAGCGTTCCCAGTAGTTAAGGTGCTTGACAGAACTTATACGTGCAGTAAAGGATCTCTGTACACTCTCTAGATCTGCGATTTCACCTGCTTTGTATGGAGATGTTAATGTACAGCAGTATTCCAGCCTAGAGAGAACAAGTGATTTGAAAAGGATCATCATGGCTTGGCATCTCTCGTTTTGAAAGTTCTCATTATCCATCCTATCATTTTCTTTGCACGTGCGATCGTGGCACTGTTGTGATCCTTGAAAGTGAGATCCTCAGACATTACTACTCCCAGGTCCCTTACATTATTTTTCCGCTCTATTGTATGGCCGGAGTCAGTAGTATACTCTGTTCTAGTTATTATCTCCTCCAGTTTTCCATAACGGAGTAGTTGGAATTTGTCCTCATTGAACATCATATTGTTTACCGTTGCCCACTGGAAAACTTTGTTTATATCTTCTTGGAGGTTAACCGCGTCCTCAGCAGATGACAGCCTCATGCAGATCCTAGTATCATCCGCAAAGGATGATACGGTGCTGTGGTGTATATCTCTGTTTATGTCTGATATGAGGATAAGGAATAAGATGGGGCGAGTACTGTGCCTTGTGGAACAGAGCTCTTCACTATGGCAGCCTCCGATTTAACTCTGTTGACCACTACTCTTTGTGTTCGATTTGTTAGGAAGTTGAAGATCCATCTCCCCACTTTCCCAGTTGGGGAGATCAGGATTAGTGGAGAGGTAGATGAGTGGAGTCGAGAGAGAGAGAGAGAGAGAGAGAGAGAGAGAGAGAGAGAGAGAGAGAGAGAGAGAGAGAGAGCGAGAGTGGATCCACTTCGAGGACAGCGTGAAACAAGCTTTTATGCCACAAGACGGGCAGAAAGCAGCAACTTCACTCTGGCTGTACCCTTCTCCAGAACATCACTCCATCTGAGATCATACATACCCAGGATGACTCGAGTATGGAACACATTCGTACAGCATAATGATGTCAACGAAATAAAGTCAGTTGATCAAATGAAAATGCTGGCCCACAGATGGCTCCAACTTCATCCTGTTTCCTACTTGTATGTCTCATAACAAAAATGCTTTCAAATGAGCTGATGTAGGTAACAGCTCTTAGCTTGCCAATAAAGTTAGGAATCCTTAACCTGTAAATAGCTGTCGATAAAGCTAGGGATCCTTAACCTGTCAAACCCTGTGTAAAAAAAAAAAATAAAAAAGAGAGAGAGAGAGAGAGAGAGAGAGAGAGAGATACATAGAGGGAACCGAGTTGAACCACACATGATATACGGTCACATCTGAACGTTTCACATATTTTCCAAGATATCCCGATGCCAGACGTGCCGCGCCAGTCTGATTTATTTAGCATATATGTGGTTAAATATAAGTTACCATGGCCTAACCTGAAACAAAAATATATAATTTTTAGTATACAGAGAATGTTCAGAAATTGACTCCGCGTAATGAATAAAAACAGTATAAAATGTGGCTGAGTGGGGAAGGTGGGAGAGGAAAACGTGGGAGAAGGGGAGAAAATGTGGGTGAAGGGGAAGTGGTGAGGGTGAGGGACGTTGTGTGGGTTAAGGGATATTGTGTGTGAGGAAAGATGGAGTGTATGTGAGAGGTGAGGGGTACGTTGTGTCTGTGAAGGGAGGTGGAGTGTGTGAGAGAGGTGAGGGGTGTGAGAGGTGAGGAGTGTGAGAGAGGTGAGGGGTGTGAGAGGTGAGGGCAGGGTGGGAGGCAGGAGTCAGGTGATGCACTGTGAGCTGTATTAAAGTCGTCAGCTTCATGCAGTGAGTGGCACTACAATGAAAGAACTTCAAAAGTGTTTCCTGGTGTGTGTGCGTCACTCACATTATTTGGTGGTTGTGCCTGGGCAAGCAGCCAGGTCTTACACTGCATACAACGAGCCTATCATTCCGAACGAATTAAGATCCCAGTATTAAGATCCCAGAATTTACCCTGACCATCATATACAGTAGCAGTACATTGCACGTCTGCGAAGTATTGTTAAATAAAAAAAATCCTGTTTTCTTGTATTGGTTATTATCAGTTTATTACGTTAATCTAAACTCAAGTTTTTATTATAATTTCCTTCTAAGTGGTTATATATACGTTTTGTAAAGGTTTATGTAAATTAATCCAACCTAACCAAATAATGCAGACTTTAGATTAAAGTCAGTTAAGCTGCCTGCTGTTGTTGCTCCCAGGCTAGGCACAGCTCCGCAAAAAATGTGTCATCTATTTCGTAAAAATTTTTGCATTAAGATAATAACTATACTGGCAGTAATAGTCACAATACCAGGGCTGGAACAATTCACAAATAACTCTCAGTGGGGAGGGGGAGGAGGAGAATCACAATATCAGGGCTGGAACAATTCACAAATAACTCTCAGTGGGGAGGGGGGGTGAGGAGAATCACAATATCAGGGTTGGAACAATTCACAAATAACTCTCAGTGGGGAGGGGGGGGGGGAGAATCACAATATCAGGGCTGGAACAATGCAGAAATTAGTTTATATGTCAGCAAGACAAGCCTTTCTTAACATTGCTTTTGTTGATATATACAGGAAAGAATCTCCACTCTCAGAAGGCAATGTTCAAAAGATGTTTGTGGCCCAGTACTTCTGAGAACAGAGGTAACCTTCGAGCCAGCGGGAAGGTTTGTCATGGACGACCCATCTCATCTCTTACCGCAGGCCATTCCTCGTTTCTTTCTTGTCTGAATAACCAGCTAAAAGGCTTCATAGAATGTATTTGTTACTTGTGACGTATTCCTTCAAAAGTAAACTGAATAGCTGTTTTGAGACACAACATCGTCTTTCTGTCATGTGAGACCGAGAGAGAGAGAGAGAGAGAGAGAGAGAGAGAGAGAGAGAGAGAGAGAGAGAGAGAGAGAGAGAGAGAGAGAGAGAGAGAGAGAGAGAGAGAGAGAGAGAGAGAGAGAGAGAGAGAGAGAGAGAGAGAGAGAGAGAGAGAGAGAGAGACAGACAGACAGAGACAGAGAGACAGAGAGACAGAGAGACAGAGAGACAGACAGACAGACAGACAGACAGAGACAGAGAGAGAGTGAGACAGAGAAAGAGAAAGAATGAATTATATATTTCTAATTACCAATTTGACTTAGCCGAGGTGAGCTCCATCTCTTGGTCCCGCCTCTAGCTTTTGGGCTGACTAACCTGTATGAACCCAATTGTTGAGCCCCTGTATACAGTGGATCTCCACTGTGTCACTGCTTATCTTATGTCATATTTTCACACTCTTACGTTAAAGACATACTTCAGAATAACCTTGTGACTTAATTGGATGTGTAATTTCCTTGTTTTAGTTGCATCCCTAGTTAACAGATTATTGTTGTCCATCCAGCATTATGAATGTCACTATCGAACTTCCGCTTGTTCTTCGTTTCTCCGGTGACAAAAGACCCAGGTCACGCATTATGTCTTCGTAGCTCGTTTCCCTCGGTTCAAGCACCGGTCTCACTGCTCCCCTTTGCACTTATCACTTTTCCGTTTATATTTTACGAGGTTAGGGTTCCACGTCGGCGCCGTTTACTCAAGAGAGGGCCTCACTTATGAGGTAAAGTGTGTTTTGAACGAGTGCCTCTAGGTTCCCGAATGCCACTTATGTTTGCAAGCTGAGCTTGTGCTGATGGTGTTCTGTCTATATGTGCCCCAGTAGGCAAGTTTGAGGTAATGGCTAAGGCCTTTTTTCTTTAACAGTTTTTATGACATTGCTTATGTTCTTTGACGATTCTTTAACATTCCTTTGTTGATTTTCTAATGTCTGACTTACCAGGTTTGGACTTGCCACTTACTATTTTGTATCAATTAGTTACTTATGTTCTCAATTTCAAACCACCAGAGATGCAGTGGAAGGAGAGATATTGCAACTATACGAATCTCTCACATTTTCATATATGCCATTTGTTAAGTGTTCGTGGTCTATTATTAATTAAAATATTCCTTATTCAGGGCTCAGTCGTAAAGCCAGGCTAACTATTTTTAGCGTTTGTGGTCTCCAGTTGACTGCTGCTGCAGTAACATCACCAACACCAGCGCCACCAGTAGTAGCACTACTGGAACTGTCAGTACCAGAACCAGCAGTGCCACCACTAGCAGCAGCACCGACAACACATGCAGCAGCAGCAGCAGCAACACCTGAGCCAGCAAGAGCATCACTATCAGTTGCACCAACGACAGAAGCAACAGCAACTAAAGTAACAGCATCAGCAAGAACACCTCGCAGCCTTCACATTTGCATTTAAATCCTGTCGGCAGTTATCTGCATGTAAATGAGGCAAACAGGGTGAATAGATCTCCCAAGGCACCTGGTGACCTCGCTCCGTCTTCACCAAAATGGGTCATGGACATGTGATGTTCGAGTCCAGACACAAATCTAAAATATATCACCGTTAGCTTAAATAGCAAATAATACCAAATGTCAAGCACTTGCAACTGCTTCGTTGTTTAAATTAAAGAAAAGTTGCTTGAAAACAAACTTTCCCTGTCTCTCGTAAACAACAGAGATATTCTAAGAAAGTGGCAAGAATGCACAGTATTTTATTTCTAATAATCTATTAAATATTTTAAATAATTTCCACAAGAAATATTTCAATTATATATTGATCAATGTTTCTGAGATATATATTGATCAATGTTTCTGAGATTACAAATCGGTATAACTTTCTCTTGCGAAACTAATTCCTGGCTGGTGAAATATTTTATTATTGATTTGTAAAAGTCTGTCTTATGATGAGTGAGATAACAAGTGAGCAGTTGTGAGGTGCCTACACATCCGTGCTCAGTGCACAGCTGGATCAAGACTACCACTATCCATCACTGGATTTTACGAACACAGGTGTAGTCATGTGGCCTGCACACCTGGTTGTAGCACGATAACCAAGGTAGAAATGAGGAACAAGCAAAATACAGCAGTGAGTAAATACTTACATATATTTCCTTCATCAAATAGCATGCAAGTATATGTACAGAAAGGTAATTTGCAAGGAAGAGACACCGTCTTCGACCAGTCTCGGAGGTAAGTCTGCCAATGTTGATTCAAGAGTGTTCAACATCGCTTCACAACTTTGGTGGGTTTTCATGTGAGTGGCTGGGTTGAATCCAGGAGCTAGCATAACAAGGAGGCCCCTCTCGTATTACTCTTACCGTCTAGGTGGTTGGTCGGGAGGGTACGCCTATGCTGGTATGTGATATACGCTGAGTGTTGGTCGGGAGGGTACGCCTATACTGGTATGTGATATACGCTGAGTGTTGGTCGGGAATGCACGCCTATACTGGTATGTGATATACGCCGAGTGTTGGTCGGGAGGGCAAGCCTATACAGGTATGTGATATACGCCGAGTGTTGGTCGGGAGAACAAGCCTATACTGGTATGTGATATACGCCGAGTGTTGGTCTGGAGGGCACGGATATACTGGTATGTGATATACGCCGAGTGTTGGTCTGGAGGGCACGGATATACTGGTATGTGATATACGCCGAGTGTTGGTTGGGAGGGCACGGATATACTGGTATGTGATATACGCCGAGTAAACTATAAAGTACTCTTAGCATGCCACACTCAACCATACTTTTATTACCTTAAAATTCTCAGATGTATAGTTTAGACACAATAAATACTGGTCAATAACACGAACTAACCAAGAGAGAGAATGAAAAAGGGAGGGAGGGGGAGGGGGAGAGAGAGAGAGAGAGAGAGAGAGAGAGAGAGAGAGAGAGAGAGAGAGAGAGAGAGAGAGAGAGAGAGAGAGAGAGAGTATAAAACATGAGAGTACTTTCTATTTCGTCGTTCCTCTGTACATTAGCCTTTCTATTTTGCTTTATTTTCTCGATGTGAGTTCGTTGTCTCTTTGAACATTATTTAAACTAGCTAAGGCGAGCCTAACTCTAGCCACGACGACTATATTCACTTGTAGTATAGCACAACCTGCTATAATTCCCTGCCGCTACATAGCTAGTAGGAAGCACCACCAGTCGGAAGTCTCTCATTTCCAGCAGGATCTCTAGCGGCCAGGAGATGATTGGACATGATATTGCTGCCTTGCAATTTCCTGCCAAGATGCCTGCTGTAAGCCGGGTATTCCCCAAAGAAGCGGATGGACAATCTTGTACAAAGTCTGCAGGGTTCAGCTCTCATTTGAAATGTTATAAGGGGCTTCGCTTAGGAAGAGCCGTACAGGGTTTTTGTAAACTAATACGAAGACAGTTTCTTAGCTGTTCTTTTTTTATCCAACTGTTCATTAGATAATTAGCTGATCTTACGTCATTTCTGTCAGTTACCTCTGTTCAGCTTCTCATTAAGTTTATATATTATTTAATATATACTTCATACATTTCATATCTAATTACATCAATACATAGATAACCCGCATATAGGAGAAAGAAGCCTATGACAACGCTTCGGTCCGACTTGGATCACTGACAAGTCACACTAACGGACGAAGATGAAGCCAGTATATATAGGAGAGGGGGACAGGGACGGGACAAAGAGAGGAAGAAACAAGTGGAGAAGTAGTGGTAGAGGTAATGATGGTAGTGGAAGTAGTAGTGGTATTAATTAGTAGTAGTAGTGGTGGTAGTAATTAGGGGGAGTAGTAGTAGTGGCACAAGAGAAAGGGGAGATGCGAGGCGGCGGCAGCGGCGGCGGCGGCAGCAGCGGCAGCGGCAGCAGCGGCAGCGGCAGCGGCAGCGGCAGCGGCAGCAGCAGCAGCAGCAGCAGCAGCAGCAGCAGCAGCAGCAGCAGCAGCAGCAGCAGCAGCAGCAGCAGCAGCAGCAGCAGCAGCAGCAGCAGCAGCAGCAGCAGCAGCAGCAGCAGCAGCAGCAGCAGCAGCAGCAGCAGCAGCAGCAGCAGCAGCAGCAGCAGCAGCAGCAGCAGCAGCAGCAGCAGCAGCAGCAGCAGCAGCAGCAGCAGCAGCAGCAGCAGCAGCAGCAGCAGCAGCAGCAGCAGCAGCAGCAGCAGCAGCAGCAGCAGCAGCAGCAGCAGCAGCAGCAGCAGCAGCAGCAGCAGCAGCAGCAGCAGCAGCAGCAGCAGCAGCTACTGCTGCTGCTGCTCACACTTCCAGTTCGAACATTTGTGACATGCTAAATCAAACTTTATCATAATTTTAGTTACGAATTTTGCACAGAGTATAACAATAACTATAATACGCATTAACTTCTTAAATGCTAGAGATGATTATCGTTGTCACTATCACTGTCGTGATCATCAGCGTACTGGAGGATCAGGCTGACGAGGAAGTCAACAATGTTAAGTCTTTCCTCAGGTCGGGCGTCAAGAGTAAGAAAACTCTCGAACCGGTCACAGGTATTGTGATCGTGGGACGAGTTACGTGTAGCACCAGTGCTCTCCACTACCTGTTGTTCCATCACTCTGTATCGAATATCAACGCCCTAGAAAACAGTAGCACCAGCAGCAGGAACATGGTACAGTATGCAGCAGAATACAATATATAAAACTTCCAAACATCCAGTATATTGTATATAGGTGCAACAACTAAGACAGATTCGCCAGGGGAAATTTCTGCTCTTACGTTCTTTTATTTCTCGTTCGTTCGATTTCTTTCCCTCCCTCCCTCCCTCTCTCTCTCTCTCTCTCTCCCCCACATACATTTTTACATCTCATCCACACACATTAGTCACTGATAACATATCTATCTACCCAGTTATCGAATTGAAATATCTGAGGCGCCGTGTTTCTGCTCGCTATCTCAGCAAGTTTTGGTCATAACATTTGAATAGTCATAACTCTTCCTCCACCACACAAGGATGCTTCTCTAATATTCTTATTTACAATACCTATTTTAAATATATTTCCCCCTCATAGTGTCACATATTGTTCACAAACACATTTTTTTGGATCTTTCCATTGATCTTTTCAGTTAAAAACCTTTCTTTCTAAGATATGTATTACCCCATGGTAAATACATTCTTTACTGTTAATATTTTTTGTTAAATGTAAATGCATTCGATTTTTTTTTTACATATTGTGCACAACAAACTTGCTTCATCACTACCACTGCTACCCTGCAAATAATACTGAGAGTTGGTCTTGCAACATGTCAACTCACTTGCCGAGAGTTTCAAGATTTATGCACATTCCCCATAGCATTTGAAGCGTGTATTAATTTCACTGGTTGCACACGTTCTTGTAGTTTGACCGGATACGTATGAGTTTGTTGTGTTTTTTTCTTTGGAGACAGTGTATGAGCGGCACGTTTAATTATATTTTTAGTATATATGTCATTTTCCTTCTCGTAATTTTATTTCATCATCAAAATAAATTAAATATGTTACATTATATTTCTATGGTGGGTTTGTGTTTCTTTACTATTGGTCATCGTAAAGAGTCTTCCTTTATCAGAAAATAAACAAACGAGGAATAGCAGGTAATCAGGTTTGATCCAAAGGGAAGGGAAGGGTGGTTTTAATTCCCCGGACTGAGAACGCTTCACCAGGATCAAGGCACCCTCTCTATGAAGGGACAAATACATGAAAGAAATGGATGTAATGGTCAAATTTTTCACTCTCATTCACGTTCCTTCATTCTGCTTCATCTCTCTTCCCCTCTGCACACACATTAAGCAACGTTCCCCTCTGTCTCTCGCCATTCCCTCGTCTACACTCTTCGCTTCCTTCAAACATAAATCCTCGTTTCCTCTCAAAATCTGCTCCTATTCCACACCTCTTCCTCTCATCCCAGCAGCACTCAGCCACTTCACCACACTTCTTCCTCTCATCCCAGCAACACACAGTCACTTCACCACACTTCTTCCTCTCATCCCAGCAACACACAGTCACTTCACCACACTTCTTCCTCTCATCCCAGCAACACACAGTCACTTCATCACACTTCTTTCTCTCATCCCAGCAATACTCAGCCACTTCACCACACTTCTTCCTCTCATCCCAGCAACACACAGTCACTTCACCACACTTCTTCCTCTCATCCCAGCAACACACAGTCACTTCACCACACTTCTTCCTCTCATCCCAGCAACACGCAGTCACTTCACCACACTTCTTCCTCTCATCCCAGCAACACGCAGTCACTTCACCACACTTCTTCCTCTCATCCCAGCAACACTCAGTCACTTCACCACACTTCTTCCTCTCATCCCAGCAACACACAGTCACTTCATCACACTTCTTTCTCTCATCCCAGCAATACTCAGCCACTTCACCACACTTCTTCCTCTCATCCCAGCAACACACAGTCACTTCACCACACTTCTTCCTCTCATCCCAGCAACACACAGTCACTTCACCACACTTCTTCCTCTCATCCCAGCAACACGCAGTCACTTCACCACACTTCTTCCTCTCATCCCAGCAACACGCAGTCACTTCACCACACTTCTTCCTCTCATCCCAGCAACACTCAGTCACTTCACCACACTTCTTCCTCTCATCCCAGCAACACTCAGTCACTTCACCACACTTCTTCCTCTCATCCCAGCAACACTCGGCCACTTCACCACACTTCTTCCTCTCATCCCAGCAACACTCGGCCACTTCATCACACTTCTTCCTCTCATCCCAGCAACACTCGGCCACTTCATCACACTTCTTCCTCTCATCCCAGCAACACTCGGCCACTTCACTACACTTCTTCCTCTCATCCCAGCAACACTCGGCCACTTCATCACACTTCTTCCTCTCATCCCAGCAACACTCGGCCACTTCATCACACTTCTTCCTCTCATCCCAGCAACACTCGGCCACTTCACTACACTTCTTCCTCTCATCCCAGCAACACTCGGCCACTTCATCACACTTCTTCCTCTCATCCCAGCAACACTCGGCCACTTCATCACACTTCTTCCTCTCATCCCAGCAACACTCGGCCACTTCATCACACTTCTTCCTCTCATCCCAGCAACACTCGGCCACTTCATCACACTTCTTCCTCTCATCCCAGCAACACTCGGCCACTTCACTACACTTCTTCCTCTCATCCCAGCAACACTCGGCCACTTCACCACACTTCTTCCTCTCATCCCAGCAGCACTCAGCCACTTCACCACACTTCTTCCTCTCATCCCAGCAACACTCGGCCACTTCACCACACTTCTTCCTCTCATCCCAGCAACACTCGGCCACTTCACCACACTTCTTCCTCTCATCCCAGCAACAACACTCGGCCACTTCACCACACTTCTTCCTCTCATCCCAGCAACACTCGGCCACTTCATCACACTTCTTCCTCTCATCATCACACTTCCATCCCAGCAACACTCGGCCACTTCACCACACTTCTTCCTCTCATCCCAGCAGCACTCAGCCACTTCACCACACCTCTTCCTCTCATCCCAGCAACACTCGGCCACTTCACCACACTTCTTTCTCTCATCCCAGCAACACTCAGCCACTTCACCACACTTCTTTCTCTCATCCCAGCAACACTCAGCCACTTCACCACACTTCTTCCTCTCATCCCAGCAGCACTCAGCCACTTCACCACACCTCTTCCTCTCATCCCAGCAACACTCGGCCACTTCACCACACTTCTTTCTCTCATCCCAGCAACACTCAGCCACTTCACCACACTTCTTCCTCTCATCCCAGCAACACTCAGTCACTTCACCACACTTCTTCCTCTCATCCCAGCAACACTCGGCCACTTCATCACACTTCTTCCTCTCATCCCAGCAACACTCGGCCACTTCACCACACTTCTTCCTCTCATCCCAGCAACACTCAGTCACTTCACCACACTTCTTCCTCTCATCCCAGCAACACTCGGCCACTTCATCACACTTCTTCCTCTCATCCCAGCAACACTCGGCCACTTCATCACACTTCTTCCTCTCATCCCAGCAACACTCGGCCACTTCACCACACTTCTTCCTCTCATCCCAGCAACACTCAGTCACTTCACCACACTTCTTCCTCTCATCCCAGCAACACAGTCACTTCACCACACTTCTTCCTCTCATCCCAGCAATACTCAGTCACTTCACTACACTTCTTCCTCTCATCCCAGCAACACTCGGCCACTTCACCACACTTCTTCCTCTCATCCCAGCAACACTCGGCCACTTCATCACACTTCTTCCTCTCATCAATAAACTTTGTTTACGTTTTTACTTATTAATTACTCTTGATACAGAGCCTCTCTTTATTTTATAATCTGAGCTCTTTTGTGTGTTTCCTTCATCTCTTGTATTGAATCATTAATTACCCTATTTTCCAGAAATTACATCTTCCTAATTTAATTTTTCTATCAACCCTTCCTGTCTCGGCTGTCTGTATTCCAATTTTAACATTCTGCCCATAAATTCACTCAGTCTTTTCTTCTTGTGTCGAGTCAAGTTTGCACCTGTCGTCCACCATCTTGTAAACAATCTGCTGCAGATGTTTACCAGTATTTTACCTCAAAATACGTATCGCTATGCTTTACTTAAATAATCTTCCATACTAATTATTCTTTTCCATCTTTTCGGATACCACTTATACTTGTGTCTATTTTCGTCACTACAGATAAGCATAAACGTTTTTCATTCTCCAAGTTGAAGTGGCTGAGGTTGGTTCACATACATTGTAGGATGTTTCCTGACGAACAAAACACCCAACCCACCACCCCTGCAAGAGCAAGGGAGGATGTGTTCTGTTTGCCATAAAACAAAAATGTCTCTTCGCGCGCGACTTCGTCAGACAATGAATGACCCACGCAGTGATTAAACAACAGCTGCCGTACCGCTGCTGGGTAAGATATAAGTGATTAACAAACCGCTGCTGGCTTATTGGTCCTTTGTACTGGTTGTTAAGTATCCTGCACATTACAGGAAAAAGGTTTTCCACACCATTTATAAAGCAAAGGTTCGCACATTAATTCTAGTGCCGAGGTGTACTGCAGCCGTAATTACCCGAGTGGAGTCGATAAGCCTCGAACTTAACCTAACCTTCGTAGGGAACTAACCACAGGCTTTAGCTAATGTTTCTTGTTCTTGGAACGATCTCTTGTTTTCTCCCTGGTGTTTTCATTCAATTTTCCCGGTGTTTACCAACTGCCTCATCTATTTAGACTCGTCACACACTACGAGCCTGACGGCCACAGCTGAGTTGAGTCAACCTTACAAAACGAACCACAACATATTTCTATAATAATTAACTTCTGCTTTAAAGAAAATAAAATTTTAAAAGTTAAATCTCTCCACATACTGTAGCCAATTATCCCTTTCAAGTTTAATTGAAAATTTTTGAGAGCCCTGACTAAATAGAAAAAAAATAAAAAGCACGATTAAAAACGCCACTTAACGATAACACAGACGATAGCCTCGTTCACAAACCGTAGCCTAGTCCACACACAGACTATTCCTATACATTCCCAGAGAAGCCCTATTCATTTATAGACATAAATCTATACACAGACAATAACCATTCAGATACACACTGTAGTTCAATTCGTCAACAGTCCCACAGTAGTCTAGTCCCTACTCAGATACGCGCCAGTACTGCTATCCATACACACAGTTTAGTCCTGAAGTCACACACAGCACTTGGCCATGATCCTCCTGCAGGCCAGGCTTTTAGAGTAGTCTCGGTGAAGAAAATATATAGCAGTGAATGGAGGGGAAAGGCAATAAATGTGGGTAATGGATTGGGAAGATGAGCAGACGAGGGAATAAAAGTAAATGAGGGATAAGGCAATAAATGGTGAAGGATTGAAATGTTGGAGAAAGTGAGGATTAAGGGATGGGGCGATAAATGCGGGATAACAGAATAAGTATAGGATAAGGTAGTGAATATAATGGAGATTCGCTTTTTATTTTATATTTTAAAAATATGTGAAATGTTACAAAATATAGCAAAATGTACACAAATAACCTGCACATAGGAGACTGAAACTTATGGCAGCGTTTCGGTCCTACTAAGATCATTAACTAGCCCACTAAATCTTAACAACTCTCTCCCTCTCCGTTCCTTAGATATCAAACTTACTTTTTGCCAAACTAATACACTTCGTAGTAATCTAGTTCGTATCTCGCCTCTTATTACTGATGCTTCCGGAGTCTACTCCATTTACTGCTCCTTTTGTCCTCTCCAATACGTTGGAGAAACTGGTCGCTCTGTTTCCAACAGACTTAAAGAGAACAAATGAAGTGTTAGACTTTCCGGCACTAATAATGCTCCTTTCTGTCATGTTTGATATCACAGCCATCCTATTAAGTGGTCCTCTGCTAAAACTGCCTACCCTTCTTCTAGTCTTCACAGACGCCGTCTGTTTACAGCATCCCTTATACACAACTTTCCTAATTTGAATCTTAGTCCTAGTTTTGTCTCTGTACATGCGTTCCTTTCTCGTTACATTGTCAAATGCTCCAAACTTCGGAACACTCGAAACTACTACTTCTTTATACTACTGCTTCTTCTCTTTCTACTCTCCCTCTTATATATTCTGGTTCTCTTCCCTTCTCGTTTCTGTGTGGCTAGTTAATGGTCCAAGTCGGACTGAAATGTTGTCACAAGTTTCATTCTCCTCTGGGTTATTTGTGCAATGTTCCAGACAGCGTATTGTGCCTTTTTATTCTTTAGAGCAAAATGTGCTAAAACATGATATGATTGCATATTTCGACGTTTCAGAGCCGTCTGAGGCACTGAAACGATGGGGAAAATAAGGAGATACAAATGCGATATAATGGGATGCTCCAGTAACAACGCTTCTCCCACATTGTGGGTTTTGTGACGTAGTTAATAAAAGATTGCATAATACTTCATTTGTGTCTTTTTCTTCCGTAGTGAATTCGAGTTCAGTGAATGTAGCAAAAGACAATAAGACAGTGAATATTGGATATAACTTTGAATTGTGAATAAGATATTGAATGTTGGAAAAGGCAACAAGTAGCGATAACAGTGAATATTGCGTAAGGCAATAAATGGGAATAAGGTAATGGGTCATCTTGCATCTTACATAAGATGCAAGATGACCACAGGGGGAGTTGAATGATAACTCCAGGCCTTTCGTGTTGCAATCAACACATCAGAAGCTTGTAATGTTGCAGAAATAGCGTAGGAAATCCAGGTAGATTCGTTCAGGGCTTCAGATGTGTTGACCGCAACACAAAAAACCTAGACCTATCATTCAACTATCCCTGTTGTTATTTTGCATCTTTTATCGCTCGTTCGCATTTATTGCAAAATGGGAATAAGACAGTGAACCCTGAACGATAAATTGAACTGTAGTTAAGAAACGACCGGATAATGTAAAAGATATACAAGAGAATGAGAAATAATTAACAGGATCCATGTTCTTACTTTCAGTCTTCCAGTTTACTCAGTTCTCTTCATAATTTATTATCCTCAGCTAAAACGTGGGTTTAGAAGGTTGTTTTAACCACCTCTGCCCTTCATAAGTTTGGACACGGGTTTTTAAAGTTGTCTTGACTACCCCCCTCCTTCCTCTTACCCGGAATTGTAAATGGTTTACTTAGGTTCATGAATAAAATTTCTTGCTCATCTAAGAAGTATAAAACAGTGTCCGAAACTATGCTTATACAGTCTTCTCCTCCCAGAAATTGAAGAATCACATTATTTCACAGTTATAAACTATTCTGGGTGTGTTACACAGGACAGCCACTACACAGGTTGAAATGCACAGCCATACGGTTGTCACTATAAAGTTACTATTACAACTGTACAGCCCTGACTCTCGAAACTTACTAGTCATAACCAAGGAAGACGCAGATCAGGGGATGAGTAGGGTTTGAACCCATGGCAGCGAGTCCGTGGCGCGTTGCTCTGGGATGCTGCCTCTGTGTCATCCCGCATCTTGCATATCTTACACATTACCTATTTCCCTTTCCCTACTTCTGCTCATTCCACCCTCTTATCGGTCATTATCTAATTCATGTCATCATGTACCTAAACCCGCGTTCATCACAGCACTGCTCCCCTCACAGTTTCACATTCCCTCGCCCTCTCCGCTCTCTTCTTGAAGAAATGACACGTTACAGAAGAAGCTTTTAATGGAAGAACGTTTCATTCTGATGGAGCTTTAGTAAGTCATGCTTGATAAAGCTCTAACAGAACGACACGTTATTTCAATAAAAACTATTAAGATCCACCTCTCGACTGCTCGGGATGGTGTTCCATTGCTTGATTGCTAGCGCACTCAGTTCACACACTGAAATCCATGGTTCAATCCCCGGTACGGGTGGAAACATTAGGACGTGTTTCTTTAAGACATCTGCTGTCCCTGTTCACCTATCAGTAAAATAGGTACTTGAGTGTTTGTTGACTGGTGTGGGTTGCATCCTAGAGACAAAATTGACCTAATTTGCCCGAAATGCTCTGCATAACAAGGGGTTTTCTATATAGTAGTATGTTACTCATTTCAGCTAGGCCTGTATACCTTGTACATGTACTTGTAGAAATAAAGATTATTATTATTACCTAGAGTTTCACTTAAACAAGACGTTGGTGACAGTCTCTTATGAAGAGCAGATGCTGTCTTGACCTGACCTGTTGTAAACTAACCAAAATACCTGACAGAAATGTAAAATGATTCTTATCGATGTTATCTCCCTTAAATCGCTTCGCACAACACAGGGAAGCAACAAGTTATTGTTTATCTATTTCCAATTTTAATTTTTCACACAACAACAAGAAGAGTTATTATCAGACTGACAGTTTTATTATATCTAAAATGATGATGTGAAACAGTGCAAGGTGTGAAAACCTGACAGTGACAGACTATGTGGTAATTACCCCTCGTTGCCCTAAGTTTGGCAACTTCACCCCCTCATTACCTCCTCGTGCTCTCAGTAAAATGTAATCCCACCCAACTGACGCTCTTACAATTTGCATTTTCCAGACCCATACTGACGCTGACCGACTGTTAGACAATTATGTTTTAAAGGCATTGTAACATCATGAGAAGACGTTAAGCTGAAAAGTAATGTAGTTAAAATGTTGAAAGAATATATTGATATCTCATAATGGAAACTGAGCATAAGTTTTAAAAAAGTATATTGAATAAACAAAAAAAAAATATTACTGAGTAATGAAAATAAGAGGAGAGGAAAGACATAAGATTAAGAAAAATCGTAAGCCTTTATTACAAAAACTTCTCGCACAACGAGAACTTATCATAACTAGATAAGGGTCTTGAGCGTAACGTTGTCATAACGAATGCTTACGTTGTTTCGTGTACTTGCCAATTACAGTACTTGTTCGCTACTTACCTTTGCTACCTACCAAATTGTGGATTTATTGTACACTGATCCTCTCACTGTATTGTTACTTATTCTTTACTGCATTAAAACATTAGCCACGCAGCCAGACCGAGTCAGGACGGTCACGCAGCCAGACCGAGTCAGGACGGTCACACAGCCAGACCGAGTCAGGACGGTCACACAGCCAGACCGAGGCAGGACGGTCACACAGCCAGACCGAGGCAGGACGGTCACACAGCCAGACCGAGGCAGGACGGTCACACAGCCAGACCATCACATAGTGGCCACAGCTTTGACTTGGGGATGGCACCAATTAACCCTGGAAATACGAGGTACCAGAGACACGTCACGAACTAACAAGCAACGCTCGCCGCTCCCGTCTATTCTTTAGCGTTGAACGTGACTACCCTGAGTGTTAAATATCTTTGATGGAAATATGACGTGCACTGTAGACCACAGTGAACAGTGATACAGCACAGTGCTGACCACCAATGCTCGGTAGCCCTCAGTGAACAGTTATACAGAAAAGTAATGTCCACCAGTGCTCAGTATAGTACATTAACTTAAAAATGTATAGCAGTTTAAAAATCCCCTTTTTTTCAAGGTTTTTCAAGTTTTTAACTATTTCAATCTTCTGACTGTTGTTTCCAGATAATTATTCAGATCTGACTGATATTTGCGGATAGCTGTTCAGATGAATATAAACTAGTTATAACTATGACTATAATTTTTAAAGGGGTTGATCCGTAAGCCAGCGGAAGGAATCGGTCAGATGACCAAAAGTTCGAACGGCTGGTCATCATATGACTAAGACCCGCGTCAGGAAATACTTGTCCTATTTCCTGACGAACCTTATCCATCCTAAGCTTACGACTGGTTTGAGAAGATAATTCAGATCCTGTGAATGATGTCTGCAGATAATTATTCACAGCTTCTGACCGATATGAGCAGATAAATATTAACATCAAACGCAGAACAAATAAAAAAAAAGAAAGATTCGGCGGCCACAACGTTTTGCTTCATAAATAATAAAAAGGCACAATACCGTGACTGGAACAATACACAAATAATCCGTACATTAACTAGTTAATGGTCGAGGTAGGACCAGAACATCGTCAAAAATTCTTTCTCCTAAACAAGTCTTGCTGATGAAACCTTCAAAATTAATATTTAACACAGTTTAACACTTCTTTAACCCTATTCTATAAATCAGTGTCTGGGGAAAGAGACGCATTACTCACAGAAATGACAATACTCATGCAGCAGAGTGAGCATTTACTGCGATATTTCTCTCTAAGGCTTGTTCTACAACATGTGTGTATGTATCTTCAAAACACCTTTGTTTCAGTTGCACCAAAATACTTTTATCACTGCAAAGGTAAGGATGACACCAGATTAAGTTGAAGGTACATCAGGTAGACAGATGAAGCGTAGTATTTCCTCCGGATACTAACATTAGGTATACTTTACTCCCAAAAGGAGCAATCTACTAGTGAACATGCAGTGAGATACACAGTTCTCTGTGTATATACAATATCACGGCAGATAAAATGTATCTAGCTCTCATCGCTAACAAAGATCAGCAGCTGCTGGAGTCTGTGGGAATAAGATACAGACAAGATGGTAAGGAGACAACTGCAGTTATACCAAACTGATGCTCATGTTTCTCCTATCCAACGTGAATTGAATTAAATTTACTGAGTAAGCGAAATATTGTCATTAAAGGTTCCTTATAACCGCATTTTGTCTCTCCTATCTTCACTGTGGGAACGAAAATTGACGTAACCTGATGAATGCCAAACTACTCACATGGTTTAATTTAAAAAAATTACTTCTCCGTGTCTACGTGTTGCTTCTCTAAAATAAATTCAATACATTTGTGAATTTTCAAAATAAACTAATGATACAGCTTCAGCTATTCCAAAGCAAACTAGTCTATTAACTATTCGATAGTTCACTTAAAAAATTATTGCAGACTAAACCCAAATATCAACATATTCTCAGGCATCGTAACCTACAAAGTTATTCTAGGATAAACTCAACTATCATCATATTTGCAGATAAACCCACATGTAAGCTTATTCGAGGGTAAATCAACCAATTAACTGGCATAAATATTTGTATATATAAACACGAGCTTTCGCGTAAAAGATATACTGTGTAAAATGTGTGGGACCTTGAGCTTTAACCTGCCGACTCTGAGGCAATAAATCACGTTCTCAACTCAAGGATAATCCAGCTATTTACATTCATGAAGACTACCCAATGTAAACCTCACTTGAAATAAGGAAACCAAGTCGTTCAATCTGTTCCCGTCACATACATGTATTCAACGAATCCATGAATCCATTCCATCATCAAACCCTTACATCCAATATCCAGTCACATACCCATTCATCTCTCCCTTCATCCATTCATATATCCCACCTATCTATTCATCAGTTCATATATATATCCATCCCTTATACCATCTTGCTGACCATGATGATATACAGAAGCTTTTTAAAATATCTGAAACATACAAATGTCATTATTTAAGTATTCATGGTTAAAAGGCGACGCGTGAATATAAAAAAAAAATATTTTGCTAGCGGTATGCACACCAAAGAATCATTTGCATATTCAAAATAGTGACAACAGTGACTGCCGCCTAGTTTCAGATGCACCTTAAATTATAGTGAATACTGATACTGGTAAATTAATAACAGAATCCGTATGAAGATATGCTGAACAACAAACTTTCCTCGGGACAACGTTTCGCTAAAGCTCTACACAGTGCGAAATGCTGCCTCGTAAAGTTCGCTCTGCATCAAGTCTTCTCTTCATTAAAGGCAAAGACAACACAGTGATCCTAAAAGCTTGGAACCCTCAACAATAAATCTGTTTCCTAATTTGAATCTATTTGTTAAATTATGTTGTGATCCCCCCTCCCGCTGCCTCCTCCCCCTCCCGCTGCCTCCTCCCCCTCCCGCTGCCCGCTGCCTCCTCCCCCTGCCCGCTGCCTCCTCCCCCTCTGCCGCTGCCTCCACCCCCTCCCGCTGCCTCCTCCCCCTCCCAATATAATTCACTTGAGTGAGTCAGGTGGTACAAATCATCGGTTATGCTTTGCAATATCAAATATGTTTACTGCCTCATAAATTTAACTTCACGGAGAATATTCTCTTTTCCATCCTAAATATGTGCAGATATGAGCAAAAAAAATCAAACCTTCTTTACTGCGTAATTTACAGCGCGACTAAAGTAATCCGATAACGCAGTCAATCCTACTTTAGTTCTGCAATAAAAATAATATTCAGCGACAATAAACCTTGTAGTAATGTAATGAGGTGACTGCGGAACACAGAATAATTTAGTAATAAAATTAACTAACATTTAAGGAATAATTTTCATTTAATGCAGTGATGTAACATCTGAAAAATACGTCTTTAGAAATATAATTGAGCAATTTCAACTTCACAATTATTAATCTGTGCTTTGAAGAATTTAAGGAAGAGGATTCTTTAGTAATACAATTAAGTGCCGTTTAAGGAGCAACGGAAGGCTTTAGTAAATCTATTTAATAGCATTTAAGGCGCCTAGAATGCTTACGTAATCCACTGAAGTACCGTTCAATGAAGTACATTCCTTTACCACTGTTATCATTTAAAGAACGTCGAATCTTTCAGCAAGAAGAAGTACCATTTAAGAAGCCACACGGCCAGTAAGCAATGCAGTAACGTGCAATACGCACTTACTAAAGCTTCTAGCAATGCAAATCTACGTCTTAACACTGTGTCCGTTGCTAGAAGTGAGATGAAGGAGACTAATGGTGCTCATATGCAGAGACACTCCCGCCGCCAACACTCTCACATCACCTCTTGTCAACCTACGCGTGATACACGGCAGAAAAAGTTTATTAAATTTAGTGGAAAGTTTAAGGAAAAACAAGAATAAGTCTGAAAGGAAAGTGATATGTACCAAGGTGGAAGGTTGAGTGACTCTGAGGAGTTGTGGTGCTATAAGAATGGAGGTGATAAATTAAACACAATGTGCAAAACTTGGGCATCTATATTGTGGAAACGTTTCGCCACACAGTGGCTTCATCAGTTGAATACAAAGAAGAATAGAGAAGATCAGAAGGAGTTTGAGGTAATCAGTCCCTCAGCCTGGAGTCGATGTAATAAGTCCATCAATATTGATAAGAATTCAGCATATGTGCGAGGCTGAGGGACTGATCACCTCAATCTCCTTCTGATCTTCACTATTCTTGTTTATATTCGACTAATGAAGGTACTGTGAAGCGTAACGTTTCCACAATAAAGGTGCCCAAGTTTTGCACTTGTCTAATTTATCAACTTGTTGGTTCTCTGAACCATTTATCTACAATGGAGGTGGTCCAAGAGAAGTGTTATGGTACAAGAATAGTGGAGCAACTTAGCCCCTGAATGTGGCACTGGGCAGGCACGTCGCGACTCTTCCAAGTAAACAATGCCTCAGTTATTGTTTACCTGCAAGAGTCTTGGTTTGTACTCACCGATTTGCATTTGTGGATTCGAGTCTCGGCTCCTGGCCCCACCTCTTTAAGCTTCATCGTCCAGCATTGCTGGTTTCTGGCCTCTTTAGTCCTAAAATATATACTCTTAATACTATGTATGGAGTTCGCCTCTGTGTTTATAACTTTCAACCATATCCACTTGTACCTGGTCTTCACAATCTAAGTCTGTCATTATCCAGTTTATCAATTTATCTTCAGTATTTTACACATTGTAATCATGTCACCTCCTGTTATCCTCTCTTTCACGGCTACCAGGTTCAATTTATTTTGTTTACCGTATAGTGTACCCTTCTTATCTCCGAGATAAAGCTGGTTGCAATCTTTTATCTTACGAAGTTTTCGAACATTTTTAGAATATGCAGTTCATGTTGCATAGGCTAATATGAAATTTGTTAACCTCGCATAAGCTACCACTGTCATCCCGCTTATATGTTCGGTGTTATATTTACTCCTATATCCTTTTCTAGAGTTGATACCAGTAACTTATTACCTAGGATGTATACCGTCTCCGTTCTCCGTTTCCCTTCAACAAATTTTATGATCTTGCATTTATCTGAATTAACGCCAGCAGCCATTTGCTTACCATCCTTGTAACATGTCCATATGTTCCTGAAAGGCCACTATGTTCTCTCCTATTAGTATTTTTCTCAAGAATTTTGCATGATCTGCAGATACACCTAGGATTCGATCCCATCTGGAAGGTCATTTACGAAAGGTAGTTGCCCGAGCACTTATCCTTGGAAGCCACTACTTTTTACCTTAACTCTGACGCTTTATCCCGTACTGTTAGTTTTTGCCCTCTGGCATCCAGGTACTCTGATTCCTTTTATTACTGCTTGATGTTAAAGCCTGTGAATCAGTCTTTGCTGGGGAACTGTACCACATTTATTGCGGTCCAGAAAGATACAGTCTGCCCACCCTAGTCTGTTTTTTGTTTTATTTCAGTAGTTGTTATAAAACTCCAGCTGGCTGGTCTCACACGAACTCCGTGTTGGTTTTCACGGTGAATCTCTTTAGGAGACCCAGTATTCTTCTCCTGAAAACCTTTTCCATTACTTTAGCAAGAATGCACATCACCGGTACCGGCATGGAGTTTAGTGCCTCCTCTCTGCTACTGGGATTATATTAGTCATCATCCAGGTATCTGAATTCTGTCCCGTTTGTTGAGACTTGCTGAAGATTTTCTGTCAGGGTGTGATGTCTCCCGAAAGGACTATGAAGATGGGATCAGAGATGTAGAATCGATGAATGGCTGCAGTCAGTTTTAGGCTAAACAGAACACATTATATTCTTCCCTCATTTTGGCGAGCTGCCATCTTTGACTGTAAATTGAACGTGACCCTTCTGTATCCGTTTCTGAGGAGAAAGATGATGTCACCTGTGAAGAATCAGTTATTTCTCCTCTTCGTTCCGCTGCTTTATCATTTCTCTGTACTTTCTTCACCTTGATGACTTTGGTGTGTGTGATATCGATCCCGGCCATGGAGAATAATACTCAATCTTCATTCTGACTTACCATGAATTCTTTAACTACTTCATATGACATGATCGTCATCACATCCTAGTGAACCACATTAGAAAGGTTCTCGAGCTGGCCCAGGAACATCGTCTCTAGAGATTGACAAGTCTCAGTCTCCACAGCAAATGTTCTAGAGCTTGTTGTAATTATGGATCATCTTCAGAAGTTTGCTTCTACTGTAGGCCAGGGTTGATGGTGGTATTTTAACTTTCTCCTATTTCTCTAGCACTGCCTGAAGAATTGCTGTTGCAGCACCTGCTCTCGTTTTCTTCATGACAGCGTGATCGAGGTAATAATTTCTAAGCACTATGCCTCTGGAATGCAATCAAGCACAGGTAATATGTGGGTCAGGGTGCCCAACAAGCCAGGAGGGATGACTTCATGTTGCCATATACAATTATCCAAGCTAACAGAACTAATTGTGCAAAGAATAAAGAACAGGAATTATGTCACTTAAAAATAATTATATATATACAAATGAATGTGTCCAATTATTTTCAAAGAATCAACGGAAATCGGCTGTTTCGCATTTTTGCGAGACTCCTGAACATCAACTTCTCTTCAGTTTTGATGCAAAGATTTGTCTCCACGAAGTGGAACGAGGATATCATCTTCCTGTTTGGCCTAAACTAAGGTCCTCTTCAGTATGCTACCAAGTATAGAGATGATACAGAATTTACGTATGGTATACGGAAAGCCCACAAAATAGGTTAGGTCGAGGAAAATGGTCATAATATAATATATATATATTATGACCCAGAGTCAACATATCTCACATGATCAGGGGCACAAAGAAGCATGGAGGCTTCTAATGCCTTTGTTTATTTTTCTTCCTGTAATAATACTTTATTATGAACTAAAAAGAGTCTCTCTCTCTCTCTCTCTCTCTCTCTCTCTCTCTCTCTTACACTTCGATTTTGAATAACGAAATTTCCATTTTTTCCTCTCTTAAAATACTTCCCGATTTTTCCCTCCCTTCATCCCTATGCTTTCATCATCCATCATTCAGCTCTCCTGCCATTCTTTACTCCCACAATATTCCCACTATCAACATCCCTCCCTTTCCTAACTCCCGTATATGGGCGGCGTCCCTGCGACGTCCCTTCCTACCTCAAATGACATTATAGTTCCTGGAGCAGTAGGTTAAATCTCTTAGTCCTTCACAGATAAGACCTGGAAATTACGAATAACACGCACGCTCTTCATGCAAGCACGCATTAGATGGGGTTAGGGAGTGGTGGATGAGTGGGAGGGAGGGAGATAGGGAAGGGATGGAAATACGAAATAAAGAAAGAGATAGGAAAAAGATGGATAAATAGACAGAGAGAGAGAGAGAGAGAGAGGAGAGAGAGAGAGAGAGAGAGAGAGAGAGAGAGAGAGAGAGAGAGAGAGAGAGAGAGAGAGAGAGGAGAGATACAGATGAGCAGCAAAACAAAAAAGAAAGCGGAAACATACAGTAGATTATACAAGAAAGGAAGACAGCAGAAAGTCACAGGGTCTACATTGAGGATATCTGCTGAGAAAACCAAGAATAATCTAGCAACCTTTACTTTCTCTTTAACTTAAGCATTTAATATTAAGTGAGTCTGGCAGAGTTCTTCTGCTCCCTCCACTTCTTCCAGCCTCTGCCAAGTTAACAAAAAACGTGCATGAAGAGATTTATCAAGAGGTATTAAAAAACGTGCACTTACATTTAATAAGAAATGTGGTGGCAAAGTTTAAAATATTATTACAACTACAGCAAATGATGCTGTTACCGCCAGTAGTATGAGCTGGGTGGTCCACAGACAACCAGTTGTGGCCACAGTTGGCCCCAGTATGCCAACCAGCTGTGGCCACAGTTGGCCCCAGTATTATGTCAACCAGCTGTGGCCACAGTTAGCCCAAGTATTATGTCAACCAGCTGTGGCCACAGTTGGCCCCAGTATTATGTCAACCAGCTTTGGCCACAGTTGGCCCCAGTATTATGTCAACCAGCTGTGGCCACAGTTGGCAGTATTATATCAACCAGCCGTGGCCACAGTTGGCCCCAGTATTATGTCAACCAGCTGTGGCCACAGTTGGCCCCAGTATTATGTCAACCAGCTGTGGCCACAGTTGGCCCCAGTATTATGTCAACCAGCTGTGGCCACAGTTGGCCCCAGTATTATGTCAACCAGCTGTGGCCACAGTTGGCCCCAGTATTATGTCAACCAGCTGTGGCCACAGTTGGCCCCAGTATTATGTCAACCAGCTGTGGCCACAGTTGGCCCCAGTATTATGTCAACCAGCTGTGGCCACAGTTGGCCCCAGTATTGTGTCAACCCCAGCAACGTGGCCCCACAGTTGGCCCCAGTATTATGTCAACCAGCTGTGGCCACAGTTGGCCCCAGTATTATGTCAACCAGCTGTGGCCACAGTTGGCCCCAGTATTATGTCAACCAGCTGTGGCCACAGTTGGCCCCAGTATTATGTCAACCAGCTGTGGCCACAGTTGGCCCCAGTATTATGTCAACCAGCTGTGGCCACAGTTGGCCCCAGTATTGTCAACCAGCTGTGGCCACAGTTGGCCCCAGTATTATGTCAACCAGCTGTGGCCACAGTTGGCCCCAGTATTATGTCAACCAGCCGTGGCCACAGTTGGCCCCAGTATTATGTCAACCAGCTGTGGCCACAGTTGGCCCCAGTATTATGTCAACCAGCTGTGGCTACAGTTGGCCCCAGTATTATGTCAACCAGCTGTGGCCACAGTTGGCCCCAGTATTATGTCAACCAGCCGTGGCCACAGTTGGCCCCAGTATTATGTCAACCAGCTGTGGTCACAGTTGGCCCCAGTATTATGTCAACCAGCTGTGGCTACAGTTGGCCCCAGTATTATGTCAACCAGCTGTGGCTACAGTTGGCCCCAGTATTATGTCAACCAGCTGTGGCTACAGTTGGCCCCAGTATTATGTCAACCAGCTGTGGCTACAGTTGGCCCCAGTATTATGTCAACCAGCTGTGGCCACAGTTGGCCCCAATATTATTTAACAATACGTCAGGAGTGTTTTCTATGAGAACTTATATCAAGCTGTTACTCCTCGAGAATCATCAAGTGTTTTGTGAGAGTATTTAGAAAAGTGACGGGCAAAACATCGATCACGATCTATCAGTAGATCACAGGATGACCAGTATACCTTTTATTATATACAGTGTGTGTACGTGCAGGGAGAACTCACGAACAAGTCGATTTCCATCATAACATACCCTTAGCGCTTCTCTAGGTTTAATTCCATGGTTAGCTGCCTAAAATCTGTTAGATGTTTCATACACACTTTCCTAGTTCTGTCACCTTACACTGTCTTGTCAGCTACGATAGTCTACTCTATGTGACAAATTCGTCTTACATTATCTCATTTTACAACATTAATTTTATTAAGCGATTCCTAACGTCAATTTTCTAACACCTCCAATAAATTTTAAAATATTATTTTCGTTAATGTAAGTTGGATTAGCTGACTTAGACCCATAAAAACGTCTATTTAACAGAAATAAATATACTACAAGTGGCCGAGACATATTTGTGAAGGTGGTGGGTGTGCACGAACGGCAGGACACGTTCACTGGTGCTGCCAGAATGTTGTACCAACAAGAGAGGCTCTGAACTTGCACATAATTAGCTTCTAACATAACCACCTTTTTCGCATTAGCTTCATCACTTGTCAAAATTGGCACTATTCTTACTCTGCGTTGATTATCTCAGTGAAAGAGGCTCTAACTGACCCGTAAATATACATCACTGAGGGCTTTCAACCAGGACCATATTTTTGTTGAGCAATCCAATAAGGAAAAAGAGAAGAGGGGGGGGGAAGAAGCCTGGGAGGGATTTAGAGGGAGGTCGAGGAAGGGAGAGGTGAGGTAGGTAGGGAGGGAGAGAGGGAGGGAGGAAGAAGGAAGGGAGGGAGGGAGGAAGGGAGTGAGGGACTAAGGAGACTGAACAGACAGTGGTTGCTTGGAGTCTTGTCATCACTATGATAAACACATTATACCATCTCCGCCCACCCACTCTCCGGAACACGTTCTCTTCAACCAACTGCTCTCTCTTATCAAACACCAATTTATCGTATTGCGAAAAGGCTTTCAGTAATAATTTGAGCTTGTAGGCCGCAATTTAAATCTCCTATCCAAAACAAAAATATACATCAACGGGAACAGTTAGGAGAGAACAAACAAAAGGAGTAGAACCTTTAGTAAAAAGGAAAACCAAATACAGAAGACATAACATTGTTTCACACTAATGGTACCATTTGCCCTGGACACCTGGGCCCTTACCAAATACAGGAGCCCTGAGAACTGCAAATGTTTAGCAGAGTATACTTCAGACTGTCGCCATAAAATGCTGTGCAAGGTGAAATTCTTTTATTTTTACTTTATAATTATTTTTTATTTCAAAGTGAATGTCTCTTGAGAGACTAAGGGATACGGAGCCTTTGTTGGTATTTATTATGTCACAGGATAAATAATAAGTCCTCATCTATATAGTTCACAGTTTAAATGCTGAAAAGAGTTTCACATGCGTAATAAGTCTAGGTACCTAAATTGAACTCTTACGATAATGGTATACAATACCGACAAGTTGATAGGATACATGTGCAACGGTTAGGTATATTTATTCCGAAATGTTTCGCTTGCACAGTAGGCTTCTGCAGTCGAGTACAGAGGTGGCAGCAGAAACAGTAGAAATGTAAAGACGATGTAATCAGTTCATCACACTTGAAGACGTAGTTTTGAAGTGGTCAGTCTCTCAGCCTGGAACAATGTTCCAGATTATGAAGCAAAACTCTTCTCCAGTTTGAGAGACTGACCACTCCAATATACTACCTTTTCAAGGGTGATGGACTGATTACATCCTCTTCACATCTCTACTGTTTTTGCTGCCTCCTCTGTATTCGACTGAAGAAGTCTACTGTATAGGTGAAACATATCGAAATAAAGATACTTAACAGTTGTACATGTGTCTTACTTATTACCTAACTGTGTCTTACTTATCACCTGTAGGAGGCTTTTTGAGACACGTTATGGAAAATGTGTAATATTTTGAATATCTGAATGCATACTATGAATTCAAAAATTTATATTCGATTCTAGTTTTGCGTTAACTTAGCGATCACTTAAAACACGAAAGTGATTGACGTTCAGTATTTTCTTTCTAAACCAAAATGAAGAGCAAAATTAACGTTTAGAACAAATAATGGCGATCTATAACACCTGCAGATGTCTCTCAAACTTCAGGAAAAAAAAAAAAACAGCACTAAAAGCCAATTCAGTTTCGTCCTTCCTGGTGTCAGAGGAGAAGCAATTCATCTTGGCCCCACTGACTCTGCCAACAAAGGTACCATCATGGTGTTCATCCTCCATCAATAATTCTTGTGTTCGCAGCTTCTGGGTCAGCGGTGGTCCAGTCATCCATCACAACCCTCCCAACCTGCACCGTTGTTCTTCTACATCGCTACAGCAGAAACATGTCATTGTGGTTGTGTAGGTCTACACACTATGTGTCGACATTCTCGACCAGAATTGCGTCCAAACGTTAATTACAGTCAATGTATAGTGCCCATTACATACGTGGACGCGCGTAAACATGCCAGTGTATACATGTGTTGTGTGTGTATGTGAGTACTCACCTATTTGTGGCTCCAGGCGTCGTTCATAGCTCCTGGCCCCGCCTCTTCGCTGATCGCTACTAGGTCCACTCTTTCCCTGAGCTATGAAAGGCTAAAGGAGCTAAAGCTAGCGACATTAGAGGACAGAAAGATCAGTGGGGACATGATTACGACTTACAAGATACCTAGAGGGTGGACAGAGCGAGCCTATCTTAGAGGAATAACTAACAACGAAAGACTAAACCTTACCAGAATCCACTGAAGGACAAAGCAAGCGCAACTAGAAAGCAGCAACACTAACAGTTTTAGTAATGAAAATACTAACTGAAAGGGCAGGTAGCATAGACTTAATTAGGAGTACCGGGGACTAAGGGACACAATCTGGAGGAAAATAATGGTAGGAATAGAGGTCACTGATGGTTTATGGCCTTCAGGAAGCCGATACTAAAATTTGAGGGAGAACATGGGAGGAGGAAGAAGAGATGAAAGCGCTCAATGATTACATATGTGAAGAAGACGAGGTACTTCAGGTGCATATGGAAAACAGACTAATATAATTTACTACTTTCGGTAAATTAAACAAAGATTTATTAATAACATTTATGTTTATGTTGAAGTGAGTGTTTCTCTCTGCACAGGTTTGATGGAATATATCTATTGTTTTTGCTTACTTCCTTTGTACTGTACCCCTCTTCATTACTAGTGTGTGTGTGTAACAGCACACACTAGTAATGCAAAAATTACTGTAAATCTCTACAGGATGACCTGAATATTTTGAGTAAATGGAGTGATGGATGATGGAATTAAATGTATATAAATGCCGTGCAACATAAATGGACAAAACCGGGATGAAGCTGAGTGAAGAATATAGACTCTGCAAGAAAATACTGAAAGCACCATTGAAATGATCATCACCAGAACATTGTGTCACTCAAACTATGAGAAACTGGTCTGATGTCCTGACAAACTAAAGAACAGCTTTCTAACAGATGGATAAAGAAAAGCTAAGAAAAGGTTATTGATAACATACGTTGGGACAAAATTGAAATAAGCAGCAGATGTGAAGTATCCACACCTAAACAAAAAAACAGTCAGAAAAGGTCTAAAAGCCGCGAAATTGTTACAAGAGATGAATATTAATTATGATGATGATTTTAAACACTACAGATGCCCATGTTGGCTGACGGGAGGGAAAGAGGGACATGATAACCACATATATGCAAGCTTTTGTGGTAACAACGTTTTGCTCTTTGTACAGCTTTATCAAGCTCTAAGAGGAACGAAAGGGTGCCACAATGAAAGCTTGCTCTGAACCTGTGTCTTTTCTTCAATACTGTTGGTAGTCTCAGTAAATGAAATACGTAGTTATAAGAAGATGAAAGTTTAAGCTGAGAAAAAAAAAAACTAGAGCTGAAGAGATACAAGAAAAACTACTCTGCTCTGAGTATTAGACTAGTGGAAGGAATTAAAAAAATTATTAAGAGCTATTTTGGAATTGGAACAAAAAAAATAATGAAAACATTATAGAATATGGGACATGACGAGTGTTGCCGTGTTCCGGTAACTATAAATAGGTAGTTCTCTCTCTCTCTCTCACACACACACATATACACTCAGACAAAAGCCGTCATTCCGGCACACCATAACAATAAATGAGTTGGTCCTGGTGTGAGATTGTCTCCCTGAGTCTGCAAACACACTCAGTAATATCACTATCTTGTGTGTCCACCACTCCTCCAGGAACCTGTCTAAAACTCTTCCAGGAACCTGTGTCCACCACCCCACCAGAAACCTGTGTCTACCACTATACCAGGAACTTGTGTCCACCACTCCTCCAGGAACATGTCTAAAACTCTTCCAGGAACCTGTGTTCACCACTCCTCCAGGAACCTGTGTCCACCACTCCTCCAAAAACCTGTGTCCATCACTCCACCAGGAACCTGTGTGTCCACCACTCGACCAGGTACCTGTGTGTATATCACTCAACCTGAAACCTGAGTGCCCAACACTCGACCAGGAACCTGCGTGTCCATCACTAGACCAGGAACCTGTGTCCACCACTCGACCAGGAACCTGTGTGTCCACCACTCCACCAGGAACTTGTGTTCACCACTTCTCCAGGAACCTGTGTCTACCACTACACCAGGAACCTGTGTCCACAACTCCACCAGGAACCTGTGTGTCCACCACTCCACCAGGAACCTGTGTGCCAACCACTCGACCAGGAACCTGTGTGTCCGCCACTCGATCAGAAACCTGTGTCCACCACTTCTCCAGGAACCTGTGTTCACCACTCCACCAGGAACTTGTGTGTCCACCACTCCACCAAGAACCTGTGTCCACCACTCCACCAGGAACCTGTGTGTACACAACTCCACCAGGAACCTGTGTGTCCACCACTCCTCCAGGAACCTGTATCCACCTGAGTGTCTACTCGACACAGCTCCTGCAGGAACCTGAGTGCCCGCCTCCAGGAACCTGATTGTCTACACAGCTCCTCCAAGAACCTGAGTGTCTACATAGCTCCTCCAAGAACCTGAGTGTTCACACAGCTCCTCCAAGAACCTGAGTGTCCACACAGCTCCTCCATGAACCTGAGTGTCCACACAGCTCCTACAGGGACCTGAGTGTCCACACAGCTCCTACAGTAACCTGAGTGTCCACACAGCTCCTCCAGGTACCCGAGTGTCCACACAGCTCCTCCAGGTACCCGAGTGTCCACACAGCTCCTCCAGGAACCTGAGTGTCCACACAGCTCCTCCAGGTACCCGAGTGTCCACACAGCTCCTCCAGGTACCAGAGTGTCCACACAGCTCCTCCAGGAACCTGAGTGTCCACACGGCTCCTCCAGGTACCTGAGTGTCCACACAGCTCCTCCAGGAACCTGAGTGTCCACACAGCTCCTCCAGGAACCTGAGTGTCCACACGGCTCCTCCAGGAACCTGAGTGTCCACACAGCTCCTCCAGGAACCTGAGTGTCCACACAGCTCCTCCAGGTACCTGAGTGTCCACACAGCTCCTCCAGGAACCTGAGTGTCCACACAGCTCCTCTAGGAACGTGAGTGTCCACACAGCTCCTCCAGGAACCTGAGTGTCTACACAGCTCCTCCAGGAACCTGAGTGTCCACACAGCTCCTCCAGGAGCCTGAGTATCCACACAGCTCCTCCAGGAACCTGAGTGTCCACACAGCTCCTCCAGGAACCTGAGTGTCCACACGGCTCCTCCAGGAACCTGAGTGTCCACAAAGCTCCTCCAGGAAAATGAGTGTCCACACAGCTCCTCCAGGTACCTGAGCGTCCACACAGCTCCTCCAGGTACCTGAGCGTCCACACAGCTCCTCCAGGAACCTGAGTGTCCACACAGCTCCTCCAGGAACCTGAGTGTCCACACAGCTCCTACAGTAACCTGAGTGTCCACACAGCTCCTCCAGGAACCTGAGTGTCCACACAGCTCCTCCAGGAACCTGAGTGTCCCCACAGCTCCTCCAGGAACCTGAGTGTCCACACAGCTCCTCCAGTAACCTGCGTGTCCACACATCTCCTCCATGAACCTGAGTGTCCACACAGCTCCTCCAGGTACCTGAGTGTCCACACAGCTCCTCCATGAATCTGAGTGTCCACACAGCTCCTCCAGGAACCTGAGTGTCCACACAGCTCCTCCAGGAACCTGAGTGTCCACACAGCTCCTCCAGGAACCTGAGTATCCACACAGCTCCTCCAGGAACCTGAGTGTCCACACAGCTCCTCCAGGAACCTGAGTGTCCACACAGCTCCTCCAGGAACCTGAGTGTCCACACAGCTCCTCCAGGAACCTGAGTGTCCACACAGCTCCTCCAGGAACCTGAGTGTCCACACAGCTCCTCCAGGAACCTGAGTGTCCACACAGCTCCTCCAGGAACCTGAGTGTCCACACAGCTTCTCCAGGAGCCTGAGTGTCCACACAGCTCGTCCAGGAACCTGAGTGTCCACACAGCTTTTCCAGGAACCTGAGTGTCCACACAGCTTTTCCAGGAACCTGAGTGTCCACACAGCTTCTCCAGGAACCTGAGTGTCCACACAGCTCCTCCAGGAACCTGAGTGTCCACACAGCTCCTCCAGGAACCTGAGTGTCCACACAGCTCCTCCAGGAACCTGAGTGTCCACACAGCTTCTCCAGGAACCTGAGTGTCCACACAGCTTCTCCAGGAACCTGAGTGTCAACACAGCTTCTCCAGGAACCTGAGTGTCAACACAGCTCCTCCAGGAACCTGAGTGTCAACACAGCTCCTCTAGGAACCTGAGTGTCAACACAGCTTCTCCAGGAACCTGAGTGTCAACACAGCTCCTCCAGGAACCTGAGTGTCAACACAGCTTCTCCAGGAACCTGAGTGTCAACACAGCTCCTCCAGGAACCTGAGTGTCAACACAGCTTCTCCAGGAACCTGAGTGTCAACACAGCTCCTCCAGGAACCTGAGTGTCAACACAGCTTCTCCAGGAACCTGAGTGTCTACACAGCTCCTCCAGGAACCTGAGTGTCCACACAGCTCCTCCAGGAACCTGAGTGTCCACACAGCTTCTCCAGGAACCTGAGTGTCCACACAGCTTCTCCAGGAACCTGAGTGTCAACACAGCTTCTCCAGGAACCTGAGTGTCAACACAGCTCCTCCAGGAACCTGAGTGTCAACACAGCTCCTCCAGGAACCTGAGTGTCAACACAGCTTCTCCAGGAACCTGAGTGTCAACACAGCTCCTCCAGGAACCTGAGTGTCAACACAGCTTCTCCAGGAACCTGAGTGTCAACACAGCTCCTCCAGGAACCTGAGTGTCAACACAGCTTCTCCAGGAACCTGAGTGTCAACACAGTTCCTCCAGGAACCTGAGTGTCAACACAGCTTCTCCAGGAACCTGAGTGTCAACACAGCTCCTCCAGGAACCTGAGTGTCAACACAGCTTCTCCAGGAACCTGAGTGTCAACACAGCTCCTCCAGGAACCTGAGTGTCAACACAGCTTCTCCAGGAACCTGAGTGTCTACACAGCTCCTCCAGGAACCTGAGTGTCAACACAGCTTCTCCAGGAACCTGAGTGTCAACACAGCTTCTCCAGGAACCTGAGTGTCCACACAGCTCCTCCAGGAACCTGAGTGTCCACACAGCTTCTCCAGGAACCTGAGTGTCCACACAGCTTCTCCAGGAACCTGAGTGTCAACACAGCTTCTCCAGGAACCTGAGTGTCAACACAGCTCCTCCAGGAACCTGAGTGTCAACACAGCTCCTCTAGGAACCTGAGTGTCAACACAGCTTCTCCAGGAACCTGAGTGTCAACACAGCTCCTCCAGGAACCTGAGTGTCAACACAGCTTCTCCAGGAACCTGAGTGTCAACACAGCTCCTCCAGGAACCTGAGTGTCAACACAGCTTCTCCAGGAACCTGAGTGTCAACACAGCTCCTCCAGGAACCTGAGTGTCAACACAGCTTCTCCAGGAACCTGAGTGTCTACACAGCTCCTCCAGGAACCTGAGTGTCCACACAGCTCCTCCAGGAACCTGAGTGTCCACACAGCTTCTCCAGGAACCTGAGTGTCCACACAGCTTCTCCAGGAACCTGAGTGTCCACACAGCTTCTCCAGGAACCTGAGTGTCAACACAGCTTCTCCAGGAACCTGAGTGTCAACACAGCTCCTCCAGGAACCTGAGTGTCAACACAGCTCCTCCAGGAACCTGAGTGTCAACACAGCTTCTCCAGGAACCTGAGTGTCAACACAGCTCCTCCAGGAACCTGAGTGTCAACACAGCTTCTCCAGGAACCTGAGTGTCAACACAGCTCCTCCAGGAACCTGAGTGTCAACACAGCTTCTCCAGGAACCTGAGTGTCAACACAGCTTCCTCCAGGAACCTGAGTGTCAACACAGCTTCTCCAGGAACCTGAGTGTCAACACAGCTCCTCCAGGAACCTGAGTGTCAACACAGCTTCTCCAGGAACCTGAGTGTCAACACAGCTCCTCCAGGAACCTGAGTGTCAACACAGCTTCTCCAGGAACCTGAGTGTCTACACAGCTCCTCCAGGAACCTGAGTGTCAACACAGCTTCTCCAGGAACCTGAGTGTCAACACAGCTTCTCCAGGAACCTGAGTGTCAACACAGCTTCTCCAGGAACCTGAGTGTCTACACAGCTCCTCCAGGAACCTGAGTGTCAACACAGCTTCTCCAGGAACCTGAGTGTCAACACAGCTTCTCCAGGAACCTGAGTGTCAACACAGCTCCTCCAGGAACCTGAGTGTCAACACAGCTTCTCCAGGAACCTGAGTGTCAACACAGCTCCTCCAGGAACCTGAGTGTCAACACAGCTTCTCCAGGAACCTGAGTGTCAACACACAGCTGGAACCTGAGTGTCAACACAGCTCCTCCAGGAACCTGAGTGTCAACACAGCTTCTCCAGGAACCTGAGTGTCAACACAGCTCCTCCAGGAACCTGAGTGTCAACACAGCTTCTCCAGGAACCTGAGTGTCAACACAGCTCCTCCAGGAACCTGAGTGTCAACACAGCTTCTCCAGGAACCTGAGTGTCTACACAGCTCCTCCAGGAACCTGAGTGTCCACACAGCTCCTCCAGGAACCTGAGTGTCCACACAGCTTCTCCAGGAACCTGAGTGTCCACACAGCTTCTCCAGGAACCTGAGTGTCAACACAGCTTCTCCAGGAACCTGAGTGTCAACACAGCTCCTCCAGGAACCTGAGTGTCCACACAGCTTCTCCAGGAACCTGAGTGTCAACACAGCTTCTCCAGGAACCTGAGTGTCAACACAGCTTCTCCAGGAACCTGAGTGTCAACACAGCTTCTCCAGGAACCTGAGTGTCAACACAGCTCCTCCAGGAACCTGAGTGTCAACACAGCTCCTCCAGGAACCTGAGTGTCAACACAGCTCCTCCAGGAACCTGAGTGTCCACACAGCTCCTCCAGGAACCTGAGTGTCAACACAGCTCCTCCAGGAACCTGAGTGTCAACACAGCTTCTCCAGGAACCTGAGTGTCAACACAGCTTCTCCAGGAACCTGAGTGTCAACACAGCTTCTCCAGGAACCTGAGTGTCAACACAGCTCCTCCAGGAACCTGAGTGTCAACACAGCTCCTCCAGGAACCTGAGTGTCAACACAGCTCCTCCAGGAACCTGAGTGTCAACACAGCTCCTCCAAGAACTTGTTGAGTGTGTGTTACCGCCTCAAGAAACACTTCGTGTTAGGGGAAAATGTTGTCTCCCGAGTCTTTTATCACAATTTATTTATTACTTCGTTTATCACGAAATGTCCATTTGTTTTTATATTAAAAATCTAGTTTAATATTTAGTTTTATATTTTCTATAGAAATATACAGAACATAGTGCAAAACAACCACGGGGGGAGTTGAATGATAGTTCTGGACCTTTCGTGTTGCAATGAAAACGATCACAGGAGGTGCCCTTGCTGGAGTACGGTGATCGTGTTTGCTTGGAAGACCTCCTCCTCCTCTTTTCTGCAACATTGCAACACTGCATCGCATAACAAAACATTGCATATTATTTTAGATGTCTATTAGTTAAACAGTGGATTAATAGAAGCTTTAACAATAATACTGTTATTTGTTCTTTACGAAAACCTAATTAAATGAGTTTTATAATTTAAAACAACAATTATGAACAATATGATTGTAGACAAGCAAAATAATACGCACTTTTACGTTGGTGAATTTGTATTGTAACCTACGACGGCAGGAGGGGTGGTGGGTGTGGGATGTGGTGGGTGTGGGAGGTGGTGGGTGAGCGAGATGTCGGATGAGGGAGGTGGTGGATGAGGGAGGTGGCGAGTGTGGGCGGTGGTGGATGAGGGAGGTGGCGAGTGAGTGAGGTGTCGGGTAAGGTAGGTGACGGTGAGCGAGGTGGAACTGGAAGTTCTGCTGTACTCTCTACAAAGGTGTCTTCGTAACCCCATGGTTCGTCAGAGCCCATAAAGTCTGAGTGAAGGCACAGCTGGAAGGCCAACTTTCCTCAACTTTCCAAGACAGGAGACCCTCTTCAATCTCGATACGTGGAAAACCGATTAGTTAACTGTCGAGACTTATTAAGTGACTTCTGCAACAGTCGCCTCTCTTGCACTCAAACAAAATGGTCGAAAAATCTATTCTGATAATCTGTTCTTGAGCCTGAAGCAGATGTCGAGGAGCGGTGATAAAAGTTGGTACATGCTGAGGAGCTTCGGTAACCCCAAAAATCAGAGGTCTTCAAACTGTGACCCAGTGATCATATGTCTATGGCGTAGACCAATTATAGTCCCCACACAATTTCCTGTTTTATAATGTTTCTACTCTATCATCTCTCAATCCACTAAACTCCAAGACCCCCAGCCACTGTCACCCCACTATTCATCTGTTCTCTCAGTCCCCATACTTTCCACCTCCCATCTATCGTAAATGGACATTATCCCAAGCCTTCCCACTCATTTCACCCCAAACTTTTCTCTCATATTCCTTCCCCTTCTTCTACACCAATTAATTTTCACCCATTACACTAACAAACCTAAACATCACCCAAACCCCTTTATACCTTCCTTCCACCGTTACTAATTCAATTCCCCACAATTACTTCTACACAATCCGGCCACAAGTCATCCCTACTACCAACACCCAGCACCACACTTCCCGCCCCCCCCACAACACCTATATTCTATTCTTTCCATTCACAACCAGACTTCAGTGCCCATAACAAACTAGTCGCACGAAATTGTAACAAGGTAGAGAAATCAGACACATATGCAACTCTTGGGTATCTTTATTGAGGAAACGTTTCGCCACACAGTGGCTTCATCAGTCCATACAAAGGAGAAACATGAAGAACAGGAGGAGAATGAGGTAATCAGTCCCTCAACCTTGAGTCGATGTGGTCAGTCCATCAATTTTGAATAGAATACAGCATATGTGCGGAGAAGTAGCTTATATACCGTAGACAGGAGAGGTGCAGCAGTCATAGGTGGTGTCACATTCGTCCAATGTGGAAGTAGGTCGTGCCCAAGGGTTAGGCAAGCGAAGAATTCCCAAGTATTAAGATCCCAAGAAGTTGAAGATGTGTCTAATTTATCAACGCGTCTGTTCTCTGAACCATTCATCCACAAGGTAGAGAAAGTGAAGTTATCGTTTTGTATATGAACGTATCAAATATAAACATTGAATTAAAAAATGGATAAATTAAACAAGGCCTCCTTCCATATTAATTACAGAGACATAACTACAACCCAAGCACTAGATATTATTATGACAACTTACAACACTGATGACAACTGATAACAACTGATAACATTGATGACAACTGATAACACTGATGACAACTGATAACACTGATGACAACTGATAACATTGATGACAAGTGATAACACTGATGACAACTAATAACATTGATGACAACTGATAACACTGATGACAACTGATAACACTGATGACAACTGATAACACTGATGACAACTGATAACACTGATGACAACTGATAACACTGATGACAACTGATAACATTGATGACAACTGATAACACTGATGACAACTGATAACACTGATGACAACTGATAACATTGATGACAACTGATAACACTGATGACAACTGATAACACTGATGACAACTGATAACATTGATGACAACTGATAACACTGATGACAACTGATAACACTGATGACAACTGATAACATTGATGACAACTGATAACACTGATGACAACTGATAACATTGATGACAACTGATAACACTGATGACAACTGATAACATTGATGACAACTTATAGCACTGATGACAACTGATAACATTGATGACAACTTATAACACTGATGACAACTGATAACACTGATGACAACTGATAACACTGATGACAACTGATAACACTGATGACAACTGATAACACTGATGACAACTGATAACACTGATGACAACTGATAACACTGATGACAACTGATAACACTGATGACAACTGATAACACTGATGACAACTGATAACACTGATGACAACTGATAACATTGATGACAACTTATAACATTGATGACAACTTATAACATTGATGACAACTTATAACATTGATGACAACTTATAACACTGATGACAACTTATAACATTGATGACAACTGATAACATTGATGACAACTTATAACACTGATGACAACTGATAACATTGATGACAACTTATAACACTGATGACAACTGATAACATTGATGACAACTTATAACACTGATGACAACTGATAACATTGATGACAACTTATAACACTGATGACAACTGATAACATTGATGACAACTGACAGATGACAACTTATAAACTGATGACAACTGATAACATTGATGCAACTTATAACACTGATGACAAATAACATTGATGACAACTGATAACACTGAACAACTTATAACACAATGAACAAAAAGAACTGATAACCATGTGAGGTTAGACAACTGATAACATTGATGACAACTTATAACACTGATGACAACTGATAACATTGATGACAACTTATAACATATTTGGAGAGAGTCAAGGTTGACAGGTTATAAAAGTGGATGCAAATGGAAAAATGAAAGTCCAAATAAAACAATAACAAAAAGAACTCCTTCCATGTGAGGTTAGTGAAAAAAAAAGTGTTTTATATTAGGAAGGGATGAAGTGGTGGCCAACTCAGTCAATCAACTCGCGCAGATAAAACTAAATGAACAGTGAGTACACATACACACAGGCAGAGACGTTCTCTTCCCTTACGACCGATGCGAGTCCTGTGGGTCATTTGTGCCAACCACTGTTTCACTGGCCCTGTTTCCACGCTTCAGCAGCCCTTCCCCTGACCACACCCAGATCAATTACGTTTATGTCATCAATTAACTCGTAGGTCAAATCTTGCCCCTCCTTCCGTAATTAAAGAGCCTTTGAGGAGGCTTTCCACTATATCACCAGGTAATGTTACATTAGGCAACACAGCAGACATTAAATAATCACGGTATAATGTCAATAATCTTCAACAGAACGAAAACTTCATTTAGTGATTCAAAGAAGAGAGCACCACACCAGGGAGACGGGAAATTGAAATTAATAAATATATTTTTCCTCTGTAAGTAACGCAAAAAAGAAATGAAGTCTTTCAAGTCATCAAAGCAAAGCATACCAATACAAACGCACGTCCGCACAAATTTACCCTCACAAACACTAAGGGAAAGAAGCTACAAAGCCACAAAAAAAAAATGACTTTGGAGCAAGCAAAATATTTTACATATCACTACGAGTTCAACGCAGTCGAAAAATCACGAAATGTATCCGTTCCTAGCGAACTTAAGAAAAGTAGTCTGTATACAACATATTTTAGACTATCAGAACCTGCACCACCCGAGTGGAGTCGAGAAAACATATCCAGAAACTAGAAAAAGTTCAGAGATTTTCCTCGGGACTATGTAGTCTTGGAGCTGAGGCATGACAGAGAGGAGAACCAGGAAGACATAATTATAATATACAAGATAATATTAGGACTATAAAGAAGACAGGCAGACTGAATGCACCAGGGACATGGGAACATAAACTGAAGTTAAAGAGATAATGAGTTGCAGAGATATCAAAAAGCACTTCAGTTCGAGTGTCGCTAGAAAGTGAAACGATATGGATGAGAAAGTGACGTAAATACGTACATAGATTTAAATGTCTGTATAACAGAGCCTAAGAAATCTATAACAGTTGGTGACGATTCATAAGTACTTAAGAACCAGGGCAACGAGCAGAGTATCGACCCTCCACCACCACCACCCTCTCATCCACAAATACATCCTTATATTTTGTTGAGATCCAACAGGCCGGGCAGTCAACATACACTACAATGGAAGCTGTAGAAGCGGCGGAGGCGGAGGCGACGACGACTACGGAGTCGGTACTGGCTCCTACCTCTCACACCTCGCTGAGATACTCACAATTTTTTTGCGATCCCAAGATATGATCCTATTTACTGCTTCCTGCAACATGGTAAGATCTTTCCTGGAATTTTCATAGTAAAATTACATCTTAGTATTAAACTAATGATCAACATGAGAAAATTAGAATTATGAGATTTTTGTTGAGTAAAAGCACTATAACAAAGGCCTTGTAGCATATCTGATAGATGTCTCGCACACTGGCCATGTAACGGGACTGATATCTCGCGCACCACATTTGCAAACGGGCCTTGTAGTGCGATACGTGTTTCGCACATAATATATGATCAAAGAGCATATCAACCATTAGTGTGGGAAAATCCTACCATCACATTATATTGCGAGATTTTTATGCTTTATGAAGTGGACAGGTAAGGCAACGGAAATCCTCCGTCAAATAACCAAAACCTCCACTGAGTGGGCCATCAATGACTAAGATCCGCGTGAACACCATTCCAACAGGCAGAAATTCGAATCCAGCCGACGGCTTACACTTCATTACAAAGACTAAGATCGGTTCTAAAATCCACTGAAGAGGATCTTTACACGCAGTGCATCTTGTCTAATCAGTCGCCCACATTCTTCTCCGTCCCTAACCAAATCCACGAACTGGCAAATCGGTGGCAAATCTTAGAAACAAACACGCTAAGATCAGTTTTCTAGAGGCAGGAGAAGTTAAAGCTGGACTGGGTGATGATTTTCACCTGCGTGATTAGTATTCATTCAAGCCAAGCGGAATATTCTTCTTGTGTGCAGGGACCTCTCTTGTTATGAAGTATTATCATGAAAAGCTACTCAGTATTCAAGACAAGGGCACCGAAAACTTAAAAGAAAGAGCACAATAAATGGTAGCAAAGGCATGAGAAAGAGAGAGGAAAGGGGGAAGTAACAGCTCTTAGCCTGTAAATACAGCTAGGAACCCCAAACCTAACCTTGTAAAACCTATTGTAAATGAGAGAGAGAGAGAGAGAGAGTTAATTTCCATGTAGCCCCACTGCTGGTGTGGTGAGCGACTGCTAGACCTGGTGTTAACACTTCTCTTCTCACCGAGGCCCTGAAAGTTGCCGCCTGACTTGTGTTTACATCTTGCGAGTTACAACTCACTCCATAAATCAAGTCGCTAGAAGCATTACACATGCTGCACACGGAACCAAGTGATACAGGTACAGTCAGGTAAGGAATGACTTGCACATTACATTTCTCTGCAAATGAAATGAACACAAAGTTTTATTTGAGCCGAAGAAAATTCACAGAGGAATCACGTTCTTGTCAAGAAAAGAAACAATTTTGAGACAAAAACTGTAGTCAAACTTTATTTCACGTTACAAATCCTTTACTTTATTCCATGTAAGTAAAACAAAGATCCTTGTACGAAAGGATATGGCGCAGTATGATATTAAGAACCTATATAATTATTATTATTTTGAGGAATTGTTAAATGTTGATGAAGATAGGGAAGCTGTGATTTCGTGTATAGGGCAAGGAGGAATAACATCTTGTAGGAGTGAGGAAGAGCCAGTTGTGAGTGTGGGGGAAGTTCGTGAGGCAGTAGGTAAAATGAAAGGGGGTAAGGCAGCCGGGATTGATGGGATAAAGATAGAAATGTTAAAAGCAGGTGGGGATATAGTTTTGGAGTGGTTGGTGCAATTATTTAATAAATGTATGGAAGAGGGTAAGGTACCTAGGGATTGGCAGAGAGCATGCATAGTTCCTTTGTATAAAGGCAAAGGGGATAAAAGAGAGTGCAAAAATTATAGGGGGATAAGTCTGTTGAGTGTACCTGGTAAAGTGTATGGTAGAGTTATAATTGAAAGAATTAAGAGTAAGACGGAGAATAGGATAGCAGATGAACAAGGAGGCTTTAGGAAAGGTAGGGGGTGTGTGGACCAGGTGTTTACAGTGAAACATATAAGTGAACAGTATTTAGATAAGGCTAAAGAGGTGTTTGTGGCATTTATGGATTTGGAAAAGGCGTATGACAGGGTGGATAGGGGGGCAATGTGGCAGATGTTGCAAGTGTATGGTGTAGGAGGTAGGTTACTGAAAGCAGTGAAGAGTTTTTACGAGGATAGTGAGGCTCAAGTTAGAGTATGTAGGAAAGAGGGAAATTTTTTTCCCAGTAAAAGTAGGCCTTAGACAAGGATGTGTGATGTCACCGTGGTTGTTTAATATATTTATAGATGGGGTTGTAAGAGAAGTAAATGCGAGGGTCTTGGCAAGAGGCGTGGAGTTAAAAGATAAAGAATCACACACAAAGTGGGAGTTGTCACAGCTGCTCTTTGCTGATGACACTGTGCTCTTGGGAGATTCTGAAGAGAAGTTGCAGAGATTGGTGGATGAATTTGGTAGGGTGTGCAAAAGAAGGAAATTAAAGGTGAATACAGGAAAGAGTAAGGTTATGAGGATAACAAAAAGATTAGGTGATGAAAGATTGAATATCAGATTGGAGGGAGAGAGTATGGAGGAGGTGAACGTATTCAGATATTTGGGAGTGGACGTGTCAGCGGATGGGTCTATGAAAGATGAGGTGAATCATAGAATTGATGAGGGAAAAAGAGTGAGTGGTGCACTTAGGAGTCTGTGGAGACAAAGAACTTTGTCCTTGGAGGCAAAGAGGGGAATGTATGAGAGTATAGTTTTACCAACGCTCTTATATGGGTGTGAAGCGTGGGTATTATTAATATATTATTATTTTATTAATATATTATATTATTTTATTATTAATATATATTATTATATTATAATAATGTTATTATATTATCATTTTATTATTATTATATATTTAATTACATTTTACTATTAAATTCATTAGAAAGCACTGAATTCGTAGGAGTCACATAGTACGTGGGAAACGGAAGGTATTCCGGTTAGATACAAAGGGAAGACAATGTTAATTCCTTGGATGAAGAACCCTTCACTGACTTCAAGGCACATCCTTCAAAGGACGTACAAAAGTGAAACACAGGCCACTCATTTATTGCAGGTCGTCTCTCCCACAACATCGAGCTGAGATAACTGAGAGTCCATCACCCACACACCGCCGAGTTCTTTCACACCTTGTAACTCACATCTCAACATATCGGGTAAAACATCGAAGATATTGACGTGGGAGAAAATTATGACATTCATGGGGAAGGTCAGGGCGGTCATATAGTGCCTTGGAAACTGGAGGGTAGCTCTTAACTCTTTGAATCAAGAGCCCTTCACAAGCATCAAAGCATCCCTCTCTTGAATGGATGTACACGGAGAGTAGCTCTCTAAAGTGGATGGTAATGAGAGAACACTTGGTGTCATGCTGTTATCAAAGGCATACGAACCCAAAAGCGAATGACATTGAAAAAAAGACATAGATGAAGAGCAACGTTTCGCACTGTGAAGAGCTTTATCCAATCACAATAAAAGCTTCCTTTGCAACTTATTTTATGCAATAATGATGAATGCCACTCTTGCATTGACGCCTTAAAACATTTGAACACTGTGAAGATAAAAAAAAAGATATGACTGAAGGTGATCCAATGAGAACATCCAGGGTCTATAGCATATATATATATATATATATATATATATATATATATATATATATATATATATATATATATATATATATATATATATATATATGTATGTATATATATATGTCGTGCCGAATAGGCAGAACTTGCGATCTTGGCTTATATAGCAACGCTCATCTTGCCATATAGGACAAGTGAAAATTTGTGCATGCATGCAATAAATTGTTCTTGTTATAATAAGGTTAGGTAAGTTTTCTAAGAGTCTTTTGGTGCAAAATTATAAATTTTTACATCAACATTAATGAAAAAATATATCTTTAAACGTATAAGAGAAAATTTCAGAAAGGACTTAATTTTTAATGAGTTCTTGCTAACTGACCAGTTTTACATATTCGGCACGACATATATATATATATATATATATATATATATATATATATATATATATATATATATATATATATATATATATATATATATATATATATATATATATATATATATATATATATATATATATATATATATATATATATATATATATATTATATCACGCTTTTATTTATCATTTTTTTTAAATAAAATTAGAACCCTTTCCTCTCTCTCTTCTTGAGTCTGCAGATCCAGCTTGTAGCCCCTCTTAGAAATACATAAAAAAGGAATTAGACAAATTACAAAGATTCGCCACTAGGTTGGTACCTGAAATGAGGAACAAAAGCTATGAGGAATTGGCAAACTTTCCCGTACATCTCCAAAGAAGAGTAGAACAAGAGACAACAAGGTGAACGAAGAAACTATTCAGCATGGGAGAGACAAGGAGATGGAGGGAAAGCATACCACGGGTGGGGATAGAACCCGCGATCAGAGAGTCATAAAACTCCAGAATTTGCAATTAAATATCATAAAAATCTGATATAGTTAGCCAACCAAACGCCAAAATGCATCAGCAAATCTAACGAATTAAATAAAAAAAAAAAAAAAAAAAAAAAAAAAACTCCGCGCTTGCCTGCTTATAAAAAATAAAACTTTCAGGATGCAGGAGTCGACTGTGGCGTGTTATGAGCCGAAGACAAAAGATGACTTCGTCGTCCCACACAAGTTTTGAGTTCCTCTGGGGATCCCACCTCCCCCCCCTCACACATTAACACGCGCACACATACATAATGGAAGACGCTAGAGATATTGGCAAGAGGTGAAAGTCTGTAATTAAAAACTTGACAGAGAGAGACAAAAACAAAAGTACTATCACCAAATATTTATAATTAACATTTAAACAAAGAGATAATGAAAAACAATACCAACAATAAACAGGTCAAAACACTGGGTAAGACGAGGGAAAGTGGTACGGGCAGAATGAGAAGAGGGAGGGGAAGCAAACTGAAATAGCAGATGAAAGCTTGGGAAAGATACAGCACATTTCCGGGTAAAGCAAGGTTCTCCTCCTGTACCTGAGACACACACCCGGTCCATAGCGTGTGGAAGACGGGAAAAAGGAGAAAATGTGGTGGAAGAGGTCAGGGGAATAAAAGTTTGGCTACAACCCTTCGGTAATAAACTTCCGGTGGAACAGACTCCAATTAATCACTGCGATGCCTCAATTTCTGAAGAACCATTATAAAAAAAGTTATATATATAAAAAGTATAAATTTCTGACCCGAGTGTGAAGTTCTACTGCCATGATATTTACATTATTTACCTGTAGTACTCTAATTTCACTGGCTTGCAGACATTTCTACCAGTGCTGCTATTCATCCTTCCATTAGTCCACCCTTGTATGTCTGCCCAGTAAGTTATGTCTTGATATTTACAGTATTATAGAATGCTATGTCGTACCCATTCTTGAAAGTGTATGGAGTTTACCTCCAAACTGAAGATCACTTCTATTATTTTCTCGCCACACCAGGAAGGTTATTCGCGGTGTTCACATTACAAGAGAAAATTCAGTCACATCGAGGGTAGTTTATTTACACTCAGTTTCACATGGAGTCTTATTTTCATTTATAAATTAAGAGTTTATTTAACAAAGGAACTCTTATTAAGGGAATGGAAGTTTCATTCACCAAAAACTTGCACTTACTAGAGGAACCTTACGACAAAGTTTACTAGAGGAACCTTACGACAAAGTTTACTAGAGGAACCTTACGACAAAGTTTACTAGAGGAACCTTACGACAAAGTTTACTAGAGGAACCTTACGACAAAGTTTACTAGAGGAACCTTACGACAAAGTTTACTAGAGGAACCTTACGACAAAGTTTACTAGAGGAACCTTACGACAAAGTTTACTAGAGGAACCTTACGACAAAGTTTACTAGAGGAACCTTACGACAAAGTTTACTAGAGGAACCTTACGACAAAGTTTACTAGAGGAACCTTACGACAAAGTTTACTAGAGGAACCTTACGACAAAGTTTACTAGAGGAACCTTACGACAAAGTTTACTAGAGGAACCTTACGACAAAGTTTACTAGAGGAACCTTACGACAAAGTTTACTAGAGGAACCTTACGACAAAGTTTACTAGAGGAACCTTACGACAAAGTTTACTAGAGGAACCTTACGACAAAGTTTACTAGAGGAACCTTACGACAAAGTTTACTAGAGGAACCTTACGACAAAGTTTACTAGAGGAACCTTACGACAAAGTTTACTAGAGGAACCTTACGACAAAGTTTACTAGAGGAACCTTACGACAAAGTTTACTAGAGGAACCTTACGACAAAGTTTACTAGAGGAACCTTACGACAAAGTTTACTAGAGGAACCTTACGACAAAGTTTACTAGAGGAACCTTACGACAAAGTTTACTAGAGGAACCTTACGACAAAGTTTACTAGAGGAACCTTACGACAGTTTACTAGAGGAACCTTACGACAAAGTTTCTTTATGGAATTTTCATTTCCAGAGTTTCCCTAATATTAATAACTTCTCATCCGCATGAAGTAAGTTTCATTTACACTGAGACAGATGTGTTTTGAAAGCAGAAGATCCAGTAAGCAAACGTACTAAAACCTAATCTAACCAACCTACTTAAACGTTCACCGTTCTGGTTTATTCTTATATTTTTGTTTGTAAAAGCTTCAGCCACAAGTGTCTAATCTACACTATTTTAATAGCTTCCAGCATCAAAGTGAAATAAACACTGTCCAGTGGAACGGACGACCCCATATGGAGAAAATAAAATTGAAAGATCACCGTATATTTCAGTCTCAGTTGTAGGCAGACATATATACATATTACTCTCCTGATCTTCAGTTTGTCTGTGTGGGTTTATTTGTGCTAATTTAACTCTTCTTCGTCTTAACCCTCAGGTATGAACTTGTGACTGTATTCTAATCTTAGTTAGCCAAATCGACCTCGAGATCACAGTTCTACACAACATTACTTAGGTCTGCAGGTCCACACAGCTTAACCCAAGTTTACAGCTCTACACAGCTTAATCCAAGTTCACAACTCTACACAGCTTAACCCAGGTTCACAGCTCTACACAGCTTAACTCAGGTTCACAGCTTAACTCAGGTTCACAGCTCTGCACAGCTTAACCCAGGTTCACAGCTCTGCACAGCTTAACCCAGGTTCACAGCTCTACACAGCTTAACCCAGGTTCACAACTCTACGGAGCTTAACCCAGGTTCACAGCTCTACACAGCTTAACCCAGGTTTACAGCTCTACACAGCTTAACTCAGGTTCACAGCTCTGCACAGCTTAACCCAGGTTCACAGCTCTACACAGCTTAACCCATATTCACAGCTCTACACAGCTATAACCCAGATTCAAAGCTCTACACAGCTATAGCCCAGGATGACAGTTCTACACCGCTTAACCCAGGCTCACATATCTACACAGCTTAACACAGGTTCACAGCTATACATAGCTTAACTCAGGTCCACAACTCTACACAGTTTAACCAAGGTCCACAGCTCCACAAATAATAGCTCAGGCCACCATCTTCACAGGTCCACACAGCATCATCCAGGTCAATACAGCATCACCCACCTACACGTTCCACACAGAATCACCCAGCTCCAAGTTCCACACAGAATCACCCAGCTCCAAGGTCCACACAGAATCACCCAGCTCCAAGTTCCACACAGAATCACCCAGCTTCAAGTTCCACACAGAATCACCCAGCTCCAAGTTCCACACAGAATCACCCAGCTCCAAGTTCCACACAGAATCACCCAGCTCCAAGTTCCACACAGAATCACCCAGCTCCAAGTTCCACACAGAATCACCCAGCTTCAAGGTCCACACAGCATCACCCAGCTTCAAGTTCTACACAGCATCACCCAGCTTCAAGGTCCACACAGCATCACCCAGCTCCAAGTTCTACACAGCATCACCCAACTTCAAGGTCTGCACAGCTTCAAGTTCTACACAGCATCACCCAGCTCCAAGTTCTACACAGCATCACCCAACTTCAAGGTCTACACAGCTTCAAGTTCTACACAGCATCACCCAGCTCCAAGTTCTACACAGCATCACCCAACTTCAAGGTCTACACAGCTTGAAGTTCTACACAGAATCACCCAGCTCCAAGTTCCACACAGAATCACCCAGCTTCAAGTTCTACACAGAATCACCCAGCTCCAAGTTCCACACAGAATCACCCAGCTTCAAGTTCTACACAGAATCACCCAGCTCCAAGTTCCACACAGAATCACCCAGCTTCAAGTTCTACACAGAATCACCCAGCTCCAAGTTCCACACAGCATCACCCAGCTTCAAGTTCTACACAGCATCACCCAGCTCCAAGTTCTACACAGCATCACCCAGCTTCAAGTTCTACACAGAATCACACAGCTTCAAGTTCTACACAGAATCACCCAGCTTCAAGTTCTACACAGAATCACCCAGCTTCAAGTTCTACAAAGAATCACCCAGCTTCAAGTTCTACACAGCATCACCCAGCTTCAAGTTCTACACAGCATCACCCAGCTTCGAGTTCTACACAGAATCACCCAGCTTCGAGTTCTACACAGAATCACCCAGCTTCGAGTTCTACACAGAATCACCCAGCTTCGAGTTCTACACAGAATCACCCAGCTCCAAGTTCTACACAGCATCACCCAGCTTCAAGGTCCACACAGCATCACCCAGCTTCAAGGTCCACACAGCATCACCCAGCTTCAAGGTCCACACAGCATCACCCAGCTTCAAGGTCCACACAGCATCACCCAGCTTCAAGGTCCACACAGCATCACCCAGCTTCAAGGTCCACACAGCATCACCCAGCTTCAAGGTCTACACAGCATCCCCCAGCTTCAAGGTCCACACAGCATCACCCAGCTTCAAGGTCTACACAGCATCACCCAGCTTCAAGGTCCACACAGCATCACCCAGCTTCAAGGTCTACACAGCATCACCCAGCTTCAAGTTCTACACAGCATCACCCAGCTTCAAGTTCTACACAGCATCACCCAGCTTCAAGGTCTACACAGCATCACCCAGCTTCAAGTTCTACACAGCATCACCCAGCTTCAAGGTCTACACAGCATCACCCAGCTTCAAGTTCTACACAGCATCACCCAGCTTCAAGGTCTACACAGCATCACCCAGCTTCAAGGTCCACACAGCATCACCCAGCTTCAAGGTCTACACAGCATCACCCAGCTTCAAGGTCCACACAGCATCACCCAGCTTCAAGGTCTACACAGCATCCCCCAGCTTCAAGGTCCACACAGCATCACCCAGCTTCAAGGTCTACACAGCATCACCCAGCTTCAAGGTCCACACAGCATCACCCAGCTTCAAGGTCTACACAGCATCCCCCAGCTTCAAGGTCCACACAGCATCACCCAGCTTCAAGGTCTACACAGCATCACCCAGCTTCAAGGTCCACACAGCATCACCCAGCTTCAAGGTCCACACAGCATCACCCAGCTTCAAGGTCCACAAAACATCAAACCGGCAGCATCCTGTTTAAGACTTTCCCCTCACAATGGTCATTATCATATATCTCCCTAAGTCACTGCCACCCACGATTTGCTATGACACTTTGGAAGGTGCCAAGGGGATTCCGGTGCCTTGAGTGACACTCATGACTGCTATAAAGTAGTGACAGCTTACGTGACACCAGTCAGAAACGCCAACATCCTCGTAGTCAAAATATATTATTGCACTTACAGCTTTTAACGTACATTATAATCAGTTAAACTGACGTCAACTTAACATAACTTAACTTAATCTAATCTAACAAATAGCGATTATAAATTAGCTTAGGGACATAAAATAAAAATTACAATGTTGGCGTTAAGAAGAGAGAGCAGAGCCAGTAGAACACTTCCTGACAGATGCTACGATCTTATCTAGTCCCTGAAAGAGTCATCCCAGTCAGCTGTTGCTCACAGCCTCCAACAGGTCCCCCTTCAATATACAAATTCCTCTCCATGGAGTTTATATCTACTTGAAAGGAAGATTTTTTTTAGTAAGAAAGTCCTAGCCGTCGCTCTTATGCAAATAGTGTGAAAATAAAATTATTATTATCCCACCAGACATGTCGTCAAAGTGATCTGCTCACTGTCTTCAAAGGACTAACATAATTTAATACTCTAAAATACTTTAAGTTAGTTGTCTTTATGCGTGTACTCACCTACTTGTTTTTGAGCTCCAGCTCTTGGTCCTAGTTTCTTCACTAATCGACTGGTGCGATATCTTCTATTATTTCTAAATGAATATTTACACATTATAAATTGGATATTTAAGTTTACGGTGGATAGTAAGACCTCCAGCTATTAAGTCTGCTTCATAAATGTGTGTGTGTGTGTGTGTGTGTGTGTGTGTGTGTGTGTACTCACCTAGTTCACCCCTAGTTGAGGTTGCAGGGGTCGAGTCCAGGTTCCTGGCCCCGCCTCTTCACTGGTCGCTACTAGGTCTGTATGGATCCTGCCTCCACTACATCGCTTCCCAAACTATTCCACTTCCTGACTAACTCTGTGACTGAAGAAGTTCTTCCTAACATCCCTATGATTCATCTGTGTCTTCAACTTCCAACTGTGTCCCCTTGTTGCTGTGTCCCATCTCTGGAACATCCTGTCTTTGTCCACCTTGCCAATTCCTTAGTATTTTGCATGTCGTTATCATGTCCCCCTATCTCTCCCGTCCTCCAGTGTCGTCAGGGTGATTTCCCTTAACCTCTCCTCGTAGGACATACCTCTTAGCTCTGGGACTAGTCTTGTTGCAAACCATTGCACTTTCTCTAGTTTCTTTACGTGCTTGGCTAGGTGTGGGTTCCAAACTGGTGCCGCATACTCCAATATGGGCCTAACGTACACGGTGTACGGGGTCCTGAACGATTCCTTATTAAGATGTTGGAATGCTGTTCTGAGGTTTTCTAGGCGCCCATATGCTGCAGCAGTTATTTGGTTGATGTGCGCTTCAGGAGATGTACCTGGTGTTATACTCACCCCAAGATCTTTTTTCTTGAGTGAGGTTTGTTCTCTGGCCCCCTAGACTGTATTCCGTCTGCGGTCTTCTTTGCCCTTCCCCAATCTTCATGACTTTGCACTTGGTGGGGTTGAACTCCAGGAGCCAATTGCTGGACCAGGTCTGCAGCCTGTCCAGATCCCTTTGTAGTTCTGCCTAGTCTTCGATCGAATGAATTCTTCTCATCAACTTCACGTCATCTGCAAACAGGGACACTTCGGAGTCTATTCCTTCCGTCATGTCGTTCACAAATACCAGAAACAGCACTGGCCCTAGGACTGACCCCTGTGGGACCCCGCTGGTCACAGGTGCTAACTCTGACACCTCCCCACGTACCATGATTCGCTGCTGTCTTTCTGACTAGTATTCCCTAATCCATTGTAGTGCCTTCCCTGTTATCCCTGCTTGGTCCTCCAGTTTTTGCACTAATCTCTTGTATGGAACTGTGTCAAACGCCTTCTTGCAGTCCAAGAAAATGCAATCCACCCACCCCTCTCTCTCTTGTCTTACTGCTGTCACTATGTCATAGAACTCCAGTAGGTTTGTGACACAGGATTTCCCATTCCTGAAACAATGTTGGCTTCTGTTGATGAGATCATTCCTTTCTAGGTGCTCCACCACCCTTCTCCTGATAATCTTCTCTATGACTTTGCATACTATACACATCAGTGACACTGGTCTGTAGTTTAGTGCTTCATGTCTGTCTCCTTTTTTAAAAATTGGGACTACATTTCCTGTCTGCCATGCCTCAGGCAATCTCCCTGTTTCGATAGATGTATTGAATATTGTTGTTAGGGGTACACATAGCGCCTCTGCTCCCTCTCTCAGGACCCATGGAGAGATGTTATCCGGCCCCATTGCCTTTGAGGTATCTAGCTCACTCAGAAGCCTCTTCACTTCTTCCTCGATTGTGTGTACTGTGTGTGTGTGTGTGTGTGTGTGTGTGTGTGTGTGTGTGTGTGTGTGTGTACGTTAGTACTATGTTTGCCACCTCCAACGTATGGGGTGTCGTGTTGAGAGTTCCACTTGACTCCTGCTTAGTTTAACTCTCTATGGCTGACACAGGTTTTATCTTTTACACCACGTTCTCTTCCCTCCCGCATAATTCACCTGACATTCACCACACATGCACCTCCATCATTCACGTGCCATTCACTACACATGCACCTCCATAAATCAGGTAATATACACCACACATGCACCTCCATCATTCACGTGCCATTCACTACACATGCACCTCCATAAATCAGGTAATATACACCACACATGCACATCCATCATTCACGTGCCATTCACTACACATGCACCTCCATAAATCAGGTAATATACACCACACATGCACATCCATCATTCACGTGCCATTCACTACACATGCATCTTCATTAATCAGGTAACATTCACCTCCATCATTCACGTGATGTTCTACCCACACACCTCTCCAGTATTAATGTGACGTTCTCCTCACACATCTCTCCATCACTCCCGCGACATCCTCGTCCCACAAATTCCCAACAATCCCACAGTCAATTACAGACAGCTTCTTACACCTCCTTAAGACTCTCCCTCATTCTCCCGCACGAGCTCGATAATCCCAGCTGCTTTCTTGCCACCTTAATAATTACCAAGATAATAACTTCCTGAGCTTGCGCGGACGAGAGAGAGAGAGAGAGAGAGAGAGAGAGAGAGAGAGAGAGAGAGAGAGAGAGAGAGAGAGAGAGAGAGAGAGAGAGTAAGGCAGGAGAAGGTGCATTTCCTTCTTAAATCGCTTGACCAAGAAAAGGCTGTGGGCCCAGTCAAGTTGAGCCCAAGATTGCTGAGAAGATGTGCAGACCAGCTAGCAGCACCTCTAACTCGCATCTTTCAGCACTGCCTAGTACAGTGTAAATGGCCCTCTCTATGGAAAGAGGCAAATGTAGTTCCTGTTCACAAAAAGAAGAGCAAAGCAGAAATCAGCAACTACAGACCAGTGTCACTCCTGTCAATCACTGGTAAGATCCTTGAGACAATAATCTCAAGACAAATGACAGAGTTTTTTGACTATCACTCACTACTTTGTGATCGTCAATATGGCTTCAGGAAAGGTTACTCTGCTGCTGATCTGTTGTTAAACCTCTCCACTAAGTGGCACCAGTCACTGGATGAATCCAAAGTCAGCTGTGTGGTAGCACTGGACATTGCTGGCGCTTTCGACCGGGTGTGGCACCAGGGACTCTTAGCCAAACTTCAAGCACTGGGAATTGCAGGCTCTACGCTATGTCTCCTCAGTGATTACCTTCATGGCAGATCTCTAAGTGTAGTTCTCAATGGAACGGAATCAGCAAGACATCCTATTGGCGCAAGTGTTCCACAAGGAAGCGTGCTGGGACCATTGTTATGGAATGTCTATTTCAACGACCTTCTTCATCTCATCCCAGAATCACATGCATATGCAGACGACTGCACACTGACATTCACTTATCCAAGAGAATAAATGCCAGCTGCTCTAAGCTACATCAATCACCAGCTGAGAGCTATATCAGCTTGGGGAAATAGATGGCAAGTAACATTTGCACCTGAGAAAACGCAAATGATGATCGTCTCTAGGCACCATGATGGTAATGCTGGTGCAGTAGTAAGGATGAATGGGAGGGTGTTGGCACCTGGAGAAGAAGTTGATATCCTTGGGGTGAAATTTGACTCCAAACTAACCATGAAGAACCATGTTGTAAATCTTGCAAACAAGGCAGCCAGGAAGCTTACAGCACTTCGCCGTATCTCGCATCTACTTGACAGTAGGGGTTGCAAGATTCTGTACGAGGCACAAGTACGCTCGTACCTTGAGTATGCTTCACTTTCTTGGTTTGCCTGCCCCCCCCCTCTCATCTGCGACTGCTTGACAGAGTAGAGAACAGAGCAAGACGTCTCATCTCTCGCCTGGACCCATCCTGGATAGATCTGTCATTTCAGCAGAGCCTTCAACATAGGAGGGATGTGGGTGGCCTTACTGTTATGTACAAGGCCAATATTGTCAAAATACCACACTTGGATCCACTTCGAGGACAGCGTGAAACAAGCTTTTATGCCACAAGACGGGCAGAAAGCAGCAACTTCACTCTGGCTGTACCCTTCTCCAGAACTTCACTCCATCTGAGATCATACATACCCAGGATGACTCGAGTATGGAACACATTCGTACAGCATAATGATGTCAACGAGATAAAGTCAGTTGATCAAATGAAAATGCTGGCCCACAGATGGCTCCAACTTCATCCTGTTCCCTACTTGTATGTCTCATAACAATAAAAATGCTTTCAAATGAGCTGATGTAGGTAACAGCTCTTAGCTTGCCAATAAAGTTAGGAATCCTTAACCTGTAAATAGCTGTCAATAAAGCTAGGGATCCTTAACCTTGTCAAACCCTGTGTAAAAAAAAAAAAAAAAAAAAAAAAAATGAGAGAGAGCACATGGGAAAGACAGATAGCAGAAGACACACTAAAAGAGGGAGGGATAAGGAGAAGACACAGAGGAGAAAAAAAAACTGATTTTTTTTTCCAGTTTCAGGTCAGGTAAATTATTACATACTGGATTTTTTTAAATTCAGTCAAGGAGTGTCACTTAGTACGAGGCTTACAAACATGCGGACGAAGGTTTTGTAAAATTCACTCCAGGAACAGTTTAGTAATAATGACACTCATTCTTAGATCAATAATAACACTCGCTGAGAAGACAATAACAAGTTGACTGATCATGAACATGATACTGACATATCAATAACAACTCACACTGAAAGATAAAAACATAACACAGTGACAGTAGCATCACACACTGACACGTCAGTAATAACACGATGACACGTCAATAAGAATACTCAACAGTGATTGGTCGATAATAACATTCACTCCTAACAGGTCAAAATGTACATCCCGATGGGTCATTAGTGAGATTCTTTCAAGAGACAAAACACATCTTACAGCTCAAGAATTTCAATAAAAAGAAGCAGAAAAATAAAAAATAATCAAGAAACATGTACATATATGAATGATGGCGACCCCTTCATGATCAGCTTTGAGAAATGCGAGGAGAATGGAACAGGAGACAGCCGTGACTTATCAAGACAAAAATTATTGCTCAGAAGCAGCAGAGTGAAAGAAGAGGTGGCAGAAAACACCACACAGCTTCAAGAGTAGGCATGATCGAGCCATAAAGCCCAAGAATCAGTTAAACCAGTCAGTACAAATCATAAGAATCAACCCCTATAAACAAAAACATCTGCAAGCACGACGCACGCGAACAAGAGACATACGGAAAGAAAGAAATATTAATAAATAGTTTTTTAGTGGCGCGCAATAAACAAAATAATAAAAATAAAGTCGCCAAATATCATAAAATGTCTGGATTCTCGGGATAATAATGCTCAAGAAAAAATAGAAGTGGAAAAGGCATTCATCTCACTGGCTGCCACTCCAGGGTTTCCAGAAAGGAATCCTGGATGTTGAAAATTAAAAGTGATGAAATGTCGTACTTTTGTTGAATATTCAATTAAAAATGAGGAAGTTGAGGCTGGGAGAGGAAGAGGGATATATATATATATATATATATATATATATATATATATATATATATATATATATATATATATATATATATATATATATATATATATATATATATATATATATATATATATATATATATATATATATATATATATCATATTGCCGAATAGGTAAAATTGGTAAATTATCAAGACCTTATTTAAAATTAAGTCCTTTCTAAAATTTTCTCTTTTACATTTAAAGATATATTTTTTAATTTACGTTAATATAAAAATTAATGAAACTTATTATAAACAAGCACAATTTAATTTAGCTTAATCCAATAAAATATATTTTATATAAGTTTATAATAATTT
>NC_091323.1:25772736-25797736 GCF_038502225.1 Cherax quadricarinatus
GCTATTTGTAGTTGCGGGAATAGAGCCACGCCCGTGGTATCCCGTCTTCAGGGACTAATTTGTAAAATATTCAATAGCTGTAGTATATACTATTTCAGAAACTCCAAAGGAAACAAGTGGTGTGTATTATGAAGGCTGGCACAGGGTATATGAAACTAAGAAGGAAGTTTGGGACCCCTGGCCTTCATAGAAATTACTGCAAACATGAATAAACATTTGAGTGAATTAGGAAAGAAATGGCGAGGAACGCTTTCATGTGAGAGGGTTACAGTAGAGAATGGTGAATGGTTATCATACACGAGGACACCTGCATGCACAGGTAGTCACCGCTGCCTCGTTACCTCTAAATCCTTACCCTCACCATAACGTCTCACACGTAAGCTCTTCAAGATGTCTATATCTTTTGCAAAAAAAATAAAGTTCAGTAGAAGGAATGCCTTTATATTTTAGTTCGGGAATGTTTTCGTTAACTCAGACGTGGAATCTCGACAATCACTCCACGACGACAAAGTCGAATATTAATAGTTCAGTTTAACAATTCTCTACTCACTGCGCATTTTTCTTTTTCACTTTCTGAACTATAAAGAAGTAGTTTCTCATGTGGTCTAGAATCTTTATAGACAATATCAAGCATATAAAAATAAATTAATCAGAATAAAATTGTCATAAACTTGGAGATAACTTATCCGGTTACAGTAATATTCTGAGAAGTGGATGCTCGAGTTCAACCCAAGTAAACATTATGAAGTAGGAGAAGGTGCTAGGAGACCAGATTGTACCACAAGAGTGAAGCGCAACTAGAAGATTCATTTAACAAAACCAAGGCATCATCATATTTTACCTGTCACATACACTAACCTAGTATAATAGAAGACGTTCACTGATCAAAAAAAAAAAAAACAAGAAAGAGAACTGAATTTTATACACAACACAGATCTATTCTAGAATACTGAGCTCCTGCATGTAGCCTCTACCTAGTCAAAGACTCAAAGATAATAGATTCACCACAAGGCTGATATCAGAGCTAAGAAACGAAGACTATGAAAGAAGACTTCGAACTAGTGTATCTACCGATGTTAAAACAAAACATAACTCGCACAGAGGCTACGAAGTACTGCTACAATCAAGGGAAGTTAAAAGCTGTAACATGCAAAAGAGAGAGATAGTAAAAATGCAAAAAAAAAAATTAATGATTTCAACATAAACTACAATAAATCCAGATAAATACATCCAAGAGAAAGTCAAGAGGCGGCTCAAGAACCTAAAGCTCAAAAATTACGCAAACTTAACTAGGTGATTGCACAAGATATGATTGAGAAGAAACGACGCAAAAAAACGAAGTGGTTATTTGTTTCTAAGCAACTTAAAAACTGTAGAATATCTTCTTAAGGAAAACTTGGTGAATGTCGCGTGTAAACGAAAGTGCCGAAAAGAGAGGGAGGAAGGGAAGGGAGAAAGGGAGGAAGGAAGGAAGGAAGGAAGGAAGGAAGGACGGTAGGGACAGGGTTGTATCAAGTCGACTACCTTCCAGTCAGCTGATATTCATTTAAACTTAATAACTACCCCACACAACATATAAGATACTTCACTCTCTCACTCACCTACCTAGTACCTTACTCTCACCTACTTACCTAGTACTTCACTCTCTCACTCACCTACCTAGTACCTTACTCTCACCTACTTACCTAGTACTTCACTCTCTCACTCGCAGATTAAGAATACTATCAATGTGTAGCAGGAAGATTTAGTCAAGTCTATACACATTACAGAGGGCCTCTTATCACTACATACATTATCTACATACCAATAAACTTGTTTGCAGTGTGATAACAATGTGTAAAGTAAAAGGACACAAGTGCAACTAATGTGACATTTTATTGTGGCAACGTTTCGCTCTCCAGGAGCTTTGTCAAGCCGATACAAACAGTATCAAAAATATACATTAAAAATCTAAGCAGCAAAATATAAATCGTATACAGCAATACATTATGATTTTTTTTAGAGGTGGGAAAAATTATGAAGGCATTTTTCACCCGTGAACAGACACCCACCTCTACTTTATCTTAATTTAAAATCTTGAATATATTATGTGCTTGACTTTACTACACTTCATAAATTATTCCCAAAAGTGAATTATGTTCAATTAGCTTTGTTTATAAAGTTTTATATATATATATATATATATATATATATATATATATATATATATATATATATATATATATATATATATATATATATATATATATATATATATATATATATATATACACAATAAAATCACAGTAAACAAATGATATCACCATATGTAAAACAACCACTTTTAAAAATTAGTTAAATTACAAGCGCTTTCGTGACTTCTCACATTATCAATTAACTATGACAATGTCAGACGTCACGAAGGCACTTGCACTTTCACTGTTTTTTCACAGTGGTTGTTCCCCATATATATATATATATATATATATATATATATATATATATATATATATATATATATATATATATATATATATATATATATATATATATATATAAGAACATCACAACACTTATCTGCCACATGCAAACAATCCCGGAGTGTCTGACCCTAAAATTTATTTTTACGGAACATTCTGAAAAGAGAGCGAGCGCATTACTAGAATTTCCGAAAACAAGCGCAAGAATAAGGGAGGGACGAGTATGATCAAGATAAATAATTGGAGAAAGAGGAGTAGCAAGTAGAGAAAGGAGAAGAGAGAAAATAGGAAAAGTGGAAAAGACAAAGAAAGGGAACAAGCTGAAAAATAGAAGAATAAGAGTGATGAAGAAAAAGAACAAGCATATAAGGTAAGAGACACCAGGGAAAAGCTCGCAGGCCGTTCATGGGTATTTATGTACCGTTACCCAGGCATGTCACCGTAAAAATTTTCATTTCACCAATAAAGCAAGAAACTCTGAGGGAAAAAGGTCTCAGGGAACACCCATTCGAGTTCAAAATAAAACATATTGTCTTCCCCCTCATGAAAAGAACCGAGCACACACACAAAGTGTTTTCCAGAGGAAACCCATGCTAATGCACAGTGTTGTCCACAAGAAACTCATGCCATGGTTTCTATACGAAAACCTATGTGATGCTTCCCTAACGAAAGTCATGTAATATTTTCCTTAAGATACCTATGCGGTGTTTTCCAAATGAAAGCGCATGAAAACATGCTATATTTAGCTAAGCAAACACATGCAAATATGCGATGATTTCTAACGGAAATTCAAGCGAATATGAGAAGTTTTCTAAATAAAACTTTGTCAAAAAATGAACTCTTACAATTGTGCAGAGTTTTCAAGAGAAACCCCGACAAACAAGCCACGTTTTACAAAGGCAAACTATAGAGACATGTGACAGTATACAAAACGGAAACCCTATAAAACTGCAAAGTTTCACAAAGACAACCCTTGCGAACGCGCGACATTTTACGTATAAAATCGTTTCAAATATTCAGGGACAAAAAGAAATAAACACCTTTACAAACGTGCAACGTTTTTCAAGGGAACCAATACAAACACGAGGAGGTTTTAAAGGAAAACCAGTAGAAACATTCGACACTGTTCTGAGAACTATCTGCTCGTCGTGAGATAACTCCTTAATACCTCATAAGCCACATGATATACCCAATGCACAGATGACAAGGAATGGATACATTAAAAGTTGAGGTTAAAGTCTGAAGAACTGCTGAACTCTAATCTGGAGGAAGACAGGAATACTTGGAAGGATGATAATGATGCCTTGACGATGGGAATACTTGACACGACTATAGTAGAGGGTGAAAACACTTCGACCGATAGTAATATTTGGAAAGCTAAAGAAACACTTGGAATGATGATGCCATGAGGACAATGGGTATACTTGCAATGGTGTTCATAATATTTGGTGGAGGATACGAACACTTGGAAGGATGTGAACACTTGCAACAGTGATTACTCTTTCGGCAATGAAAGCAATGCTAAATCTGAAGTGATTTCCATAGACGTACAACGGTGGCAGCACTTGTCATAGACGTGTTGTCGTTCTGGGCATAAAATGACAGACCAGAATCCGTGCAACTTTTCGACAGACTGACTGCACGTCACTCAACCTACTGACACAAATCACACATATGTTAGTCCTTTCGTGTAAGTAGTACTGTGAAACTATAAATATTATCTCATTACATATTCATAATTAAATGTTATGAATATGTAATGAGACACTTCAGATCTGTCAAATGTGCTTTTGTTCTTTGAGAGTTGATGTAATCTGTCATGAGAGTGGTTAAAACCTATTTAGGTTACTCGTGTGAAATGGTCTTGAACACGCCTTATCATTTTTGTTATTATGGAAAGGAAAGAGATCTGTCTGTTTCTGATATGGTCTGCGATGGTCTAGGACAGGTGCCCGGACGGGTAAGCCAGTGATCGCTGTACGGTGCCCCACCCCTAGTGCCAACGGCTGCCTCATTCTCACGTCAATTAATACTGTAGACAGCATCGTCCACTGCACTGCACATCGGTGGCTGCTTCTTGCAGTCTCCGTCAGATTGCAACGACACCATTGAACGGACTTGTATCAGGAGGATGTTTGTTTAATTCATGTTAAGCGCTAAACCCATGTGGGTCATTCAGCTCATCCTCCGTCTGATGAACGTGAGGCAGACGCGCTTCCTATTTGTACTCTATTGGAAAAATTCCGAAGCGTTAGAAAGCAGAAACCTGCTAGTAGCCCATCCAACAATTATAAAGACACTCCTTGAACCGAACAAGTAAACTGCTTGAATGGATTAAATAATGACTGAAACACAGCAGAATCATCATGAAAGACGAAAGAAAGTGACATTTTAATATAGCTATTCAACAGTTCCCGTGTGATGTGAATCACCTAACAAGTGGGAATGTATCTCCACTAACATCAGATGACTAACTTACACGAACTTGGAAGCTGATTTGCCTAATTACACGTAGCCAAATGTGTTTAGTTGAAGAGTTACGTAAGTTACTGAGGACACTCCTTCAGTAGTCCAGACTTACTAAGAGGTACATGACAAGAATGAATAATATGTGGATAAAAGTGATGATGTTAAAGTTAGAGGCACTGATACAGAGGCACTGATACAGAGGCACTGATACAGAGGCACTGATACAGAGGCGTACATCGCTGACAGTACTGCAGGAAAAAAACGAGTGAAAATCAAGCATTTAATTTAACAATGTATCGTTCTGTACACAGCTTCATGAAGCTCTACACAAATCTTATGAGTTAAACGACATAAATTATAAAATCATATAAAAAGTTTATTTTTTTATATGTTGTACGTGCCGTGGTGCAAATATTTAACTGACAAAATCCACTTGCTTCCTTCTCCAAAACTATCTTTTGTTCTCAGTAAAATATGTACAAAATGTACAGGTGGCTTGCCAGATGGGATGTGAGTAGGGGAAGCCAAGAAATAATCAAATGGTGAACACACTGCCAAACAACAGTCAGTAAACTAAACACCCTGTACAGATTTTCTGTCATATACTGCATTTTGTAATGAGGAAAACTCCAAATACGTCGGAAAATATAGGAAAAAAGTAGGTCGACAGTCATAAATCTAACAAGAAATTAGCAAGTCAAAGCATTTTGAGAAAAGGCAAACTGAAGAGAGATTAATGTAGAAATAATTATCCTGGCTACAAGATGCCACACCCATGATGTCATAACTCACTGTTCTCAACACAACCTTCAGTTAGCAACACAACCTTCACTTAGCAACACACCCTTCACCTGTCAACACACCCACGGTAGTAAAACTAAGATAAAACAAAGACTGCACACTGAGTCTTCACTACTACTCCCTCCACCACTGCTCCAACACTACATGTATCACTACTACTCCCTCCACCACTGCTCCAACACTACATGTATCACTACTACTCCCTCCACCACTGCTCCAACACTACATGTATCACTACTACTCCCTCCACCACTGCTCCAACAGTACATGTATCACTACTACTCCCTCCACCACTGCTCCTACACTACATGTATCACTACTACTCCCTTCACCACTGCTCCAACACTACCTGCATCATTACTACTACCTCCACCACTGCTCCTACACTACCTGCACCATAACAACTACTTCCACCACTGCTCCTACACTACCTGCATCACTACTACTATCTCTACCACTTTTCGTACACTACCTGCACCATAACTATTCCATCGACCACTGCTCCTACACTACCTGCACCATAACTATTCCATCGACCACTGCTCCTACACTACCTGCACCATAACTATTCCATCGACCACTGCTCCTACACTACCTGCACCATAACTATTCCATCGACCACTGCTCCTACACTACCTGCACCATAACTATTCCATCGACCACTGCTCCTACACTACCTGCACCATAACTATTCCATCGACCACTGCTCCTACACTACCTGCACCATTACTACCTCCACCACTGCTCCTACACTATATGTACCACTACTACTCCCTCCACCACTGCTCCTACACTACCTGCACCATAACTACTCCATCCACCACTGCTCCTACACTACCTGCACCATAACTACTCCATCCACCACTGCTCCTACACTACCTGCACCATAACTACTCCCTCCACCACTGCTCCTACACTACCTGCACCATAACTACTCCCTCCACCACTGCTCCTACACTACCTGCACCATAACTACTCCCTCCACCACTGCTCCTACACTACCTGCACCATAACTACTCCCTCCACCACTGCTCCTACACTACCTGCACCATAACTACTCCCTCCACCACTGCTCCTACACTACATGTATCACTACTACTCCCTTCACCACTGCTCCAACACTACCTGCACCATAACTACTCCATCCACCACTGCTCCTACACTACCTGCACCATAACTACTCCATCCACCACTGCTCCTACACTACCTGCACCATAACTACTCCATCCACCACTGCTCCTACACTATATGTACCACTACTACTCCATCCACCACTGCTCCTACACTACCTGCACCATAACTACTCCATCCACCACTGCTCCTACACTACCTGCACCATAACTACTCCATCCACCACTGCTCTTACACTACCTGCACCATTACTACTTCCACCACTGCTCCTACACTACATGTACCACTACTACTCCCTCCACCACTGCTCCTACACTACATGTACCACTACTACTCCCTCCACCACTGCTCCTATACTACATGCACCACTATTATTTCCTCCACCACTGCTCCTACACTACCTGTACCACTACTATTCCCGCCACCACTGCTCCTACACTACCTGCATCATTACTACTACCTTCACCACTGCTCCTACACTACCTGCACCATAACTACTACCTCCAACACTACCTGCACTATAACTACTACCTCCACCACTGCTTCTACACTACCTGCGCCATAACTACTCCCTCCACCACTGCTCCTACACTACCTGCATCACAACTACCTCCACCACTGCTCCTACACTACCTGCATCACAACTACTACCTCCACCACTGCTCCTACACTACATGTACCATAACTACTCCCTCCACCACTGCTCCTTCACTACCTACATCACTACTACTATCTCCACCACTGCTCCTACACTACCTGCACCATAACTACTCCCTCCACCACTGCTCCTTCATTCCTACATCGCTACTATCTCCACCACTGGTCCTACACTACCTGCACCATAACTACTACCTCCAACACTGCTCCTACACTACCTGCATCACAACTACTACCTCCACCACTGCTCATACACTACATGCACCATAACTACTCCCTCCACCACTGCTCCTTCACTACCTACATCACTACTACTACCTCCACCACTGCTCCTACACTACCTGCACCATAACTACTCCCTCCACCACTGCTCCTACACTACCTGCATCACAACTACTCCCTCCACCACTGTTCCTACACTACCTGCATCACCACTACCCACAACCAGTTCAATGCTCCATCCATTACCAGAGTCCATGTCTCTCCATCTCTCCGGGATGGGATTACCTGCTTCACGTTCTCAGCCGCCATTCGTGGTTCCGAACACGTATTTCCAGGCTGTAATAGAGGCAGAGTTTGGCCTTAACTCAAGTGCCTCCCTGTGCCACTACTGCAACACTAATGGGCACCAACCTCCACCATATTTATCAATTTCTGACCTAATTATCTACATGTAGATTCATATCCCCATCTGCATATAACATTTAGTATACATATGCAGATTTTTTTTCTATTCTTACAGTCCGGTCTATAGAAGGAACCACGAGCTAGAGTTCAATGTCCCACTCATTTAACTGGCTGAAGTGTTCGCTTCCTGGCTACATGTCTACTAAATTCATCGTTGAACCACCGGCCAAGAGACTAGGTTATCGCTTATATAATGAGACAAATATAATTGATTGAATATCAAATTCCATCTGACGGCTTATTTTCTCGCTAGCGTGCAATTAAAACAAATATCGGAAAACACATTTAATATATAGATATGTCGTTCCGAATTGGTAAAACTGGTCAATTAGCAAGAGCTCGTTTAAAATTAAGTCCTTTCTAAAATTTTCTCCTATACGTTTAAAGGTATATACTTTTCATTTATGCTAATGTAAAAATTATTAATTTTGTACCAAAAGAACCTTAAAAAACTTACCTAACCTTATTATAACAAGCGCAATTTCATTTAGTTTAATCCAACAAAATATATTTTAGATAAGTTTACAATAATTTAATAAAAACAAACACAATGAAATATTTTTTTTCGTTAGGTTCAGAATGATTTTTGCGAAATTATTGCATATACAAATTTTAGCTTGCCTGATTCGGCAAGAACAGCCAAAAATCGCAAGTTTTACCTATTCGGCAACACACACACACAATATATATATATATATATATATATATATATATATATATATATATATATATATATATATATATATATATATATATATATATATATATATATATATATATATATATATATATATATATATATATATATATATATATATATATACATATATACATATATATATACATATATATACAACTATCTCCATGGGGAAATTGGGAAAGAATTCTTCCTCCGTAAGCTATGCGTGTCGTAAGAGGCAGTTAAAATGCCGGGAGCAAGAGGCTAGTAACCATTTCTGTATAAATTACTAAATTTAAAAAGAAAAAACTTCCGTTTTTCTTTTTAGGTCACCCTGCCTTGGTGGGATACGGCCGTTGTGTTAAAAACAATATACAACTATGGCACAATTCGGTGAATTATAAATTAATCTTACATTAATTGTTATTCTTTTTAATTAAACAAAGATGACCTAAAGCCAGTACAAATTATTTTGCAGCCGACTTAGTGTAGCAACCAGCATCTTTTCCTCCTGCTGCAGCCAACATCAACATTTCGCAGTAACTCATGTTGGGATCTATAACAAATGCCGATGTTGTATTGTAATTCCATTTAACATATATTACCCTCTCTAGGATTCCTGCGAAGTTATGGACACAAAACATCCATGTCAGGAATGACAGCCTTGCAACTTGTTTAGTTACATGCGATTATTCTTAAGATTTAGTTAGTCGCAGTGTATTTAATACGATTAGTATAACACTGATATATGTAGCTACAACACCTCAATTTTTCCCTGGTGTGTCTCATCCATTTCACTAACACTGGATCATCTTCCTCACCTGCTTCTTGTACCACCTGTACATCACTAACACTGGATCATCTTCCTCACCTGCTTCTTGTACCACCTGTACATCACTAACACTGGATCATCTTCCTCACCTGCTTCTTGTACCACCTGTACATCACTAACACTGGATCATCTTCCTCACCTGCTTCTTGTACCACCTGTACATCACTAACACTGGATCATCTTCCTCACCTGCTACATTACGAACTTACCCTGTGAAAGGGATTGAATAATATTTAATTTTATCACGGCATTCTGATTTTCAATATTGATCCTAACTTTAACACAGACAGACAGACAGACAGACAGACAGACAGACAGACAGACAGACAGACAGACACACACACACACACACACACACACACACACACACACACACATCCCTACCTCCCGATTACATTTTTGAGTCCTTCCTTAAATCATCGTCTCTTCCCTCTCCGTATTTCCTTCCCACCCTACTTCCTCTTTGTTTACTTCCTCCCTTCTCTATCTCCCACTTTTTCTCTCTCCTTCCTTCCTTCCCTCCCTCTACTACACATAATTTTATATATTAGAAGCCTGTTGATGTTCTCATAATAATTACAATGGAAATTGTCACCACCTGGCATAAACCCAGATCATCCGTCCTCTCGCAATCCATCCTAACAAAATACACATTACGCCTTCCTCTGAATGAACGATCGTCTCGGTTACGCCCTTCTACCATTCTGTATGTGTGTGTGTGTGTGTGTGTGTGTGTGTGTGTTTGTGTGTGTGCACTTTATTAATACATCTTCTGCTAATGCACATGCCGTTAATGGTGTACGTAAGAGACTAGCATTTATCAAGGAAGCCTACTTGATGACGCCAACTGTATCCGTCACAAGGTGTATGCATGCGTCAAGAGGCTGATGCACCTCTGGCTGCCACGTCATGCCAGCTGGGAAAGGAATGTGAGATGGAAGACAGAGTACGAGGAGAAGGAAGAGAAGGAGTAGTAGCAGCAGCATTAGGAGGGCGCAGAAGCAACAAGAACAGGATGATGATCAACACCAGCAGCAGGAGTGTCATCACCATTATCATTAGCAGGAGCAGTAGCAGCTTTATCATCCTCAGCAGCAACAGCAGATAGATAATCATCATCATCGTCCTCAGCATGAGCAACAATGCTAAGCCTTGGGTTTATGCAATATAATAATAATAATAATAATAATAATAATAATAATAATAATAACGTTGAAAAAAGTAAGAGTCTGATTTCTTAAGAATTAAACGTAGATTAAAACCAGTCTCATCTGTACCAACTTGAGTGCACAGTATATGCTGTGAAATTATTAGGACGTAAGAGGATGAAGACTGATGAGAACAAACCAACAAATTAGACAATATGGTGGAGGAAAGGAATAATAAAATGGATTACAGATGGACGATATACAAACTGATGATTTACGAAAACTAGAGAAATACGGGACGAAAATATTTGAAGAAAAAAACAGTGAAACAGGCTGTGGGGAGGATATTATTATTACTATTAATACAATCAAAACTAAGGATCATACAGCGCTGCTGAGGGGAGGATAAGGAAAGGCATGACTGCCCAGTGTTTAATACAAACCATACTGCCACTTAGAGCCACTGCAATACACGGTCATATACAAGACAGAATACCTCTGACAGGCTTCACAATTTTTACTCTTACAGCGCAGCTTGAGACCAGATTATCTTACACACCAGGTTGTTGTTGGCAGTGGCCTGCAGGCTTACGTAGCCATCACACTCTGGCTGATTTACTTTTCTTCGAGAAATATTAATGTTTGTTATATTTGCTGGTAGAAGCTTAAAGCAACATTATCTAAAGTTTAATATAATTAATAATAATAATAATAATAATAATAATAATAATAATAATAATAATAATAATAATAATAATAAGGCAGTTCAGTGAGTGCTTTAATGTGAAACATTAAATAAAGTGAAGCGCTGTCTTAAATTTTTACTGAAATATCTGAAGCTTCAAACAAACGTTGAGTTAAGGATATAAGCATCAGAAGTGTGCTCTACCCAAACAATTAGTTCCATTTAGAGATGGTCAAGAGCACACGCCAGCCAAGAATAAACACCGGGATCACCAACACCACCACCTGCGCCAGCTAATACTACAACATTTAAACATACATCAACTCCCAACCTAAATTTACAGGCAGGTCAATTCGCATGAGGGATGGTGTTGTCTCGTTAAGTTCCGTAACGAGCCATTACCTGCCATAATGCATGACCAATAAACTCTATAGACGTGTCGTTGGGGACACGCGTCTAATATATAGCCAGATGCTTCAATAACCGCTAAATATAGATGACACACAAGATTATATTGATCACTTGTATGGTTCCCTTCGGAATTTTTAAATTGCCTGTTTTATGTGTTATGTCTATTTGAATTAATATTGTTCGAGCCGCCCTAGTAGTTTTCGTAATTCTAGTTATATATGTGGGTATGAGAGGTCAATAAGTAATGTAACGATGTACGTACGTCCGTCTCTCATTACGTACCTCCCCTCTCGTCCGTCTTTCGTCAAGTACCTCCCCCTCCCATCCGCCTCTCTACACGTACCTCCCCCATCCGTCCGTCTCTCATCACGTACCTCCCCCTCCCGTCCGTCTCTCATCACGTATCTCCCCCTCCCGTCCGTCTCTCAACACGTACCTCCCCCTCCCGTTCGAATCTCATCAAGAATCTCCCCCTCCCATCTGTCTACATTAGGTTAACGCAAATTAACATGTATTTGTTTATGTTTAATCGACAATACCAAAATAACATGAATGGACGGCTTACGTGTGTTAAGGTGGGGCGTATCACGGTCCCTTAGAGCTCTGGTATCCCCAGGCATGCTATAAACTTGGAGGATGGGCAGATTAATTAGTCTATAAGCTGCCTGATCTGTCAGTAGTGTGTTCCAGTTTACGTTTGAGTTACTGCGGTCTCCCACTGTTATTGCATAATTGTTATTACTCAGAGATAATATATTCACCGTACTAAGAATAACAACTGAGAGATGGGATATATAGAAGAGAAGGGTGTTAGAGCAACACAAGGGCTGGAGATAAGAGCCATCATGCCAGAGTGGAGAGCGAAAGCCAGAAGGGTTTGGGATATAAGAGTCACAGCCAGATTGCTTCTCCGTAAAGCCCTAAGGATCTTGGGCAACTTCTGAGCACTAAGTCGATGTGTACGAACCAGGGAGCTCGAGTTTTGCCAGACCTTTGAACATAAAAAAAAATGCCTGTACATTTCCTAAAATTGTGCAGGAATTTTTTTTCACTGGAATTTTACAGTATTTCAATAAATTGTGCTTATGTTCACCTAATGCTACTGAAGGAGTATCGATCTGTCACTGCTAATATTCCACATACAATGATCTCCACAGACTGTGAAAAAAGACAGGTTGCAGAACAAGTTCTGATTCTTCTGCAACGTCTTTATTTTCTTTACAGTCGACATATGTATTTGCAACTTCTCAGGATGAAAGTTTCTCAAGTCAAAATGAATTAAGACACAAAAATTTTTTTTTTTTTTTGTATTCATATGGAAACCCATAAAAGTGGTGGAGTCCAGGGAAATGCGAGGTGTGGAGTGGCGGAGGGAGGGAAGGGGCTTGAATCCGGTTTGATTCCTGGAAAAGATGAATATCTCTAATTGTTTTAATCAAGAACCCTTCACCGACATGAAAACACTTCCCTTGAAGGGACAAAACGACCCTAAAACCTCGATGATACACTAAATTAGTGTACATTGTACAATGTTTCAGCCATCATCATAAGCTTCTGTACATAAATAATTTACAACAAGTGCAAATTAAAAACATCTTTCATCATGACCAACACATTCACATTCGCCTTTCCATTGATTTAAAAAGTGTTGTGCAGTCTTTAAACTAACTTACAATACCACTGTCATTAAGTTTTTCCACTGACATATCAGTGACACGGAGCCTTTGTACCGACTTATAATATCAGTACTGTAGGGACTTCACTTACAATACCAGTAATGTAGAACCTCTCCAGTGATTTAAAATAGCAGTTTTGTAGATTATTTCCTGCGTTCACAATTGTTAGTCAACAACCACATGATTTACAGTACTCAATAACAGTAAAATCAATAACCTGTGCTACACCTCACTGGATCTTTATCCACCGTGATATTAGAGACAGTATCACCAACTGCTGGATTGTTGCCTTTATTTTATACTAGCAGAATAACCCAGCACTGCCGAGTATCCTTCGTTTTCCGTTATGTTATTAATGTAAAAAAGTTAATGAAAAACATCCTTACCATAGTATATCTTGAAAAAGTTTGAGTTTTTCTTTCCCATTACCTGCCTTGTCAGGGGTGGATATGAAAGATTAATGCCCCTACACACACCTTGTCAGGAAGCAGGTGTGCGGGGAAGACTGATGCCCCCACACCTGGCTAGTCAGGAGGTAGTTGTGGTTGACTCTCCCTCGTATCCACCTTGCCAGGAGGCTGGTGCGGGGGACTCACGCCCCTGCACCCGCCTTGTCAAGAGTCCAGTGAATTTATCTTAATTTTAGGTTCTAAGACATAAGAGGATTATTATAATTGGGCTGAGTTTTGTAGTAAAACTGAACCAACCCATAAACAAGGTATCCTCTCAACAAGGCGCACCGCATTTCCTAACCATGAAAATTTGAAACGCTTCATATTTTTCTCGAGTCAGTATATAAAAGGAGCTTTAAAAAGTCCCAATCAGCATAAAAAAAAACGAAGCAAGTTTTTATTGGGTCAACGTTTACCTCGGTTAGAACTACATGTAAAATCGTTACAAAGATTTAACAAATCAAATGATATAAAATGTAAAATCATTATCAAGATTTAACAAGGCGAAACGTTTCTTCTGCAGCGTGTCTTTTCTTCTTCAACATTACTGGCTATACGTCATTTGGATCCAAAAAGGTTTCTATTAACGGCAAGTTGCTTACTCGCATTTCAAGCACCAAAAGAGTACTTACCAGTCAGAGGACTCGTGGCCTGGGAAGAGTACACAAACACACACACACAGTGTCACCCTGCCCTATATACACAAAATTTACTTTAATTTTAGGGATTATATTATCTTTGATGTTAGGGTCTAAGAAGATTACGGCCTTAAAAACCCTGGCGTAGTCAATAGGCACTAAACCAACAAGCAGCGAGCCATCACTACCACAGCCTGGGACAAGCTGGTATAATATGCGCGTGAGTTGGTGTTACGTTTGGCACTAACATCAATCCAAAACTTTAGTTTTTGACGCAATCAAGACTTTGCACAGTTACATATTACAAATATAAACAATTATTTGAATGATGCTTCTACGTTTGCCAGGAATCTACATATTAATGCACACACACACACACAAATTTATACATGAACTCAAATTAAGTTGCAATAAATAAATGTCAATATATATATATATATATATATATATATATATATATATATATATATATATATATATATATATATATATATATATATATATATATATATAGAGAGAGAGAGAGAGAGAGAGAGAGAGAGTGACTTCGCAGAACAAGCGAAATATGTACAAATATTACCTCAGACCGGAGACTCGACCCTACAGGCTTTGGGACAAACTACACAGTACTGTACACACCTTGTCACATTGGACAATACTTAGGCACCCAGCCAAGGTCAGAGTAACGTTAGTATTAGGCATGCTAGGGAAATATGACCACGTTTATACTGCATTGAAGAGAGAGAATACATACATATTTTATCCAATGAGATCCTTATTGTAGTTCTGAACCCGACTGATGAATCAGACAAAAATGTTAATGTTTCAGGTGCATCCATCAGGTCGTTACCCTCTCAGAATTTCTCATTTGTTATCCAAGCAACGAGCTGCCTGAGCCTTGTTTACCTCGCATCTCTTGATCAAGGTGAGAGTCGAGACGGTGTTGTTTGCTTCTTAACTTATCTCGTTTACCCCTTCTTGAAGCTCAAGATATTCTGCTGCGCCAGTTTGTGACAAAAGAGGAATCGTTAAACAATATTTCGTCGTCTTTGGTTTATATATATCAAGAAGCATATTGCCTTACCCGCGGTGGTCACCTTGGCTGATGAGTCTTGTGTACCTTTTATATTTGTACAACTTCAAAAATTAGCACATGCAATGTATTTGTCTATATCCTCATGTGTATATATAAAAAATTCTTGCGCATAAATACAGATCTGAACATCATTCTGGATTATTTCATATTCTCTCTCTCTCTCTCTCATATATATATATATATATATATATATATATATATATATATATATATATATATATATATATATATATATATATATATATATATATATCCATGACATGAATGTTATCTTAATAGGTCTAGTAACACAATTTATTTTACCTATTCACATTTCCTATTTAAACTAGCTTCATGTTCTTTATAACTTTGGAATCTTATAAGTAGTGTAGGTGTGTGTGTGTGTGTGTGTGTGTGTGTGTGTGTGTGTGTGTGTGTGTGTGTGTGTGTGTGTGTGTGTGTGTGTTTTGGCAGGTTAGCTATTAAAAGTTGACACATCTCATTAAGGCTTGATGTAAAGCAAAGGATCAAAGACCGAGTAACATGTCATGTTTTTAAGACTGTAAGGTGACAAGCAGCATGAAGGTGGCGCTCTGTCTCGCATCAAGCTGTTACAAAGTCGCCACAGTGGTGCCAGGTAGGAAAAAACAGCTTCAGGTTGTCAGCCAATAAACAGTTAAGAAAAATAGAAGGAAACTGAAGACAGAATAAAAACAAAAACAGAAAGAGGACCTCCTGCCTGCAGGCACCACCTCTTGCCTGCAGGCACCACCTCTTGCCTGCAGGCACAACCTCTTGCCTCCAGGCACAACCTCTTGTCTCCAGGCACAACCTCTTGCCTCCAGGCACAACCTCTTGCCTCCAGGCACAACCTCTTGTCTCCAGGCACAACCTCTTGCCTCCAGGCACAACCTCTTGCCTCTAGGCACCACCTCCTGCCTCTAGGCACCACCTCCTGCCTCCAGGCACCACCTACTACCACCACAGGCACCACCTCCTGCTTCCAGGCACCACCTCCTGCTTCCAGGCACTACCTCCTGCCTCCACAGGCACCACCTCCTCCCTCCCCAGGCACCACCTTCTGCCTCCCCAGACACTACCTCCTACCTCCACAGGCACCACCTCCTGCTTCCAAGTACCACCTCCTGCCTCCACAGGCACCACCTCCTACCTCCATGGGCACCACCTCCTACCTCCACATGCACCGCCTCCTGCTTCTACAGGCACCACCTCCTGCCTCTACAGGCACCACCTCCTGCCTCCACCGGCACCACCTCCTGCCTCCATCGGCACCACCTCCTGCCTCCATAGGCACCACCTCCTGCCTCCACAGGCGCCAGCTCCTGCTTCCAGGCAGCACCTCTTGCGTCCAGATACTGCCACATGCCTCAGGCACCATCTCCTGCCTCCACAGGCACCACCTCATCTTGCCTCCACAGGCACCACCTCCTTCTGCCTCCACAGGCACCACCTCCTCCTGACTCCACAGGCACCACCTCCTGACTCCACAGGCACCACCTCCTGACTCCACAGGCACCACCTCCTTCATAAGTATGAATAAAGAGCTATGAAATAAGGGCAATAAGGTGAGGGGTAAGAACGCTGTAACTACAGCCAACTATTAGTGTGGTAGTGAGTTAACAGACAGGAGGGGTGGTTACAGAGAGAAGGGAAACGTCATAGCGCTGTTATCGTTAGATTCTGTCACACTGAAATAATATTTATGATAAGCCACGTTGGCTTATGATTTTCTTAGGACAAGTTAATAAGATGGCGTCTTCACACCTCTTGAAAAAATTTTATATGTGATATTGGTGTTACTGGTCTGCTGTCTTTTTTGTAGAAGGGTCTATGTCTGGTCTTTTTTAAGGATTATAGGATGTCAGCTGAGTCTGAGTTACTGCTTCAAAGAGCCCACTTGCTAGTTGTATTAGAGTCAGGTTTAACAAGTGTTCAAGATAATGTTGTATCTCTTATTGCTGGTCCTTGAACTACTGGGAAGCTGTGTCCGTTGGTTTAAAAACCAGCACAACTACTTGGTTCAGGTAGTCATGAAAGTGGGGACAGGAAGGCGTAGTAGTTATGATAGTGGTAATACTAGTGGTTGTCGGGAGAGGTGGTGGTTGTGGAGATAAGATACAGTGATTGTTGTGGCGGTGATGGTGATTGTGTGGAGAGGAGGTAGTGGTGATGGTGGTGACAATAATAGTGGGGACAAAGGAGGCGCTAACTGGTGTGACAAGTGAAGAGGTATTGCTTATAGCTGAGTATTTGCCTCGCTGGGGCTTACTGACGTCAATGTGTGTGTGTGTGTGTGTGTGTGTACTCACCTATTTGTGGTTGCAAGGGTCGAGTCATAGCTCTTGGCCCCGCCTCTTCACTGATTGCTACTAGGTCCTCTCTCTCCCTGCTCCATGAGGTTTATCAAATCTCATCTTTCAACTATGTATGGCTCCCGCCTCCACTACGTCACTTTCTAGGCTATTCCACTTCCTGACAACTCTACGACTGAAGAAATACTTCCTAACATGCCTTTGACTCATCTGAGTCTTCAACTTCCAATTGTGACCCCTTGTTTCTTTGTCCCATCTCTGGAACATCCTGTCTTTGTCCACCCTGCCTATTCCGTGCAGCATTTTATATGTCGTTACCATGTCTCCCCTGACCCTCCTGTCCTCCAGTGTCGTCAGGCCAATTTGTGTGTGTGTGTGTGTGTGTGTGTGTGTGTGTACTCGCCTAATTGTACTCACCTCATTGTGGTGTGTGTGTGTATGTGTGTGTGTGTGTGTGTGTGTTTTATTTATAATACACTTACCAATTTATAATCTTCAGAATGCATCGTTTGTATCATTAATACAATAAATATACTTCAATGTGAGAATAATAATCAACTCTCAAAGACTGAATTATAGTGACTGTGAAAATTATCCAGTGAACACATTACAAACGAGAAAATATCTAGGGATTCTGTCAATATAATTTATTAAGAGTATGTGGTCACAAAAGGAAATATAAAAAATTGCACAATGTGGCCTTCAGTCAATTCCTGGGCTAAAATAATCCCTTGTAGCGCCATATATTCTACTGACAGTTCCCTGGTAAATACTACACAAGAGCTGTGGTATTTGTAATGAATACGATTTCCTCTTTGCATTCTCATGCCTTCATATTTTTTCTTAATGTGAGTATTGTTGAGAAATGGTTTACCAGCTAAGTTTATAGTTTAAATATAATGAATACTTAGCTGATAAAAGACAGCAAATCGTCTACACAGCCGCCCCTGCAGACGAGGTCTTGAATTGTTGTCTTCCACTTCTTAACGGGCTGAAAAAGATTATATTATGTAAACAATAAATTACCCCTAGGGGTAATGTTATGTCAGCATATTTCATTCACTGATGGCTGACTTACGTACTTGTATGGACTCAAAAGTCCGCACCTCACTGCCGACTATAGGTTGATTGCAAACTCCTTGCGACACAAGAACTGTGCAGTCCCCCGTACTACAAGAAATAAGTAACCCATCTTGCTCTTGTAACGTGAGCTATGGTGTTCTTCACACCTTCGACAGGTATCGGTGACTTGATAGAAGCTGAAGTGTCCTTGGATGTCCACGTCTTCTATAGTCTAGGAATACGCACACTGGTACACTGTGTTCCACAAGATTTGTCTTTATTGTTCACAATCTTATCACTGAAGAAGCTGATCACACTTCTCTGTAAGTGTTTATTGTGTTTTGTGAGACACTTTGTTCACACTAACGCACAGATCAATGTTCTTTGTTGGTTATCCTGGCGTCAGTGTGACTCTCAGTAAAGTCAAAAGTAATCTGAAGACGTCACAGCCTCCTACACCGTCACTGCCCGTAGCACATAAAGGAAAAGCTGACCTAGTACTTTTGCTTCCTTGCCACTTCCTCCATGAAGCAAAGCAGAATGCTTGAATCTTGCTGTCTTAAGCATAGACAACAATGTACACTATCTTTACCATGGTAATAAAGTGGGAGCAGGATTTTCCTTAATTGTCCTGCTAAGGTAAGAGATGGACTGTCTTTTATTAAAATACACTTTGCAACACTGGACTGCAAGGAGCGTCGGTCGCTCACGTCACATACTCGTACTGCATCTGGGATCAATTACTTGCTGTAGCAGTAAACAAGATGCTTGCCCCTTCTGAGAGGGCTGGGCCCTTCAGGGCTGAAAGGGGCTGAAGGGGGCTGATACCCCCCTCCTGGAGAAAATTTCTCCACAAGTATGATCAGCCATCCAGTATGTATAATCTCAGTGTAAAAGTTACTCTAGCCCTGCTTAAAGGAAATCTGTCAACCTCCCATAGCTACAGACACCCACAGTAAAATGCCTTGCGATATCCTCATCGCAAGGCATTGCGTTGAAAATTGAAGGTAGCGTTGAAAATCGGGTTGGGCAAATATTGTTAGTGGGATGGATTGTGAAGGACCTGTCTAGTATGGATCAACAGGCCTGCTGCAGTTTTCCTACTTTCTCATGTTCTTACAGAATGAAATCTTCCAGCTCATGCTCGAAGATTTCATGAGGTCATGCGAAAAAACCATATTAAATGAGGAAGTGTATGAAAACCATCCTGTGTAATGAAGACAGAAAAACATCTTGTGTGATGAAGTGTGACAGAAAAACCATCTTGTGTGATGAAGTGTGACAGGAGAACCATCTTGTGTGATGAAGTGTGACAGAAAAACCATCTTGTGTGATGAAGTGTGACAGAAAAACATCTTGTGTGATGAAGTATGACAGAAAAACCATCTTGTGTGATGAAGTGTGACAGAAAAACCATCTTGTGTGATGAAGTGTGACAGAAAAACCATCTTGTGTGATGAAGTGTGACAGGAGAACCATCTTGTGTGATGAAGTGTGACAGAAAAACCATCTTGTGTGATGAAGTGTGACAGAAAAACATCTTGTGTGATGAAGTATGACAGGAGAACCATCTTGTGTGATGAAGTGTGACAGAAAAACCATCTTGTGTGATGAAGTATGACAGGAGAACCATCTTGTGTGATGAAGTGTGACAGAAAAACCATCTTGTGTGATGAAGTGTGACAGAAAAACCATCTTGTGTGATGAAGTGTGACAGAAAAACATCTTGTGTGATGAAGTATGACAGGAGAACCATCTTGTGTGATGAAGTGTGACAGGAGAACCATCTTGTGTGATGAAGTGTGACAGAAAAACCATCTTGTGTGATGAAGTGTGACAGGAGAACCATCTTGTGTGATGAAGTGTGACAGAAAAACATCTTGTGTGATGAAGTATGACAGGAGAACCATCTTGTGTGATGAAGTGTGACAGGAGAACCATCTTGTGTGATGAAGTGTGACAGAAAAACATCTTGTGTGATGAAGTATGACAGGAGAACCATCTTGTGTGATGAAGTGTGACAGGAGAACCATCTTGTGTGATGAAGTGTGACAGAAAAACCATCTTGTGTGATGAAGTATGACAGGAGAACCATCTTGTGTGATGAAGTGTGACAGGAGAACCATCTTGTGTGATGAAGTGTGACAGAAAAACCATCTTGTGTGATGAAGTGTGACAGGAGAACCATCTTGTGTGATGAAGTATGACAGGAGAACCATCTTGTGTGATGAAGTGTGACAACAGAACCATCTTGTGTGATGAAGTGTGACAGGAGAACCATCTTGTGTGATGAAGTGTGACAACAGAACCATCTTGTGTGATGAAGTATGACAGGAGAACCATCTTGTGTGATGAAACATGACAGGAAAACCATCCTCGTGCTAGGTGTGATAGGTAAACACAGTTCTTTCTCTTGTAAAATGTCGAATAAATCAGTGCAGCCGCAAAGTGAAGTGTATCTAATTTTTAGAGCAAGAAAAAAAAAATAAAAAAACCAGGAAGAGTTTTTTCGTCCATTGTGTATACATCCTGATGGTAATACTGCATCTCACTGGTTGCACCAAACACTACCCTCTCCTGTTCCACCTTGCTCCCCGTCACTGGTATGCACTGATGATGAAGGGCTCCTGACCCAAGGAATCAGAGCTATTGTCCCCTTTCACTATATAAGAAATTCCCCCTCCAATCTGTCTGGTGTCCATCATTAACAAAAGATGTCATGTGGAATAACCGGTTTCTTTCCCCAGCAATGATCAGAATAGGTATCTAATTTAAAACAAAGAATACTATAAAGCTAATCTGCTAACATGCCTTTAAGAGCTGTAGAAGATACCAAATAAACACATATAGGTTACACAATAAAGTTTATATAAAATACCATCAAATGCCATCTACCCACATCATTAACGAGAATTCGTTAACCTCCACCTCTAACATGTCAAAATCAATCAGAATTGAGGAACGAACTGAACATAGCTACCGTTCTAGTCGACCTCCCAGTAGTGACTACACTAGCAGGAGCAACAGGGTCCTAACAGCCTATATGGCGGTCGCATCAGCAAAAATATAACCCTATATACAATATAGCCCTATTTACAATTACATATTTTTGACATATAGATAATCTGCGGTCATTTATCTGCATAATCTAATATACACTATTCTTTGGTTATCGAAAATCTTAACCAAATACCAAATATAAAATTAAGTTCAACAACACCATTTGCAATAGATAAATGCCAACACTTAAAATAACTGTACAAAATATTCCCACTGCTATGATTACAAAGAATTCCCTAACACACACATCCTACTAGCAAGTACAAAAGAAGCTCCATAACTTGTCTAGTTGTACAGGTGTTACCAAACACACTTGTCTAGTTGTACAGGTGTTACCAAACACACTTGTCTAGTTGTACAGGTGTTACCAAACACACTTGTCTACTTGTACAGGTGTTACCAAACACACTTGACAGCTTGCTTATTATCCAAAATTTATCAAATTTACATTATAAAATATATGATGCATATTATCTCTACAATTCGTTATCTTTACCTATTTGTGCCGAATATGTAAAACTGGTCAATTAGCTAGAACTCATTTAAAATTAAGTCCTTTCTAAAATTTTCACTTATACGTTTAACGATATATTTTTTTTCATTTATGCTAATGTAAAAATTAATAATTTTGTACCAAAGGAACCTTAGAAAACTTACCTAACCTTATTATAACAAGCGCAATTTAATTTAGCCTAATCCAACTAAATATATTTTAGATAAGTTTACAATAATTAAATAATAAACAAATACAAGGAAACATTTTTTCGTTAGGTTCAGAAATGACTTTTGCGAAATTATTGCATACACAAATTTTCGCTTGCCTTATCTGGCAAAGAAGAGCGTTGCTATTTAAGCCCAAATCGCAATATCCCCAAGACTGTGGACACTTTCCCTGGACTGGGAGTCTCACCCCAGAACTGGGCGTCCCACACCAAGATTGTGTTTCACAGCAGGACTGGCCATCCTACAACATAACTGTTTTCCTCCCCAGAACTAGAAAGCCCCTATTAGGCACGACATTATATATATATATATATATATATATATATATATATATATATATATATATATATATATATATATATATATATATATATATATATATGCTGCAACACTCATCAACACCGAGGCTATTTTTTAAATAAACAGTCTACTTGCCAATTTGTGCTTACATATAGATCTCCAACAATATTTACTCCAAAACATCATGGAGTTACGTACATACTTATATTTACAAATCGAATAAAACTCCAAAATATTTGTACATGATATAGGGAGGGCCAACTCGGCCCTAACGACCAGCTTGAGTGGTCTTAATACACAGGTAAAACAAACACCAGCCTCTAATCATCGGTGTTTGTCGTATACAGTCTAGTTGAGCATAACATTAACGTAGAACTGCTGTACAATGGTACAAGCATGCAAGACGGAAGCAAGGGTGTTCATGCTGTACACAGTACTGAAACATCCTTTTCACTGTACATTTATCGCAACAAATACATCAAGATCAAAAACAGCTATTTATAATATGCACGTCTTCAGTACCTTACATTTATTATCCGTAGTAAGAGTTCTTGCGTACATCTGTTTAATGTTTATTTATTTAGTTCTTAGAGACCCGACCTTACACGAATTAGCAGGACCACAAAACACTTCCTTGTTGTTATATTCGCAAATCTATCTTGTAGAGAAAGAACAATAGTGGAACAAACACATACATATATTTCTGTAAGATATATGTTGTTACTCGAAACTTTTAACCCAACTTTACAAAAGAACCCAAAGCAATATATAGAGTTTAATTCTTACATGACAAACTATGTAAACAAAGTGTTCCGCACTCTCTCACAGCGTAAACAATGTCCCACAGGTAAAATACGTAGATAAGTGTATCCCATTGTATATACACCGAAAAATTATTTTAATCCCTTTTAAATTGGTAATAAAACTGTTTTCTACTATTATTGTATTACAGTTTTAATAACCCACATGTAGTTATTAGGGCATAAATTCAACTGATGCCCCATCCACACCGGTCAGGCCAGGCCTGAATAGCCTGGTTCTCATGAGTGGCACTGCTATATGTGCTTCACACTGACACATGGCACTGGCCCACACAAACAGGTACGACTACACCAGGAGTGTCAGGATGCTGAAAGTCATCAACGTCAAGCAGCTTTGGCACACTCACAGAATGGTAAATAAAAAAAAAAATACTGAAGATTTTTTTTTTTCTTATTCGCCGGTACTCTCCCGGCCCGGGTCTTTTCCAAGTAGTGGAGACCCGGCCTTGGCTCCCTATAATTAATGCACAATACAAAATGGAGCAACATAACCTCCACCTCACCACACACTCAGTGCATCTCGCACTTAACATATGTAGTCTTATGTTGCACTAATATATATATATATATATATATACATGTATATATATATGTCGTGCCGAATAGGCAGAACTTGCGATCTTGGCTTAAATAGCAACGTTCGTCTTGCCATATAGGACAAGTGAAAATTTGCGTATGAAATAATTTCGCCAAAATCATTCTGAACCTAACGAAAAAAGTATATTTCACTGTGTTTGTTTAGTATTAAATTATTGGGAACAAATCTAAAATATATTTAGTTGGGTTAGGCTAAAATAAATTGCTCTTGTTATAATAAGGTTAGGTAAGTTTTCTAAGATTCTTTTGGTGTAAAATTAAAAAAATTTACATTAACATTAATGAAAAAAATATATCTTTAAAC
>NC_091323.1:25800236-25942736 GCF_038502225.1 Cherax quadricarinatus
TACTCTTATGGAGACTGATTTTGATCTTAATATATTGATATTCGAACGTATTTCAAATATTTGTTCTCATTTATGAATCTTTATGTATGTTATGAAAATATATGATTAAGATTTATGTTTATAACAAATATGTATATATATATATATATATATATATATATATATATATATATATATATATATATATATATATATATATATATATATGTGTGTATATGTGTGTGTGTGTGTGTGTGTGTGTGTGGTGTGTGTGTGTGTGTGTGTGTGTCGTGCCGAATAGGCAGAACTTGCCATCTTGGCTTAAATAGCAACGCTCATATTGCCATATAGGACAAGCGAAAATTTGTGTATGCAATAATTTCGCCAAAATCATTCTGAACCTAACGAAAAAAATATATTTCACTGTGTTTGTTTAGTATTAAATTATTGTAAGCAAATCTAAAATATATTTAGTTGGTTTAGGTTAAAATAAATTGTTCTTGTTATAATAAGGTTAAGTAAGTTTTCTAAGTTCCTTTTGGTGCAAAATTATAAATTTTTACATCAACATAAACGAAAAAAATATATCTATAAACGTATAAGAGAAAATTTTAGAAAGGACTTAATTTTAAATGAGTTCTTGCTAATTGACCAGTTTTACATATTCGGCACGACATATATATATATATATATATATATATATATATATATATATATATATATATATATGTCGTGCCGAATAGGCAGAACTTGCGATCTTGGCTTAAATGGCAACGCTCATCTTGCCATATAGGACAAGCGAAAATTTGTATATGCAATAACTTCGCCAAAATCATTCTGAACCTAACGAAAAAAATATATTTCACTGTGCTTGTTTAGTATTAAATTATTGTAAATAAATCTAAAATATATTTAGGTGGGTTAGGCTAAAATAAATTATTCTTGTTATAATAAGGTTAAGTAAGTTTTCTAAGATTCTTTTGGTGCAAAATTATAAATTTTTACATTAACATTAATAAAAAAAAATATACCGTTAAACGTATAAGAGAAAATTTTAGAAAGGACTTAATTTTAAATGAGTTCTTGCTGATTGACCAGTTTTACATATTCGGCACGACATATATATATATATATATATATATATATATATATATATATATATATCCTAGGTAGTAGGTTGGTAGACAGCAACCGCCCAGGGAAGTACTACCGTCCTGCCAAGTGAGTGTAAAACGAAAGCCTGTAATTGTTTTACATGATGGTAGGATTGCTGGTGTCCTTTTTTCTGTCTCATGAACATGCAAGATTTCAGGTACGTCTTGCTACTTCTACTTACACTTAGGTCACACTACACATACATGTACAAGCACATATATACACACCCCTCTGGGTTTTCTTCTATTTTCTTTCTAGTTCTTATTCTTGTTTATTTCCTCTTATCTCCATGGGGAAGTGGAACAGAATTCTTCCTCCGTAAGCCATGCGTGTTGTAAGAGGCAACTAAAATGCCGGGAGCAAGGGGCTAGTAACCTCTTCTCCTGTATATATTACTAAATGTAAAAGGAGAAACTTTCGTTTTTCCTTTTGGGCCACCCCACCTCGGTGGGATACGGCCGGTGTGTTGAAAGAAAGATATATATATATATATATATATATATATATATATATATATATATATGTTTGATAGGAGTGAATGGAGACAAATGGTTTTTAATACTTGACGTGCTGTTGGAGTGTGAGCAAAGTAACATTTATGAAGGGGTTCAGGGAAACCGGCAGCCCGGACTTGAGTCCTGGAGATGGGAAGTACAGTGCCTGCACTCTGAAGGAGGGGTGTTAATGTTGCAGTTTAAAAACTGTAGTGTAAAGTACCCTTCTGTCAAGACAGTGATGGAGTGAATGATGGTGAAAGTTTTTCTTTTTCGGGCCACCCTGCCTTGGTGGGAATCGGCCAGTGTGATAATAAAAAAAAAAAAAAAAATATATATATATATATATATATATATATATATATATATATATATATATATATATATATATATATATATATATATATATACTTATATTTACTGAATACTGTGTGAGTGTAAAGTGTTCGCAGAATAACTTACGGCATTGACTAATGAAAGAACTTTACAACAGTGTATCCCAGTCACAGTGAACTGATCAGTGATGCTAGGGGCATCAAAGCCCAGCCTCGGCCCTAGGCTGTCTTTCTGTCAAATCATAAATTCATCTTTTAACGGCACTACCTGAACAGTTAATTTATTTTGCGCTGAAATTTTCCGTGTCACCGTAGACTACACGAGAAAAACTCAGGGTGGAAGAATTTAATCAACAAGTGAGCACCTCTCACTAGTTTGTGTCGTGATAATTTAAGTTGCTGCGGCAGTCTAGAAAGCGGTATTTTATTTGTCAGGGGAACTATGTAGATTTTCCTAAGGTGAGTGTTACACGATATCCCACTCAATGAAGCTATTCAGAATATAACCGAGGTCCTCCACTGGCTTTCCGATTCATCCCGTAAAAGAATTAATGGTGCTATAAGAGGTAATGACATGACCACCTACCCATACAAAGACACCCTACAGGGTAGAGCCCTAATATTTACCGTGTAAATACACTCATGTCATTTAAAAAAATGTTGATCAAAACGTTTAAACCCTGTTATCTCGGTTCCTGATGAGAAATGAACTCAACATGAAAGGAACTAGTGAAAGAAGCTACCCGTTGTCTTTCATACAAAAGCATTTGTTTTATAAGAAAGAACGTAAATAAAAAGTCTTAGAATCATGTATAAATACGGTAACATTGAGAAACTTATTATACATTTCTTTACAAAGGAAATCTTAACCATTTAATCAGTGTGCTACATTATATGACTTGTGATAATATCTTACAGTAGTGATATGTAATGTAAATAATGATCCCCGTCACAACAGAAGTGCTCAGAGAGGTATTACTGTCATGGGTGTGAAAAAAGAAAGTCTGCTAACAGTTTTACACTGGCAGAATTGATGGTCCATTCTTTGTCTCTTAAACGTGTAAGGCGGCAAACAATTTTTACAAACTTCGACTTGTATTCAAAATGCACTAATCTTTATTTTGTGGGTAGTTCTTAACAGTCATTCACGAAATTTTCTTCTCTAAATTTGAAGGCATGGTTGGCGAAATTATGCTAAAACGATTATAAACAACCCACTGAAATGAGTGGGATTCAAAGCCATGGCAAGCCAGTTTTATTACTGGCTTGCCACAGGTTCGAACCCCAGTCCGTTGAGCGAGTAAGATGACCTTGTCTGAGACCGGGCCACGTGCGACGATTCTCTTAACCATTAACAAATAACCATTATCAAAACCCTACAACGTAGCATCAATAATTATGTTTGTAATGTATCTGCACCATTTTCTCCAGTGCTAACCTGCATAATGAGGAAACAGAAGCTTTCCTGTTTAACTCTGGTATACAGCCTCACACATCTGCTAATTACCTTTTTCTGGAGAAAGTTTAATAATCTTTTACCTTAAGCCTGGGGTGAAGATTATTATGTTACGTTAAGTCATTAAGGTGAAGGTCGTTATTCTTAAGAATCAAGGTCATTATGCTGATGTATCAAGAGCTCTTCCTTCCACTGTCCCACAAAAGCCACTCCTTTTTCCCCGTTGTTCCACACCATGTACCACAACAAGAACTCATCTGTCTACTGATGGTGAAGCAAACAGAAAATAATTATCACCGACGTCTGGTCTGACAAGTGTTAAATCTTCATAACTTGAGCGACCACTAAGGCGGAAAACCTCTGCTAATGACTCCAGCGCACAGCTTGGCACATTCATTGGTTATGAATCATGAAAGAAAATAAGCGTGAATCATGCGTGAATCTAGATGTGTTCTATAAATCGTCCAAGATAAATTAGTGAATCTAGATAAGTTTACGAATCGTGCAAGAATATATTCGTGAATCTAGATATGTTCTACGAGTCGTGCAAGAAAATATTCGCGAATCATGCGTGAATCTAGACGTCTTCTACAAATTATGCAACAAAATATCTGAGACACATGGAAAAACATTAGCTAATTACATAATACAGTTAATACGAATCATGCAAACAGCTTCATAATAAACTAACGCCGCAGTATACAAAGCCAAGAATTTAAGGGATCTATAAGAAACTGAATTCCTTAGAGCATAATGCGTATATTTTCTAATTCCCTTTAACTTCCTCGTATTGGACGACAGGTTAAAACCCGCCACACCCGTCACTCTTCATTAAAATACTGCAGTGTAACACATGATTTAATTATTCTCTCTCTCTCTCTCTCTCTCGCTCTCTCTCACATGTTTGTAATACAAGCCCGCTCTCACGCTCAACTGATATACTATCCACGTTACAACATACATTCTGATGCACGATGTAATGTTCGACCTGGGACATCAATCAGATATCCTGGCAATAAAAAATGAATGCAACACACTCATGAGAACACACGAGATAAAATTTAACAGGAAAAATAACTACCGTCACGACCAAAACACCAACACCAGTAAATATTGTAACAAGTTAAATTATCAAGTTAGAGTAACCAACATCAGTTTCAAAGAAATAAATTAACAATGTTAAAAGAGTTATAGAAGTTTCTTGAGGTTCCTGCATCTGATGTAGGTTATTGTTACATTACATTCACGGAAGAATGCAGGGATGTACCTGTCTTATTATCCGCTATTGGATAGTTGGCAGGTCAGAAAAACTGGGTTGTAGAAGAACTTTGGAAAATTGTAGATCTTGACACAATAAAATGTGGCCGCTCCTATTACAGAAATTACCACTGCACCTTTGTGTGTGATCCGAACAATGAGAAACAATCAACGCCACGGGGGCGTTGATCCCCGGAATACCCTCCAGGTAGACAGTTGAGTCATGGAAATGATATTAAGTATTTCTTTTATACCAGGTTGAATGAAGTGGACTCAGCTAGACGAGAAGACGGGAGAGGCTTCCTGTATTCACATCATCAAGACTCAAGGGTACACATATGACAGAACTCGCGAGCAACGAATCCGGTAATTGTTGGTTAAGCTAACTCAACAGGCAGGATCAGGAGCTAAGTACCATCTACCTCACGCATTACTTTGTAAGCGCACAACACAACAGTCTCGTGCTCACGCTCACATTAAGAAACAATCACGCCCACACGACTCAAACAACAGCGATGAGCCAAGGGAAAAACCCTGCAGACGAAATTAGTGCTGACTTCAAGGTTGTGTGCGGTACTCAAGCAAGAGAACCTGCGCGAGGTGTTTGACATATCTAGAACAACGAAACACACACACACACATACACACACACACACACCATACACACAGAAAGAGAGAGAGAGAGAACCCCCACCTGCACTGTCTGCACAATATAATCAGCAAATAGGAGTAACAATCAGTAACCGCCTACCCTCCTCCCAGCCTCTTCTTTTCCCCTCATCACATTACCCCTCTCATCCATCCTCTTTCTCTCTCCCATCTTTCCCCTTTCCCCTGTACACCGGCAATTTTTCCTCTTCTATTCATATATCAAATTTTGCTTACTATAAAAATCTTTCCCTGCCCCTACCCTCCCTCCTACACAACAGTTCTCCTTTCCTTGCTCTTTCCTTCCCTTTCTATTTTGTATAGCCTTCATACTTCAACTTCTCTCCTCATTCCCCTTGCTCTCCCTCATCCCCTTTTTCTTTTTCCCACCATCCCTAAGAATACCATTTCACAGCTCTTGTCTGCCTCCCGTTCCCAAGCTATCTACACTGTTCTTCTCAGTTGCTCTCTCTCCAGAAGCCAGTTTCGGTATCAGTAATCCCAGCAAGAAGTAAATAACAGGTTTAGTATGTAGTATACAAATCACAAAAAATGGTGAACTAAAAGAGAGTAGCAGAAGACCATCTAGACATTATAGCTATCATAGAGACAAAGCTCTCTGAACTAATAACCAAAGTATTTTCCCAAAGGGCATAGCTGTCGCACTAACAGTAAGGAATCTGTGGAATTTTGAAGAGATGAAAACAAGGTTAACACATCAGCGAGTTCGTTTACTGTATAGCAGGAAAAAATATTACTAAGGGACACAGGGTAATAGTAACAGTGACTTAGAACTCCCCCCCCCCCCATGAACAACAGAGAACCGAGGTAAGAGCAGGAGGAAAACAACTGTAGATAAGTCAGTTACAAAGAGCAAGTAGGTCCAAGCAAAAACACTGATAACATAATCCATGATCTCAATCGCAAGGAAATAGACCGAGGTTGCTGGGATCTGCATGAAGGAAGGAAAGAAAAGGGGGTCAGAAACATGAGAGCAAGATTTCTGGAGGCAAGAACTGAAAAATTCATGGCCCAATCTGTCAAGAAAAAAATCGAGCAAACTTGATATAGGAGAAATATAGAAAGGACTACAACTAAGGACCACAGCTATGAATATTTGGAAGTGGGGTAAGCGGAGAAAAAAAATCCATACTACAGAAGAGGAGACTAAGCAAGGATGCAGAAAGCAAGGGTGTGGTGGCTGACCACCAGAAATTCGATACCATTTGCATAAGAAAGGAGGAGATAAAGAAGCTGACCGCATTAAAAGTCATGGGGCTTGACAATGTTGTATCATGGGTACTGAAAGAAAAAACAAATATTGTGTGAACCCATATGAAAGATCTACAAGTCATTACAGATGGGACAACTACCGTTTAGCCGAAAACTGAAAATATGATGTCAGTATACACTCAGGTACACAGGCTAGTGCCTCTGAATTAAAGGTCAGTATCACTGACATATATACTGTCTAAAGTATTGGTAAAGATAATTAGGAATAGGTTGGCTGAGCATCTGGAGAGGAGGTACTTGTACTTTGTTACAGAAAACAAGCATGGACTTGGAGTTCTGTGGCAGAGATCAAAGACAAGGCTGGGTCGACTGCATGTTCTTGGACTGAAGGAAAGCGTTAGATACTATATTACACTAAAGATTGACTAGCAAATTAAATAACAAAGAAGCACATGGTAACGTACTACAGTGAACCAAGTAATACCAAACGAATAGAGTTCAGAGGGTGATATTAATAGCGGAAGTTACAGAGTATTTAAGGGTCACGAATGGGGTCCCTTAAGTATCAGTACCAGGACTATTACTATTCTTAATGTGTGTAAATGGACTGCCAGAAGGAATTTATTCCTACGTAACACTGTGTGCCGCTGATGTTAAGCTAATGATGAGAATAAGAAAGAAAGAGGCAAGAGAGAGAGGATTGGAGAAGTTGGAATGATGGTTAAAATGCCTGGTTACTCCCACCCAGCCACCTGTCACCTGAATTACTTTCACACCCACCCGGATTTCAACTTTATTACCACCCAGCCAACTATCACCTTCACACCCACAAAGCTGTCATCTTCATTATTCCCACCCACCCAGCTATCACCTTCATTACTCTCACCCACCTAGCTATGACCTTCATTATTCCCACCCACCCAGCTATAACTTTCACACCCACTCGGTTATCACCTTCGCACCCACCCAACTGTAACTTTCACACCCACCCAGCTGTCATCTTCGCAACCACCCAGCTGTCATCTTCGACCCCACCCAGCTGTCACCTTTGCAACCACCCAGCTGTCATCTTCGCAACCACCCAGCTGTCATCTTCGCAACCACCCAGCTGTCATCTTCACAACCACCCAGCTGTCTTCTTCGCCCCCACCCAGCTGTCATCTTCGCAACCACCCAGCTGTCATCTTCGCCCCCACCCAGCTGTCATCTTCGCAACCACCCAGCTGTCATTTTCGCAACCACCCAGCTGTCATCTTCGCAACCACCCAGCTGTCATCTTCGCAACCACCCAGCTGTCAACTTCGCCCCCACCCAGCTGTCATCTTCGCCCTCACCCAGCTGTCATCTTCGCAACCACCCGGCTGTCATCTTCGCAACCACCCAGCTGTCATCCTCGCAACCATCCAGCTGTCATCTTCGCAACTACCCAGCTGTCATCTTCGCAACCACCCAGCTGCCATCTTCGCAACCACCCAGCTGTCATCTTCGTAACCACCCAGCTGTCATCTTCGCAATCACCCAGCTGTCATCTTCGCAATCACCCAGCTGTCATCTTCGTAACCACCCAGCTGTCATCTTCGCAACCACCCAGCTGTCATCTTCGCAACCTCACAGCTGTCATCTTCGCAATCACCCAGTTGTCATCTTCGCAATCACCCAGCTGTCATCTTCGCAATCACCCAGCTGTCATCTTCGCAATCACCCAGTTGTCATCTTCGCAATCACCCAGCTGTCATCGCAACCACCCAGCTGCCATCTTCGCTATCACCCAGCTGTCATCTTCGCAATCACCCAGCTGTCATCTTCGCAACCACACAGCTGTCATCTTCGCAATCACCCAGCTGTCATCTTCGCAACCACCCAGCTGTCATCTTCGCAATCATCCAGCTGTCATCTTCGCAATCACCCAGCTGTCATCTTCGCAATCACCCAGCTGTCATCTTCGCAATCACCCAGCTGTCATCTTCGTAATCACCCAGCTGTCATCTTCGCAACCACCCAGCTGTCATCTTCGCAATCACCCAGCTGTCATCTTCGCAATCACCCAGCTGTCATCTTCGCAACCACCCAGCTGTCATCTTCGCAATCGCCCAGCTGTCATCTTCGCAATCACCCAGTTGTCATCTTCGCAATCACCCAGCTGTCATCTTCGCAACCACCCAGCTGTCATCTTCGCAATCACCCAGCTGTCATCTTCGCAATCACCCAGCTGTCATCTTCGCAATCACCCAGCTGTCATCTTCGCAACCACCCAGCTGTCATCTTCGCAATCACCCAGCTGTCATCTTCGCAACCACACAGCTGTCATCCTCGCAACCATCCAGCTGTCATCTTCGCAACTACCCAGCTGTCATCTTCGCAACCACCCAGCTGCCATCTTCGCAACCACCCAGCTGTCATCTTCGTAACCACCCAGCTGTCATCTTCGCAATCACCCAGCTGTCATCTTCGCAATCACCCAGCTGTCATCTTCGTAACCACCCAGCTGTCATCTTCGCAACCACCCAGCTGTCATCTTCGCAACCTCACAGCTGTCATCTTCGCAATCACCCAGTTGTCATCTTCGCAATCACCCAGCTGTCATCTTCGCAATCACCCAGCTGTCATCTTCGCAATCACCCAGTTGTCATCTTCGCAATCACCCAGCTGTCATCGCAACCACCCAGCTGCCATCTTCGCTATCACCCAGCTGTCATCTTCGCAATCACCCAGCTGTCATCTTCGCAACCACACAGCTGTCATCTTCGCAATCACCCAGCTGTCATCTTCGCAACCACCCAGCTGTCATCTTCGCAATCATCCAGCTGTCATCTTCGCAATCACCCAGCTGTCATCTTCGCAATCACCCAGCTGTCATCTTCGCAATCACCCAGCTGTCATCTTCGTAATCACCCAGCTGTCATCTTCGCAACCACCCAGCTGTCATCTTCGCAATCACCCAGCTGTCATCTTCGCAATCACCCAGCTGTCATCTTCGCAACCACCCAGCTGTCATCTTCGCAATCGCCCAGCTGTCATCTTCGCAATCACCCAGTTGTCATCTTCGCAATCACCCAGCTGTCATCTTCGCAACCACCCAGCTGTCATCTTCGCAATCACCCAGCTGTCATCTTCGCAATCACCCAGCTGTCATCTTCGCAATCACCCAGCTGTCATCTTCGCAACCACCCAGCTGTCATCTTCGCAATCACCCAGCTGTCATCTTCGCAACCACACAGCTGTCATCTTCGCAATCATCCAGCTGTCATCTTCGCAACCACACAGCTGTCATCTTCGCAACCACCCAGCTGTCATCTTCGCAATCGCCCAGCTGTCATCTTCGCAATCACCCAGCTGTCATCTTCGCAATCACCCAGCTGTCATCTTCGCAACCACCCAGCTGTCATCTTCGCAATCACCCAGCTGTCATCTTCGCAACCACACAGCTGTCATCTTCGCAATCATCCAGCTGTCATCTTCACAACCACACAGCTGTCATCTTCGCAACCACCCAGCTGTCATCTTCGCAACCACCCAGCTGTCATCTTCGCAACCACACAGCTGTCATCTTCGCAACCACACAGCTGTCATCTTCGCAACCACCCAGCTATCATCTTCGCAACCACCCAGCTGTTATCTTCGCAACCATCCAGCTGTCATCTTCGCAACCACCCAGCTGTCATCTTCGCAACCACACAGCTGTCATCTTCGCAACCACACAGCTGTCATCTTCGCAACCACACAGCTGTCATCTTCGCAACCACCCAGCTGTCATCTTCGCAACCACCCAGCTGTCATCTTCGCAACCACACAGCTGTCATCTTCGCAACCACACAGCTGTCATCTTCGCAACTACCCAGCTGTCATCTTCGCAACCACCCAGCTGTCATCTTCGCAACCACCCAGCTGTCATCTTCGCAACCACCCAGCTGTCATCTTCGCAACCACCCAGCTGTCATCTTCGCAACCACCCAGCTGTCATCTTCGCAACCACCCAGCTGTCATCTCCACTCAACAAAATGTGTGTTTATTTTTCTATAACCTAACAAAGTTTTATGAGAGATAAAATTATTTTGGCCCACAACCGAGACCATCTAGTAGGTATCTAGAGGACATTAGAAGGGGATCTAGAGGACATCAGGAGGGGATCTAGAGGACATTATGAGGAGATCTAGAGGACATTAGGAGGAGATCTAGAGGACAACTGGAAGAGATCTAGAAGACATCTAGAGGAGATCTAGAGGACATCAGGAGATCTAGAGGACATCTAAAGGAGATCTAGAGGACATCAGGAGGGGATCTGGAGGACAACAGGAGGGGATCTAGAGGACATCAGGAGGGGATCTAGAGGACATTAGGAGGAGATCTAGACAACATCAGGAGGGGATCTAGAGGACATTAGGAGGAGATCTAGAGGACATCAGGAGGGGATCTAGAGGACATTAGGAGGAGATCTAGAGGACAACTGGAAGAGATCTAGAAGACATCTAGCGGAGATCTAGAGGACATCAGGAGATCTAGAGGACATCTAAAGGAGATCTAGAGGACATCAGGAGGGGATCTAGAGGACATCAGGAGGGGATCTAGAGGACATCAGGAGGGGATCTAGAGGACATTCGGAGGAGATCTAGAGGACATCTGGAGGAGATCTAGACATCTGGAAAAGATCTAGAGGACATATGAACGAGATCTAGAGGACATCTGGAGGAGATCTAGAGGACATCAGAAGGGGATCTAGAGCACATCAGAAGGGGATCTAAAGGACATCAGGAGGGGATGTAGAGAACCTTAAGAGGGGATCTAGAGGACATTAGGAAGAGATGTTGAGGACATCTGGAAGAGATCTAGAGGACATCTGGAGGAGATCTAGAGGACACATGTAGAAAATCTTCAGATGTGAGGTACACCTGTAGGTTATATGCAAATCTAGGAGACACCTGCAGGGCATCAGACACCTTCAAACTTAGATGAAGAATATTTCTAGATCTATAGGATAATCTAGTTGCCATGTAGAGGACAAGGATGCGCCAGGTACCTCCTGCTCCATCAGTAAAGGAAAATTTACTCAGCGTCACAAAGGCTAACAAAAGCGGTATAATGTAGCTATTAAAACCTGGCCAAATTGTTAGTAACACTTGGCTCTCTGGTTAAAAATATCCTGGGAGCCAAAAGAAATATTTGAGGGCTGCACTCGTCCAAGGTCAAAGGTGTTGTGGTATCATCGACTAAGCAAGGGCCAAGAATGTTGCCTGTATCATAAACGGATTTCGCTGTTGGATATTACAACGTCCATGGCTACACAGGACAGATACACCAGGAAGTGTACTGCACAGTAAATATATGCTAATGATGATCGTTTATTTTAAACCCTTTTTTTAGGGATTGAGGTATCTTAGTGTGGTCGATAGGCTTCAAACCCCATTAACCAACCAGCCATCTAATGCTAGCATTGTTCTTAATTTTACATAATTAATTCATACTTCGTACGGTAATTAGGTTGGATTATCCTTACTTAACAAAATTTTAATCATAAAATTCATTAACGCCACTAAGTACAATAATATATAAAGGTAATTATTACGATATTCGTGGGTAGGCGCTAAACCCTATTGCGCCTGGGGGATGAGAGGTAATCTAGTTTGATCAGAGGAATGGAAGGGTTCCATTTTTAGGAAGAGGACACCATAATCATCAAGGCTCAACCCTCCCCTTTCCTGGTGCATCAAGGACCCACCCTCATCCTTACTGGTGCATCAAGGACCCACCCTCATCCTGACTGGTGCATTAAGGACCCACCCTCACCCTGACTGGTGCATCAAGGACCCACCCTCATCCTGACTGGTGCATCAAGGACCCACCCTCACCCTGACTGGTGCATCAAGGACCCACCCTCACCCTGACTGGTGCATTAAGGACCCACCCTCACCCTGACTGGTGCATCAATGACCCACCCTCACTGGTGCATCAAGGACCCACCCTCACCCTGACTGGTGCATCAAGGACCCACCCTCACCGACTGGTGCATCAATGACCCACCCTCACTGGTACATCAAGGACCCACCCTCATCCTGACTGGTGCATCAAGGACCCACCCTCACCCTGACTGGTGCATCAAGGAATCACCCTCACTGGTGCATCAAAAACCCACCCTCCCCATGACTGGCGCATCAAGGTCCCATCCTCCCCCTTGACTGGTGCATCAAGGACCCACCCTCCCCCTGACTGGCGCATCAAGGACCCACCCCCTCCCCCTTGACTGGGGCATCAAGGGCGCACCCTCCCCTTGACTGGTGCATCAAGGACCCACCCTCACCCTGACTGGCGCATCAAGGACCCACCCTCACCCTAGACTGGCGCATCAAGGACCCACCCTCACCCTGACTGGCGCATCAAGGACCCACCCTCCCCTAGACTGGCGCATCAAGGACCCACCCTCCCCCTAGATTGGCGCATCAAGGACCCATCCTCCCCATGACTGGTGCATCAAGGTCCCATCCTCCCCCTTGACTGGTGCATCAAGGTCCCATCCTCCCCCTTGACTGGTGCATCAAGGACCCACCCTCCCCCTGACTGGCGCATCAAGGACGCACCCTCCCCCCTTGACTGGTGCATGAAGGACCCACCCTCACCCTGACTGGAGCATCAAGGACCCACCCTCACCCTAGACTGGCGCATCAAGGACCCACTCAGCCTGACTGGCGCATCAAGGACCCACCTTCCCCCTAGACTGGCGCATCAAGGACCCACCCTCCCCTAGACTGGTGCATCAAGGACCCACCCTCCCCCCTGACTGGTGCATCAAGGACCCACCCTCACCCTGACTGGAGAATCAAGGACCCACCCTCACCCTAGACTGGCGCATCAAGGACCCACCCTCACCCTGACGGGCGCATCAAGGACCCACCTTCCCCCTAGACTGGCGCATCAAGGACCCACCCTCCCCTAGACTGGTGCATCAAGGACCCACCCTCACCCTGACTGGTGCATCAAGGACCCACCCTCACTGGTGCATCAAGGACCCACCCTCACCCTGACTGGAGCATCAAGGACCCACCCTCACCCTAGACTGGCGCATCAAGGACCCACTCTCAGCCTGACTGGCGCATCAAGGACCCACCTTCCCCCTAGACTGGCGCATCAAGGACCCACCCTCCCCTAGACTGGTGCATCAAGGACCCACCCTCCCCCCGGACTGGTGCATCAAGGACCCACCCTCACCCTGACTGGAGAATCAAGGACCCACCCTCACCCTAGACTGGCGCATCAAGGACCCACCCTCACCCTGACTGGCGCATCAAGGACCCACCTTCCCCCTAGACTGGCGCATCAAGGACCCACCCTCCCCTAGACTGGTGCATCAAGGACCCACCCTCACCCTGACTGGTGCATCAAGGACCCACCCTGACTGGTGCATCAAGGACCCACACTCACCCTGACTGGTGCATCAAGGACCCACCCTCCCCTAGACTGGTGCATCAAGGACCCACCCTCACCCTGACTGGTGCATCAAGGACCCACCCTCACCCTGACTGGCGCATCAAGGACCCACCTTTTCCCTAGACTGGCGCATCAAGGACCCACCCTCCCCTAGACTGGTGCATCAAGGATCCACCCTCACTGGTGCATCAAGGACCCACCCTCACTGGTGCATCAAGGACCCACCCTCCCCTAGACTGGTGCATCAAGGACCCACCCTCACCCTGACTGGTGCATCAAGGACCCACCCTCACCCTGACTGGCGCATCAAGGACCTACCTTCCCCCTAGACTGGCGCATCAAGGACCCACCCTCCCCTAGACTGGTGCATCAAGGACCCACTCCTCCCCCCTGACTGGTGCATCAAGGACCCACCCTCACCCTGACTGGTGCATCAAGGACCCACCCTCACCCCTGACTGGTGCATCAAGGACCCACCCTCACCCTGACTGGTGCATCAAGGACCCACTCCTCCCCCCTGACTGGTGCATCAAGGACCCACCCTCACCCTGACTGGTGCATCAAGGACCCACCCTCACCCCTGACTGGTGCATCAAGGACCCACCCTCACCCTGACTGGTGCATCAAGGACCCACTCCTCCCCCCTGACTGGTGCATCAAGGACCCACCCTCACCCTGACTGGTGCATCAAGGACCCACTCCTCCCCCCTGACTGGTGCATCAAGGACCCACTCCTCCCCCCTGACTGGTGCATCAAGGACCCACTCCTCCATTTCGTACAAAGAATTAAAGCAAATATTTCTCTGTACATACATTATTCAGGTTAATTAAGTGCAAGTGTAGGTTATAAGCAAACTATAATTAATTATAATGTACCATGGAGTCAAACAAATATTTAAGGGATATAATATTTATATTAAAATGAAAGCGCTAAACCCGTAGGAGTGATACAGAGCCTGGAGGAAGGGAAAACAATCAGGTTCAAGCCAAAGAAGAGGAGGACAGGTGCAGTTCGTAACATCAAGAGCCCTTCACCTTCATCAAGAAACCTTCCTGCATAAGAAAAAGCGATAGAGACATTTAAAGCGCGAACCTAAAACGGACACTCATCGAACTCAAGTGAAAATGGAATGCTAAATAACTACGTTTTAGATCCATTGTCAAAGTCACATCTGACGTTCTTGAAGTAAGATAGATACTGAGGAATCAAATCAAGCGAAATTCCCTTGTCTGTAATGAGGATTAAGTTAAGCGTAGTAATATTTGAATTATTCATGTTAACCTAATTTTGAACTTTCAATCAGACAACATCATCGTTGATATAAACGACGTTTAAAACCACTGATAGTGTATGTGTGTGTCACTACTGTGGCTACATGTGTTGATGTTACAACTGATGATGCCATTGATGTGTCTGGGGTGTATATGTTTCTGTCATAACTGTATCTGGGGTGTTTGTGTGTTCCTGCCACTACTGTGTCTGGGGTGTTTGTGTGTGCTCCTGCCACTACTGTGTCTGGGGTGTTTGTGTGTGCTCCTGCCACTACTGTGTCTGGGGTGTTTGTATGTGTTCCTGCTACTACTGTATCTAGGGTGTTTGTGTGTGTTCCAGCCACTACTTTATCTGAGGTGTTTGTGTGAATTCCTGACACTACTGTGTCTGGCATGTTTGTGCGTGTTCCTGCCACTACTGTGTCTTGGGTGTTTGTGTGTGTTCCTGCCACTACTGTGTCGGGGTGTTTGTGTGTGTTCCTGTCACTACTGTGTCTGGGATATTTGTGTGTGTTCCTGCCACTACTGTGTCTGGGGTGTTTGTGTGCGTTCCTGCCACTACTGTGTCTGGGGTGTATATGTTTCTGTCACTACTGTGTCTGGGGTGTATATGTTTCTGTCACTACTGTGTCTGGGGTGTTTGTGCGTTCCTGCCACTACTGTGTCTGGGGTGTTTATGTGTGTTCCTGCCACCACTGTGTCTGGGTTGTTTGTGTGTTCATGCCACTACTGTGTCTGGGGTGTTTGTGTGTTCCTGCCACTACTGTGTCTGGGGTATTTGTGTGTGTTCATGCCACTACTGTGTCTGGGGTGTATAAATTTCTGTCACTACTGTGTCTGGAGTGTATATGTTTCTGTCACTACTGTGTCTGGGGTGTTTGTGTGTTCCTGTCGCTATTGTGTCTGGGGTGTTTGTGTGTGTTACAGCCACTACTGTGTCTGGGTTGTTTGTGTGTGTTGCAGCAACTACTGTGTCTGGGGTGCTTGTGTTGCAGTCACCTCTGTGTCTGAGGTATTTGTGTGTGTTGCAGTCACTACTGTGTCTGGGTGTTTGTGTGTGTTGCAGCCACTACTGTGTCTGAGGTGTTTGTGTGTGTTGCAGCCACTACTGTGTCTGAGGTGTTTTTGTGTGTTGCAGTCACTACTGTGTCTGGGTGTTTGTGTGTTGCAGCCACTACTGTGTCTGGGGTGTTTGTGTGTGTTGCAGCCACCACTGTGTCTGGGGTGTTTGTGTGTGTTGCAGCCACTACTTTATCTGAGGTGTTTGTGTGTGTTGCAACCACTACTGTGTCTGAGGTGTTTGTGTGTGTTGCAGCCACTACTGTGTCTGGGGTGTTTGTGTGTGTTGCAGCCACTACTGTGTCTGAGGTGTTTGTGTGTTGCAGCCACTACTGTGTCTGAGGTGTTTGTGTGTGTTGCAGCCACTACTGTGTCTGGGGTGTTTGTGTGTGTTACAACCACTACTGTGTCTGGGGTGTTTGTGTGTGTTGCAGTCACTACTGTGTCTGGGGTGTTTGTGTGTGTTGCAGTCACTACTGTGTCTGAGATGTTTGTGTGTGTTGCAGCCACTACTGTGTCTGGGGTGTTTGTGTGTGTTGCAGTCACTACTGTGTCTGGAGTGTTTGTGTGTGTTGCAGCCACTACTGTGTCTGGGGTGTTTGTGTGTGTTGCAGTCACTACTGTGTCTGAGGTGTTTGTGTGTGTTGCAGTCACTACTGTGTCTGGAGCGTTTGTGTGTGTTGCAGCCACTACTGTGTCTGGGGTGTTTGTGTGTGTTGCAGTCACTACTGTGTCTGAGGTGTTTGTGTGTGTTGCAGTCACTGCTGTGTCTGGAGTGTTTGTGTGTTGCAGCCACTACTGTGTCTGGAGTGTTTGTGTGTGTTGCAGTCACTACTTTGTCTGAGGTGTTTGTGTGTGTTGCAGTCACTGCTGTGTCTGGAGTGTTTGTGTGTTGCAGCCACTACTGTGTCTGGCGTGTTTGTGTGTGTTGCAGCCACTACTGTGTCTGGAGTGTTTGTGTGTGTTAGAGCCACTACTGTGTCTGGAGTGTTTGTGTGTGTTGCAGCCACTACTGTGGCAGAAATACACAAGGACAATCCTCGTCCTTGAAATATGAGAGATAAGTAATATTTAATTACAAACATCATAATGAATAATATTTTTCATTGCTGAGATTTTCACGCTACTTGGCCTTCACAGCAGTGTTGAAGGCGTGTACTCTGATAGTGAAAAACGATAGTTCTTTGAACCTTTATGAACATGCCACCACAAACAGGCGTCAATATTTACACACAGTATAGAATACACACAGCAGATGAATGCGTGACCCTCTGGGTTTGTTTTGTACTAACCCGATCATGCTCGGCATGCGTCCCTCTCTCCCTCCCTTCCTCACTCCCCAGAGCTCTCTTCCTCTCGCCATCCCTCTCTCCAGAGCTTCCTCTTTCCCCAACTTCCTCACTCCCAGTTTTCACTCACTTCGTCCTTTACTATCTATCTAGTTCCCTCTCGCACTCTACAAACCATTAACCATGTACCACATGTTGTCCCGTCCCCAGCCTCCTTACCTCTCCTCTGTAGTTTATTTCCGCTGAGGTCCTCAGGTCCTCTCTCCCAGGATGCGAGCCAAAATATTTAACTAACTCCTACGTGAACTGGGGCAGCAAGCACACGAAGGCTTGTTTATAAGTCTACACTCTGCAGAAAATTGAAACTAGGTGTTTTGGTTAAGGCCGAACATTCTACTACTGAACTACGTAACAGTCACTTTCAGTGTGTTTTCCTCCCTTACTTTTCACAACAGTCTGCGAACTTAAATAGTCACTTCCCCAAGCTGACGTCTACTGTAGAATGATTTCAAAACAGCAGCATTCATCTCTGCATCCGCCCGTTCATTTCCCGGTATCACAACATGACCGGCCATAAAGAGGGGACTGGGAGGTTATCAGGTCAGTTCAAAGGGTAGCTATATTTCCTAGGAATAAGAGCTCTTCACTACCCATATCGAGGTAATAACAGCTACCGTGCAGTGGTACGAACAGATGGAAGTCTTACTATTTCACGTGCACAGAAGGTCCACCTTCCAGGAGAAGCTGCAGCGGAAAGCTTATTTCAGTCATTAAATGGAATGGAGTGGGATGGCCTCACCAGTTCACTGCACACGGCGACAAGGTACTGACCGTATTTTGCGACTATTGCACCGAAAACACAAAGCGACAATCATTGTGATCACTTCACTGCTTCGGAGCAAACACACACACACACACACACACACACACACACACAGCAAACACAAACACATACACACACACAAACACACACACACACACACACACACACACACACACACACACACACACACACACACACACACACACACACACACACACACACACCAAACACACACCAAACACACACACACACACACAGCAAACACACACACATACACACACACACACACCACACACACACACACACACACACACACCAACACTCCATGATATAGCCAGGTGGGAGCGCCATGTGTCAGAGGCAATTAGTCTGGTAGTAATAAACAGAAAGCCTGGTTCCAATCCTCCATGTCCGGCACAGTTGAACACAACAAGGTAATATAATTCTGGACAGCAGAATGGTAAGGTAATTGTGGATGATACGTACACCGTACATTAGCTTAAAGGACATCGTAAACGACACAGAAGATTTTTTCCTATCCATCAATGCACGTTAGAATAACAAAACACTCAAAACAATATTAAAAAGAATACCCACAATCATTATTTAAAATGCTGTTTTAGGGGTAAATACAACAAAAATTTCTATACAAACTAATATAATGAATTGAGTTACAGTGGGACGACCTTACGTTATATGCATGCCTGACCTTTATCACATAACCATAAGAATCACACGTGCCTTCCCTAGTACAGACGACTCTGAGTAACATGCATGCCTACCCCATTCCATAGATTTATAAGAATACTCTGTGTATGCCATACTCCAGACGATCCAAAGAAACATGGGTGCCTGCCTCGATCCACTAGACTTTAAGAATCGTTTCTGTCTTTCCTATTCCAGAGGGCCACCTGTGTCTCTCTTATTCCCGAGGAGCGTAGGAAACAGTCATGCGTGCCACTCCAAAGCACTGCCTAGTCGGCCCTGCCGCTTCATCACCTACGTTAAGAAAGCCGGTGCTGGAACCTCTCCTTTCCCAATACGTCTCTTTTCTGCCTAATGGGTCACACGACTGACAAAGGAGGAATACCGTGTGATTCCTGGAATAGACTGGGACTATAGAGAAAGGCAGGGAGAAGTAGAGGGAAAGAGGGAGGAGCAAAGGAAATTAGGGAGATATACAGGGAGAAGTAGAGGGAGAAGGAAATGGAATTAGGGAAGAATATGAGGAAGCAGAAGCAAAGAGAGAGGACTAAAGGAAGAGACGGAGGAGAGGAGTAAAGGGTGGAAAGAGAAAAGAGAGGGAGGGAGAGACGAGAGGAGTGGAGGGAGCGAACAGAGGAACAAATGGAGGGAGGAGAAAAAAGGAGAAGGAAGGGAAGAGAAGAGTAAAGGGAAGGAGGAGAAAAATAAAGGAAAGTAGGAGAGAAAGAAAGAGGGAGAAGTAAAAAATAAAGGGGAGGAGGAGATTAATAGAGGGAAGAGCCACGAGCGGAAAAGATAAAATGACCTGAGAAGCAATCAGAAAGATTGAGGTTGGAAAGCAAAAAGAGAATAAAAAAGAAAATCTATAAAAGAAAACATAGTGGAAAATATTAAAAAAAAATGAAGGCAGTGAATAAAGATGACACGTGAAGAGGGAGTGGATGATAGACGAAACACAAGCAAGAGACAAATACCAAGGAAGTGCTGTGCATCCTTAGGGCTTTCAAATTATTGTGTATATTTGTACAATGATTTGAAATAAAAATTATTATTATTATTATTATTGTTATTATTATAAGGTAGAGGGATTTTTTGTATCAAGACCACTAAGTACAGTGCTAACCTTCACCTACCTCATGAATACTCCAGCAGGTGCTAGAGATTCTAAAACAGAACTAAACTGTTTTCCGACATAAGATATCACATTCCACACGGACTAGAGTTTTCTATCACATCTTTCCCTGGATGTGTCCCACGAAAGCCTGTTAAAACAGTTACCTACACTTACTGTTAGGTGAACAGGTACAGTAGAGGTGGACGGAAAAGTGCTCAAATTGTTGTCAGTGTCAGGGAATCGAACTTGGGACCTAACGATCGTGAGTCGAATGATCTACGTGGTGCCCCAAGAGAAGTAAGGTAGAGGAAAGGAGAGCGAGGTAAGGCAGTGTAGAGTGTAAAGTAAAAACAGCTGTAGGGACGGAGGGAGCACATCAAAGGAGTCAGCGGCATGAGGGGTAACTTTGATGGACTATGGCAGCCATTAATATCCCCTCTACAGTCACTAAGGGTCGCCGCCAGCGCAGTGTGGTCATGTTCCCTGGGGTCCTCTATGAGCAACACCGTGTCGTCAGGCTTGTTTTTAATATATCAGTACAACCTCATAACTCCAAGTGAGCACTTACTGGAAGCCGAGGCTTCCAGTAAGTGCTCACATGGGTATGCTCACAAGCTGCTCACAGAAAAACCACTGTAGCTCCTAAAGTGCATAACAAACAACAAAACAATAGAACAAATCAGATATAGAACAAACTAGGAAAGAGCAAAACAAACACGAAAATATATACAAAAAAGAAGACAGAAATATATATGAAAAAACGAAACTAAGGAACAACACATATACTATGCTGCAATAATGTGGTCACAGTAAAAAAAATTATCACATTATGAAAATAATTCTTAGGAAGTGGCTTAAGAGTCGTGTGAGTTTCCCTGTCTTCTATCATGTTTATTTTTCCACTATAATCTACCTTGTCCATAATTACTATCGCATTTGCTTTGTCTGCTTTCGTAAGGTGAAGCTAGGATCTTTCCTAGACCAAGGAAAGATCCTATACAATTGTGTTGTAGAGGTTTGAGCAAAACTTAGACCTCTGCAACACAACTGTCCTCAAATATTTGTTTAAGTTATACCATGAATTAAGGAAAGATCCTGGACTTCACTTTACGAAAGCAGACAAAGCAAATCCGATAGTAATTATGGACAAGGTAGATTATAGGGGAAAAATAACATATTATTTAAAAACAGGGGAACTGACGTGCTCCTTAGGAGTCCTCAGCCTTCACCTGAAATTCAGACTCCTCTTTAATTTCAAACATGTAAAATTTACCATTTTTACATATAACATTTACACGATAAGGTGACCCATAGTTGTAAATCATTCGGTTCACAACAGTATTGAACAGGGTTTGATTGTTAGGCGTGACGGCACCTATAGTATGTGTAAATCTCTTACTACACCTGTTCACCTAGCAGTAGAAAGGTACCTCATATCTAGTTGGCTATTGTAAATAACATATTAGGAAGAGTGGTAGCTCCTCTTGATAGTCAGACCTTTGAAATAAGTTGAGGTATATTAACAATACTTAGCTTGTATGAAACTAAAAAATATTATTTAGAATGTCTCAGGTTATTGCAAAGCTTGACTTCAGCTAAGACATTTCACTTCCAGGCAGACCACAATGATCAACTAACACCCATTAATATATTTTCTGCTGGGTGAACAATGACTGTGATCGTAGGGCAACTTGTTTATACGTCTCGCTCCACCCGGGGTTCAAACCACCGCCTTTCGAATGTAAGCCGCACACTGGACAGAACTAATGCTAACAACAGTGATTTACACTACCCCTTTGAGCTATTCAGCTCAAGGACTGATAGAAGCTCCAGCCTCCTGTCTGCTAACTGCTAGAGACGCGCTAACTACTAATTGCAAGACTTGCTAATGACGAGGCACACACTGCATGCTAATTGTGAAACAGTGGCTAACTGCTAACCACTGAAGATACACTACCTGCTAATCGAGACACAAATGGTTTACGGAATTATTATTTCCTGTATCACTAACAAGCATTACCAATATACTTGATCAATTCTCTCCAGGTCAAGCTATACTGACGACATATTCGTATGAATAAACTTGATGGGAGACGAGCCTTGTGAATAAAACTCTAAACGTATATTGTATACAGAAATTTAAACTGTTAATGACAGGAATGTTATTTTTTTTTAATCATGTGTTTTCTTTTCTCGCTACAAATTCAATACATAGTTTTAACATTAGGTATGATGGGATTATATTTGCAGTATAAAACAGATTTAGAGATGGAGTCCGAACCTGAGACTTCTACCCCCACAAACACAAATAGGTGAGTACACGCATGCACGAGCACACACACACACACACACACACACACACACGCAGGTATTTTCTCTCTCTCGATAAACTCATAAATTGTTTACCTATATTAAAGTATTCCCTTCAGTCACACAACTTGGTAATTTGTTTCACTCATTTCACTGCTGAACAAGTACTTATCAAACTTTTTAATTCACAGTTTATTGAATGTTAACATACTGCTACGAATTCTGTGTAACATATTTTCACACTTTGTTTCTGTCCCCTATATTTGTTCCTATTTTTCATCTGTTCACTAAAATCATCCTTCCATTATTCCAGACATATATCCATGTACATACACCCCATGTACGTACCATACACATACACCTTATGTATGTACCATGTACATACACCCCATGTACGTACCATACACATACACCCTATGTACGTATCATGTACATACACCCCATGTATGTACTATGTACATACCCTCATCCTCAGAAGCACAAAGCAGAAACTATTATAAGAAATATTCACGACAAGTCTCCATCATCTTGCTATCCTAGCAGATAGTCGGCCGTTGTGGGTCGCATCCTGGGGAGAAAGGACGGAAATAAGCCCCACAAATCACTCGCAAAAGCAACTGCTCAAGAAGAAATTTCTCGCCTAACTGTTATTAATAATTGATCCCAAGTTATAAATACTGAGGGATCTAAGTAGGAGTCTACTGGCAGGGCTGCATCTACGCTTACTGCCACCTCCCTATATAACAGTGATAGAAACTATGTTGAGTTAGGCGTAAGAGTGAACAGCTGGGCGTCTACAATGCAAACTAAATTGTTTGCCATCCTAACGACGCTAAAGTTAACTTATGACACTGAGCTTAACTCTCTGATTATTACTGATTCTATGTCATCACTGAAGGCTCTTAGCTCACACAATGACTCTAACAACATGCTCATTGGAGAAGTTAGATATAGATGCTCAAAAATTCCAAAAAAAAAAAAAAAAAAAAAAGGGAATTAATAAACATGTTGGTGTGTCTTACATGTTGGTGTGTCTCACATGTTGGTGTGTCTTACATGTTGGTGTGTCTCACATGTTGGTGTGTCTTACATGTTGGTGTGTCTCACATGTTGGTGTGTCTCACATGTTGGTGTGTCTTACATGTTGGTGTGTCTCACATGTTGGTGTGTCTTACATGTTGGTGTGTCTCACATGTTGGTGTGTCTCACATGTTGGTGTGTCTCACATGTTGGTGTGTCTTACATGTTGGTGTGTCTTACATGTTGGTGTGTCTCACATGTTGGTGTGTCTTACATGTTGGTGTGTCTTACATGTTGGTGTGTCTCACATGTTGGTGTGTCTTACATGTTGGTGTGTCTTACATGTTGGTGTGTCTTACATGTTGGTGTGTCTCACATGTTGGTGTGTCTTACATGTTGGTCTGTCTCACATGTTGGTGTGTCTTACATGTTGGTGTGTCTCACATGTTGGTGTGTCTTACATGTTGGTGTGTCTCACATGTTGGTGTGTCTTACATGTTGGTGTGTCTCACATGTTGGTGTGTCTTACATGTTGGTGTGTCTCACATGTTGGTGTGTCTAACATGTTGGTGTGTCTCACATGTTGGTGTGTCTCACATGATGGTGTGTCTTACATGTTGGTGTGTCTTACATGTTGGTGTGTCTCACATGTTGGTGTGTCTTACATGTTGGTGTGTCTTACATATTGGTGTGTCTCACATGTTGGTGTGTCTTACATGTTGGTGTGTCTTACATGTTGGTGTGTCTCACATGTTGGTGTGTCTTACATGTTGGTCTGTCTCACATGTTGGTGTGTCTTACATGTTGGTGTGTCTCACATGTTGGTGTGTCTTACATGTTGGTGTGTCTCACATGTTGGTGTGTCTTACATGTTGGTGTGTCTCACATGTTGGTGTGTCTTACATGTTGGTGTGTCTCACATGTTGGTGTGTCTAACATGTTGGTGTGTCTCACATGTTGGTGTGTCTCACATGATGGTGTGTCTTACATGTTGGTCTGTCTTACATGTTGGTGTGTCTTACATGTTGGTGTGTCTCACATGTTGGTGTGTCTTACATGTTGGTGTGTCTCACATGTTGGTGTGTCTTACATGTTGGTGTGTCTCACATGTTGGTGTGCTTACATGTTGGTGTGTCTCACATGCTGGTGTGTCTTACATGCTGGTGTGTCTTACATGTTGGTGTGTCTTACATGCTGGTGTGTCTTACATGCTGGTGTGTCTTACATGCTGGTGTGTCTTACATGTTGGTGTGTCTTACATGTTGGTGTGTCTTACATGTTGGTGTGTCTTACATGCTGGTGTGTCTTACATGTTGGTGTGTCTTACATGCTGGTGTGTCTTACATGTTGGTGTGTCTTACATGTTGGTGTCTCTTACTTGTTGGTGTGTCTCACATGTTGGTGTGTCTTATATGTTGGTGTGTCTCACATGCTGGTGTGTCTCACATGTTGGTGTGTCTCACATGCTGGTGTGTCTCACATGCTGGTGTGTCTTACATGCTGGTGTGTCTCACATGCTGGTGTGTCTTACATGTTGGTGTGTCTTACATGTTGGTGGGTCTCACATGCTGGTGTGTCTTACATGCTGGTGTGTCTTACATGCTGGTGTGTGTCACATGCTGGTGTGTCTTACATGCTGGTGTGTCACATGCTGGTGTGTCTTACATGCTGGTGTGTCTTGCATGCTGGTGTGTCTTACATGCTGGTGTGTCACATGCTGGTGTGTCTTACATGCTGGTGTGTCTTGCATGCTGGTGTGTGTCACATGCTGGTGTGTCTTACATGCTGGTGTGTCTTACATGTTGGTGTGTCTTGCATGCTGGTGTGTGTCACATGCTGGTGTGTCTTACATGCTGGTGTGTGTCACATGCTGGTGTGTCTTACATGCTGGTGTGTGTCACATTCTGGTGTGTCTTACATGCTGGTGTGTCTTGCATGCTGGTGTGTCTTACATGCTGGTGTGTCTTGCATGCTGGTGTGTCTTACATGCTAGTGTCTTACATGCTGGTGTCTTACATGCTGGTGTGTCTTGCATGCTGGTGTGTCTCACATGCTAGTGTCTTACATGCTGGTGTCTTACATGCTGGTGTGTCTTACATGCTGGTGTGTCTTACATGCTGATGTGTCTTACATGCTGGTGTGTCTTGCATGCTGGTGTGTCTTACATGCTGGTGTGTCTTGCATGCTGGTGTGTCTTACATGCTGGTGTGTCTTGCATGCTGGTGTGTCTTACATGCTGGTGTGTCTTACATGCTGGTGTGTCTTGCATGCTGGTGTGTCTTACATGCTGGTGTGTCTTACATGCTGGTGTGTCTTACATGCTGGTGTGTCTTACATGCTGGTGTGTCTTGCATGCTGGTGTGTCGTACATGCTGGTGTGTCTTGCATGCTGGTGTGTCTCACATGCTGGTGTGTCTTGCATGCTGGTGTGTCTCACATGCTGGTGTGTCTTACATGCTGGTGTCTCACATGCTGATGTGTCTCTTAGAGAAGGTCTCAGATTGATTATGAGCTGTGTAGGTCCCTGTCTGTCAAAAGTAACTGAGAAAATTAAAATACTGTGTCTTGCACAATAATGTTTGAGTGCCTCATCTAATGGGCTTCATACTGTCTGTCAAATCTGATAACTTGGTAATGTAACTTTTGAGAGGTTTCAAACTTAGAGAGATGGTGTTTCTTAGCGGAAGGTTCAAATTGGTTTTGGGCTGTGTAGGTGCCAATTTGCTATTTTTATTAAAGACACTGGGATATAAATTTGCATGAGATAACTTGTGAAATGTCTATTGTGATTGGCTTCAAATCTTCAACGTTTATATTTAACTATATTACAAACTTAATCCATACTCTGTGCTGTTCCTTGTATTGTTCCTTCACTTAATATCAGCTTTAAAAGAAATCAACCAGGAATTATTCTCTTATTTTTGTAATCACACTTTCTAAGAAAGGTCAGGCATCCTCTCTTAAAATTATCTCCTCTTCAGTACGTTTGCATTTTGTGAAGATGGAAGAGATCTGTGTGAGACTCTGTGAGTGTAGTGCACTACGAAAAGTTTACAAGAGGTTCCTGAAGAGCTGCGTGTGTGCTTAAGGTGTGGTTAAGCAGACACACAGGTGTAGTGAAGAGTGGTGCTGAGGTGTGCTGGGGCAAGTGTAGTGAGTGGCGCTCAGGTGCAGGTGTGAAGTGGTGGTGAGGTGTGATGGTGCAGGTGTGGTGAAAGATGGTGGTGAGGTGTGATGTGCAGGTGTCGTGAAAGGTGGTGAGGTGTGATGGTGCAGGTGTGGTGAGGTGTGATGGTGCAGGTGTGGTGAAGGGTGATATTGAGGTGTATTGGTGCAAGTGTGAAGGGTGATGTTGAGGTGTGCTGGTGCAGGTGTGGTGAAGGGTGATGTTGAGGTGTGCTGGTGCAGGTGTGGTGAAGGGTGATGCAGAGGTGTGCTGGTGCAGGTGTGGTGAAGGGTGATGTTGAGGTGTGCTGGTGCAGGTGTGGTGAAGGGTGATGCAGAGGTGTGCTGGTGCAGGTGTGGTGAAGGGTGATGTTGAGGTGTGCTGGTGCAGGTGTGGTGAAGGGTGATGCAGAGGTGTGCTGGTGCAGGTGTGGTGAAGGGTGATGTTGAGGTGTGCTGGTGCAGGTGTGGTGAAGGGTGATGTTGAGGTGTGCTGGTGCAGGTGTGGTGAAGGAAGAGGCAACGAGAAAAAGTGATGGTCTGAGGAGTGTGGAAAGAGGTGGATGTTGAAGTCAACTATTCAGAGCGCTGCTGGAGATGAAGAACAGTGAGCTCAGAGGAGAAAAATGCAAAGAATGTAATAGTCGTATAGTAGATGAACTAACATTAGTGATTGATAATTATACACAGTGGTGATGAAAAATGCCAGTAGAGAATACATACTGACAACTGCTCTGGCAACGAAATCCTTCAAGGAAAGAGTTTCTTGATGATGGTGAGAAGTTCTTGATTCAAGGAATTGCAGCTGCCTCAACTTTGTTACATGAATCCAGATTGCCTTCCATTTCCCCGGCACTACTAGATGAACACTATTCTTGCATCGAAACAAGATCACTCAAGAGGAAAGAAGTCGAGAAAGAGAGAGAATAAAGGGGTGAAATGTCAGTGAATATCTCTATACCTAACCCATTCCTTCCCCTACCTATCGTTCGCAAGGAAAACAAACAAGATACGATGAAGAGGAGGGTCGGGCATGCCAGAATAAGCTTATGCCAGTGTTAACTACGAGAGTCTAACTAGCCACCGCCATTTAAGACACTTCTCACCCATTACTGCACATGTTATTAGCAACAAAATCAACAAATACCTTCGATATATATATATATATATATATATATATATATATATATATATATATATATATATATATATGAGACCGGTTACAAGGGTTTATTCCTGCCCTAGTAGCCCTGAGGCAAGGCTTCCTAGACGGTTTCCTGTTTAACCAGGCTGTTAGCGGCCCGCTGGTCCACCCAGCCAGGTTGATCTGGTACTTGGCGGTGAACTGGTCCAGCTTCCAATGCAGGGAACCACAACATTTCAAAGCATGAATATGCTGTAATCTGGGATACAAGACCGGGAATACCCTCCTTCGTTTTTCCCAAACATGTTTGGCTGCTAGTGAAGAATAACTCAATATAGTATCATGAAAATTTCTCAACTAACCCATATACCGAAAATGAAATCAGACTAAGTTTCGGGCCTCCTGGACCACTATTTATAGCCGAGACTTGATAAAGGTCCAGGTCTAGATTACATTTCCAGTTTGTGTGTTAATAGTGGAGTTAGTTGTTGGTAATTATTATAATTATTGTTAATTTTTGTTTCATTATATTTTTTATTTGCTAGTTCACTGGTCAACTAGTGAGTTCTACCAACTACTATGGAAGGCAGAAGGCCAGCAAACAAAGGGGTGAATGGAGGAGGCGTACCCTCCCTGGAAATTTTTCCGCCTCACCCATCTCCTGGAGATCAATTAGTAACTACGTACTTTTGGATCTAACACTGAAGGTGCTGCTAGTTGAAGCTGGAACTTCCGTAAGCTGGATTCTGTCACGATGCTATGATGGGAAAATCACCATGAGTGGAGGTCACGGGAATATAGCTCTTCTTCAGGAACATCTTATATATCCTGTGCTATATGTTCACTGTTTTAACCAGCGTCTTTATTTAGTTGCTACTGACAGTATGAGAATCGCTCCCACGCTGTCGCGATACACAGACCAGTGTCGAATCATGTGCATTTTTCTAGAATTAACATTAATGAACTGAGTAGCTGCACAAAACTTAGTTGCCTAAGGGAACAGTTTAAATAGAAACATTATTTAAAATTTGAGTGAAATCCACTGAACTTGGCTGAAGGAAACGAAATGATGGGGAGGTCACTAACACAGCCCAAGGCTAGCTTGACGTAGTACTGCATGACTTTTGAATTTCTGCATTACTACCTAAGCACATACTGAGAATTATAAAAGTCCAGATGATAAATAAGTTACAGCCCAGAGTGTGCTAGAGATGTAACTCTCACTAAAACCATCATATTACAACCAGTCTCTGAGGTGTGACGATGGGGTGAGAGAAAAAGGAAAAAATTAACGTTGCATGTTAACTGTTGTGAATACAATGCTATATTTTGAGTTTTAAATACTTCTAAAATATATATAGTCACTACAGTTTGAAGAGTGGCATTTTAGCATTTGAAATTATTACTTTTACCCCATTAATTTTTATTTGGAGGTTCACATTCATGTGAACCTGGAAATACAAGAATCTGTAACCAGAATATAAGTCTAGACGAGAGCACTGTCACGTCCAGCACTGATGACACTCTTTATCTGTTTGTATTTTAATTATTTTTTCCTTGTTTTAAGGAGAAGCAAGACAGTAGTAAGGGGTAAACCTCTTTAATTAATAATCTTAATTATCAAGATGAAGGAAGGTAGTGTTGAATTAGGCTTAGAGGCAGCTATGTTTACACAGGGTTATACCTGAAATATTTATAGTAAACATTCATATATTCTTTAAGTAGGTAATTTTTTTGTGGGGGGGGGGGGGGGAGGAATTTGACTTAGGGACTTAAAATGAATATATTAGTATATACGTATTTTATTTAGTAATAAAAATAATTACTTTTATTACAGTGATGTTGAACAATTAACCAAGCTTCGCTCTTCAGTTATTAAAAGTAGTGATGTTTTGCTTGATAAGTTACGGCGCAGGTTCACTGGCAACATTAACTTACTATAAAGGAATCTTGTTGCTGTAAAACTTGAGTTAGAAAACATTTCTGATCTGGAAGTTTTTCTCCCATACCAAGCGATGGGTATTCAAATTTCGAGTCTTGACGAGCTTAAAGTAGGAAACACTTTCATAATTCAAGCCACAAAAAATAACTAATATAGCAGAGGGGCAACGTGGGTCCTACAACAGTTGCCTGACTATAAACAATCTTTCTCAGACGTGTATCAAGTTGCTGCTGCAACTGCAACATTTGAGTGCTCAATTGCAATATATATGCCAGTATTTTGTGGCTCTGGTGGCCTGGTGGTTAACGCTCTCGCTTCACACGGTGAGGGCCTGGGTTCGATTCCCAGCCAGAGTAGAAACATTGGACGTGTTTCTTTCCACCTGTTGTCTATGTTCCCCATCAGTAAAATGGGTACCTGGGTGTTAGTCGACTGGTGTGGGTCGCATCCTGGGACACTGACCTAAGGAGGCCTGGTCACAGACCGGGCCGCGGGGGCGTTGACCCCCGGAACTCTCTCCAGATAAACTCCAGATAAACTAGCTGGCACTCACGGACCAACATGCCAAGCATGTAGTTTGATCGGGAAGAACAACTTGTTTTTTCTGTCTATGAATTTCGGCGAAGGAATAATTTAAATATTAACTCATTTTGAAGCAAATTTTCACACAAACAACACAAATTACAGGTGAATTAGTTCAGTCTTTTCATACCACACTGATATATCATATAATGAAACCGGCTTCTCTTCTATCTTTCTTCTCTATTCATTATGATTCTGCTAAAGATGTCTTTTATCTCCTCCTCCTTCATTTAATCCTCTTCACATACCTTCTTTTCCTCTGCATCTTATTATTCCATCCAACTCGGCATCATTGTATCAGCCTATTTTTCCCCCTCACCATTTTCCTATCTTCATTTTCTAAGAATTCTTAGGGCTATCTTTACTTTTTTCACCGTCTCACTTTTCCCTCGTGTCTCTGATCCCAGAATATTTCCTCTCTCCACCTGTCAATCTCTGCCTCCTCTTACGTCATTCATTTTTAACTTATTCTTTGCTCTTCCCTTTATCCTTCACCGCCGCATTTCCTGGCCCTTACTTCAAACAGGGACCTCCTCTCTGCTGGTGTGTCTCCTAGCCCTTATTTCAGTCAGGGACCTCCTACTTTGCATCTGCTGGTGTCTCCTATCCCATACTTCAGTCAGGGACCTCCTCTCTCACATCTACTGGTGTGTCTCCTAGCCAATACCTCAGTCAGGGACCTCCTCTCTCACATCTGCTGGTGTGTCTCCTAGCCAATACTTCAGTCAAGGACCTCCTCTCTCACATCTGCTGGTGTGTCTCCTGGCCAATACTTCAGTCAGGGACCTCCGCTCTCACATCTTCTGGTGTGTCTCCTAGCTCCTACTTCAGTCAGGGACCTCCTACTTTGCATGTACTGGTGCATCTCCTAGATCTTACTTCAGTCAGGGACCTCTTCCTTTGCATCTGCTGATGCGTCTCCTAGCTATTACCCCAAACACTGCCACCTGCCTGGCATCTGCCCGTCTCTTTTATCTGCCGCCTCATCTCCCCACCTGCGCACCCCTGTTGACTTTTAATTTCTCCTTCTCAGTGGTCTTGGGTTAAGTGTACACGAGGGTGGAGAAGGAGGAGGAGGAGGAGGAGGAGAAGAGGAACCATCAGGAAAAAATGAAGGAAGAACGATCAATAATGAAAGATGGTTTTTGATGGGATCGTTGGGAGGATAGCTTCTGGGTGGATCACTATTGGGAGGATTACTTTCGCTGGGATCGCTGTCACAAGGATCGCTTTCAGATGACTGGTGCTCCCTAGCTGAGCCGTGGTAATCAAGAAGAGTAGTAAGATAATTCCTGAACCTGAAGAAACTGAGCTCTTGGGTAATGAAATCGTCTTCCTTTAATAGCATCTCTGCTTTCACTAATTAAAAGAGATAGTGGAGGCAAACACCATACACAGTTTCAAGAGTATATATATAATCGGGCCCTTGGAAACCAGGAATCAATGCAGCCGATGGATAGGAATCGGGTCCTCATTGCTGTTTATCTACCCCTGAAAAACTAGAGAAACACACACACAGATGAGGATCAGGCAGGACTTGAAAGAGACCTGGACAAGCTGGACACGTGGTCCAGCAACTGCCTTCTCGAATTTAACCTCGCCAAATGCAAAGTCATGAAGATCGGGGAAGGGTAAAGAAGACCGTAGACGGAGTATAGGCTAGGTGGCCAAAGACTGCAAACCTCGCTCAAGGAGAAAGATCTTGGGGTGAATATAACACCGAGCATGTCCCCGGAAGCACACATCAACCAGATAACTGCTGCAGCATATGGGCGCCTGGCAAACCTGAGAACAGCGTTCCGATATCTTAGTAAGGAATCGTTCAAGACACTGTACACCGTGTACGTCAGACCCATACTGGAGTATGCAGCACCTGTTTGGAACCCACACTTGATCAATCACGTCAAGAAATTAGAGAAAGTGCAAAGGTTTGCGACAAGGTTAGTTCCAGAGATAAGGGGAATGTCTTACGAAAAAAGGTTAAGTGAAATCGGCCTGACGACACTGGAGGACAGAAGGGTTAGGGGAGACATGATAACGACATACAAAATCCTGCGTGGAATACACAAGGTGGACAGAGACAGGATGTTCCGGAGACGGAACACAGAAACAAGGGGTCACAATTGGAAGCTGAAGACCCAGATGAGTCAAAGGGATGTTAGGAAGTATTTCTTCAGTCACAGAGTAGTCAGGAAGTGGAATAGTCTAGCAAGTGAGGTAGTGGCAGGAACCATACATAGCTTTAAGATGAGGTATGATAAAGCTCATGGAGCAGAGAGTGAGAGAGGACCTAGTAGCACTCAGTGAAGAGGCGGGGCCAGGAGCTGAGTATCAGCCGCTGCAACCACAATTTTCTCGTGAGTACAATTAGGTGAGTACACACACACACACACACACACACACACACACATACACACATACACACACACACATACACACACACACACACACACACACACACACACACACACACACACATACATACACACACACATACACACACATACACATAGTGTCAAACAGGAAACAAAAGAGCAGATCGGTGACTACGTGCATTTACTGAGGAAACTAACCAGAGACACCAAAGAAAGAAAAGGACCCGGGACCGAACATTTCGTCATGCAACTTCGGTACCTTATGTGATGATAGCATATTTCATAATAGCTTTCAGGAACCTGAATAAAGATTTTAAAAACCCTGCACAGTACCTGTGTTAAGCCCACCTTAGAATATGGAAGAAAAGCGTGAAGCTCCAACCTGTTCAAACAAGTCTAGAAGCTTGAAAAAGTCTAAGGGTTTGCAACAAAACTAGTCCCAGAAAGATGAGACGTGCATTACGAAAGAGTAACGGAATTGTATCTATCGACTCTGAAATTAAGGTATACTGTGTAAAGCGACTGTATTGAAAGCAAGCACCAGGTACAAGGAAACATAAGTACAAGTTCAAAAAGCAGATGAGACCCGGAAGTAATGAAGCACAGTCTTAGTGTAGTACCTAAGTGGATTGAATAACATGTGGAAATTGTGGAGACAAACTCTTATAATTGACAATGTGATAAATCACGGAAGAGCTTCGAAATTCACTATTTTTTTCACAATGATTATTTTGCACATACTCCAAAGAGTAGATCACTTTAAATCATTCTAATATTCGCATTTATCGAAGCTGTGGAGCTGAACACATACCAAGGCTGAGGGACTAACCGTCTCAAAAAATTTTCTTCTCCAAGTTCAGGAACTGAACACATATATATACATCCCCACGACTCAAAAATGTCTTCATATATCTTATTCATCGATCATATATAATATAGCTAAGCCAGTAAGAAACTAGTAATGCCACAAACACAAATCGACGAGTACAAACTGTGTGTATAATGAGTGTAGCACGAGCAGAGTGGACATTCAGGACGAGCTTATCATCAAGCTGCTGACTGAGAATGTTACGCTGCTGACGTGTAAAGGTGCCAGCACTTTAAGAGCAGCAGATAGCATGACCATGAGACTAGGTTGCAAACATACAACTGTCACGATGAGCCATGAAGGGAGGACAAGCACACTAAAGATGACTGTACAAAAATAAAGATAATCAAGGAAGAAAAATCTTAGGCGACAAAGCAATGGTATAAGTACAAAAAAAAAAAAAACTTGAAATATAAAAAAAAAAATATTTGAAAATGATCGGATAATGGCTTTAAGGATCAAGTATTATATTTTATTAGTTGGAAGCTCGGCTAATGGCGTTTAAGCCTATCGACTACTTCAGAATTATTAAGGCTGCACGTAACCGTCTCGCCACTAGACAAGAATATTTTAATCCCTAAAATAAGGATTAAAGTATTGCAGCATATTTACACAGAGAAATATACCTCTCGGTATATACAGTATACCTTGCTGTATTATTATAAGGGAACACTAAACCCGAAGGGTTTAGTGTTCCCTTATAATAATACAGCAATATATATATATATATATATATATATATATATATATATATATATATATATATATATATATATATATATATATATATATATATATATATATATATATATATATATATATGAGATCAGTGTTTGTGTATATTTCGTCTGCTCTTGCGAATTCCTTGCATTGTTAAAATCTCTAGTTGGTCGATGCATACAGGGGATGAGATGAAAAGCTGTAAGCCTCCCGCCTGAAAGCTGGCTGCCTTGGATCAACGTCTAGCGTGAGCTGGGCGCCAAGGTATTGGTCCAGTGTGGTGAGGATGGTAAAGCACTGCATACCTTGTTCCAAGGTTCGTAGGTTCGAGTCCCCTTTGGCCAGAGATCAGTGTTTGTGTATACTTTGCCTGCTCTTGCGAATTCCTTGTATATATATATATATATATATATATATATATATATATATATATATATATATATATATATATATATATATATATGTCGTGCCTAATATGTAAAACTGGTCAATTAGCAAGAACTCATTTAAAATTAAATCCTTTCTAAAATTTTCTCTTATACGTTTAAAGATATATTTTTTTCATTGATGATGTAAAAATTTATAATTTTGCACCAAAAGGAACTTAGAAAACTTACCTAACCTTATTATAACAAGCGCAATTTATTTTAGCCTAACCCAACTAAATATATTTTAGATTTGTTTATAATAATTTAATACTAAACAAACACAGTGAAATATATTTTTTTCGTTAGGTTCAGAATGATTTTGGCGAAATTATTGCATAAACAAATTTTCACTTGTCCTATATGGCAAGATGAGCGTTGCTATTTAAGCCAAGATCGCAAGTTCTGCCTATTCGGCACGTCATATATATATATATAATGTATATATATATATATATATATATATATATATATATATATATATATATATATATATATATATATATATATATATATATAGATATATATATAGATATATATATATATATGCAAGAAAACTATGAAAACAATGCATTACATCTATTTCTGGCGTAACTATATTAAAACTTCAGTGGGTATAACAAAATGTAATTTGAATAGTTTTTCAAGTGGAATTGACAGCCAACAGGTAACAGCTGTATCAGACTCCACATCAGGTGTTCAAGCGGTAATACTGAACAACATTTTTTTCTATTATTTTCTGACTCCATATGGGTTCAATTTTATTACTTTTTTTTTTTGGTCCACAAAGGGGTACCCTTATGTACACTTATTATTTTTTATTTACAACCTGAGAACGTGTCATTTGATCGGCTTCAGATTTCCAATAGTGCTGAACTATAATTAGGAGAAGGATCCTGGAACTATTGGCATGTAAGATGGCCTCTGGGAAGTATTATGTAACACATTCACTTATTTTGATTTCTATGTGATAAACTGAGAAAGTCTCTCCTGTTCGGTTTCATCAGTGGTGTATCCAACTTACAAGAAGTTTGTAATGTCACTAGAGTTTGTTGGTAGTAATCTGCAATTTGTTTAAAACTGATATGGTATTTGTCCTGTAAAGTATAATTTAGTAACTATGGTTATTTTGTAAGTCTTGAAACTTTAATGGCTGATGCTTCTTGTGAAAAGGTCGAAACTGTTTGTATTTAACTTGTGTAGGTACAAATTTGCCAGTTAACTAACTTAGTTAATCAAGTTGTAACTATTGGATTCTCTTCGACAAGTCGGCAATGCATCTTTTGGTCGGCATCAAACCTTTAGTGCTGTTATTATCTCAAGGGAATCTTCCACTGATTCTGGAGTGTGCAAGTTGTAATCTGCAAATTTTACAAAACTGATTTCCTTGTCCTAACTGAAGAATACCTCTTCCGAGAGACTTCAGAACTTAAGCACTATCTATACTTAGATATTAAGTTAATTAAAAATTTAAACAGCAATCTCTAATATTCCTTTTCAGTACTCTGAGGGAGACGGGGAGGTGTCTGATTTAAAAGGTCATTAACTAGTATCTATGGTTTGATTTCGGTGAATGTTAATTAAACAAGATTTAATAATCCGGAGAAAATTTAATTTCAGATTCTGGATCATTATACTGGCGGCTGATAAACGCTGGTTGGCCTAAATTTTCTTGAGAAAGTGTTTTCCTGTCAAGTTTGTTTATTTCCTCTATATAACAACTAAGCTCGGTTAGGCTGTTAGATAGCAACCAATTGTCCAGGAAGACACTGCCGTCCTATCACAGGAGTGTGAAACAGAGGCCTCTTAAACATTTTTGCACTATGGTAAGATTGCTTAGATTTTCTTTGTCTCATAAACATGTAAAAGAACAGGTACATCTTGTAAACCTATATTTTTATTCAGTATATATATATATATATATATATATATATATATATATATATATATATATATATATATATATATATATATATATATATATATATATATATATATATATGTCGTGCCGAATATGTAAAACTGGTCAATTAGCAAGAACTCATTTAAAATTAAGTCCTTTCTAAATTTTTCTCTTATACGTTTAAAGATATATTTTTTTTCATTAATGTTAATGTAAAAAAAATTAATTTTGTACCAAAAGAATCTTAGAAAACTTACCTAACCTTGTTATAACAAGAACAATTTATTTTAGCCTATCCCATCTATATATATTTTAGATTTGTTTACAATAATTTAATACTAAACAAACACAGTGAAATATATTTTTTTCGTTAGGTTCAGAATAATTTTGGCGAAATTACTGCATACACAAATTTTCGCTTGTCCTATATGGCAAGATGAGCGTTGCTATTTAAGCCAAGATCGCAAATTCTGCTTATTCGGCACGACATATATATACATATTAATATATATATATATATATATATATATATATATATATATATATATATATATATATATATATATATTCATCTTCACTTTGTTGTGTTACTAATGCACAACACGATAGTGACTTTCTTTTGTGCCTAACAATATTTTATTACATGTAAATTATATTACCTGTATACTGTAGAAAAGAAATTTATTATTATTATTATCATTATTACGATGAAGATAATTATTATTAGTCTTGCGATATTTCCTTTTCAATGGGAGCTCTGGTCAGAGACCAGGCGGCAGGAATAATCATCCCCGGAATCAACAATACATGTAACATATATTAACAGGCACACAGTGTAAAATTCAACCACTGGAATACCTAATTTCAATAACAATTCTGAATGTATACAAGCACTTGTGCGTGTTTATGTTTAACTGTCCATGCGAGGAGTAAAGGGAGCGGGGGCGAGAGGCACACACACGTGATTGAAAATAATCACAAACAGGCGATATCAAGTATGCAGGATAAGCAATATTAAAAATAATTCAATAGTAGCAAATAGTAGCAGAAGTAGCAACAGCGGCCACAGTAAAGTAGCAGAAAAGCAATATTACTTGTACACTCTAGACTGGAATACTGCGGTACATTAAATTACATAAAATGCAGGTTAAATTGCGGCTCTAGAGAATGCACTTAAGAAATTTCAGTGGCCTATAAATTCAAACGACTGAGCTATTCGGAATGTCTAAAGTTACAAACTGTACTTCCTAGAACATAAACGAAAAAGTTGTACAGTATCGTAATTTACACCGGGATAATACTGGAGGACTGCTTCCAAATTTGCACAATGAAATTAATCTTCAAGAAAACGGGAGGCATTGTAACGCGAGCTTGAAATAATTACATTAATGTAATAACTTAATAACCATCAGACTCTCTTCAGATATAAGTTTAAATATTAATAGATTATTTAAAGTCTTCAAAGTGCAACTTGACATGTTCAGTCAAGCAGTTCTTGATCAACGGGGCTGTGGTGACTATGCTGAACTAGGCGCAGCGAATAGTGAAAAACCTTTTAGCTGTAGTATATGTTTAAAATAATTTTCTCTCAAATTACATTTGAAAAAAAAAATGGCAATTCAAACTGGGTAAGACCCTTTCATGTGCTGTATAGGTTTCAAACCTTTTTACTCATTAATGCCTTACTCACCGGGAGTGCTAGCTGGATACCGGGTCGAGGGGCAATGATCCCCTGAACCACCAAGAGGTAAACACCAGGTATGTGTGCCAAGTGTTAGAGGAGTAGCAGGACTCACCTGACAGTGTCGCTTACACCAGCAGGCTGCTGACGCCGCACCAACACCGAAGCAGTAAGTTCAACACCAATCTCACTCTCAGAAATACAACTCTGGCGGAGACCTCAAGTTATATGAGGCAGCGCTAGCTATCCTCTCTCTACCACTACTTCAAATGCATTTGTCTAAATGTTTTCAATATATTTATTGAACCTAGTTGATATTTATGATTTATGTATTATTTTGACTTCACTACTCAGCGTCTTTAAGCTAAATGCTTTCATTTACAACTATGATAAATTTGTCACAACAGTAAGAAAGGAAGACTAACACTCGTGTGTGACTAACAGATACACATCACTAATTATAACTTCCTGAACGTCTTTTTAAATTCACATTCTTTTAATTATCCTTTTTAAGAAAAAAATATTAATGGTATTATTTTTAAATCGTTCCTTTACCGTCAAAAACACTTGGGATATTTAAAAGACACCGAACTTTTTGAAAACTTTCCAAGACGAGAAAGTTCCATCAGATAATCTTGAAAGTTTCAGTGTTTCAAGTTTCCTCAAAGTTCCAGCAAAGTAGAGTATATGACCCTCCTGTTGCCACTAAAGACGCCACGAGACTGAAGATGGGACTTACACCAAGAGGGAGGGAGGGACCCGGGGTTGGCGTGGGTCACAACCACCGTGAGGGGAAAGCCCCAACGGAGAGGGGAATGAGTGTGGTACACAGCGAGGGGGAAGAGGGAGTAAGGGGAGGAGAGAGTGGATGCGGCTCGGTGGCGAGTGAGAGGTAGGTAAGGAGGGAGCAGAGGAAAGGAGAGACGGGAACAGGAAAGGAGAATGATAGGGAAAGGGTGGATGTGACTGGGTAGTGAGTTTGATGTCAGAGGTAGGAGGGAGGATAGGAGAGAGGGGAAGGAAGTAAGAGGGTGGAGGAAGAGAGATGTGGTGAAGGAGAGAGACAGTAAGGCAGGAGACTGGGATGAGGAGGAAGAGAGATGTGGTGAAGGAGAGAGACAGGGATGAGGAGGAAGAGAGATGTGATCAAGGAGAGAGACAGTAAAGCAGGAGACAGGGATGAGGAGGAAGAGAGATGTGATCAAGTAGAGAGCCAGTAAGGCAGGAGACAGGGATGAAAAGTAAAGCATTCTTTTAATAACACAGAAAATGTTATTAAAAGGCCAAATGCGAAAGGTGACTCTGTAAACAGAAGATAAAGATAGATAACATTAAAGAAAATAAGAAAAATGAGAAGTATGAGGAAAAAATATATAGACTACAATATGAATAAAAAAACAGAAAGTGAAAAAGAAGAGATAATGGGAAGATGACAAGAGAACGAAAGAAAACGAAAGCAAGGAGTAGGTGAGAGGAGGTAAAGTTTGTGAGGGGGAACGGGAGTTGGGGTGGGTGGGGGAGTGGGAGGGAGGTGGGAGGGGGAGTGTAAACTTTAATATTTTAACCTAGAAAGAAAACAAACGGGGTCCTCCGGGCAAGAAGGAAACTTGTATACAGCTGACACTTTTCGTCTTGGCAGACATATTAGTTTGTTTTCGTTTTGTGTTGAATAATGTATATTTGTACACGTCTCTTTCCCTTTGTAAATTTTAATTGTTAGCGTTATCCTAGTCAACCCTTACAAATAACTACTTACTAGTATATCTAGGGGCTGCTGGCTAGTTTGTTCCGCCTATTGTAGTAAACGTCAAGTTTACTACAATAGGCATATAAACCTTCATTCTACACTTTTAAAGTTTTTTAGACTTACTTCTGTTAGTCCATCTTCTTTTTAAGGAACAAAGTCATATTAGAGATCGGCACAAGTGTTAGTACAACAAGAGAATTCTGATGTTCTGTAATATAAAACTAAGCTAACATAAACACACTTTTTTTAAAGAAAGATCGATTTGTAGTCCAAGATCTATTACACAACCTCAGCTCATTTCAGGGCCCGGCCTTACCTTAGGTATACTCTCGCCTCCTAGAACGCCACCCCCAACAGTCACCTAGCGGTAAAAAGATATCCAAGTTACTATTTACTGTTACGTGAACCTACGAAATAAGTGTAAACAGAGTTGCCCATTGTCTCCACAGGAGTTAGTTTGAACCAGGAACCTTTGGTTGGGAGGCTAAGGCACAAGCGCGGAGCTACGAGCCACTTTATGCACTGTGTCCTTGACTTCACATTTAAAAGTTTCTCAATACATTTTTGACTGAACCAAACAGAAGGAACAATATGCTTGACCTGATTCTGACAAACAAGGAAATCCTGGTCAATAATCTTGAAGTCGGAGAAGAAAATACAGTGAACAAAAAATACATTCGCTTTAACACCTCCTAGGAAAAAAACGTAATAACAACACATTTAGCATAACACATTTAACAATAACACATTTAACAGTAATATACTGTTAGAAAGCATTCATCCAGGGAGGTACAACCTTCCTGTTATTTGAGAATGAAATTGAAGCCTGCTAAAAGTTTTGCACTCTGGCAGGATTTCTGATCTTTTCATTCAATCTCATGAATATAAAAGACGAAAGGTAAATCTTACAAACCTTGAGTGACATTCAGAATACATTTATCTTTACCTTCCTGTGTCTTCGTAATAAATCTTCCTCTGTAATGTATTCTTTCCAATTTATGAGTCCCGGTCAGAGATTGAGCCGTTGCCTGCTCTCAGGCAACACCGCCTACGAAACCATCTTGTGTTGCCTTTAAAAACCTGATAATGGTTCGTCACAACATAAAGCTAACATGAATGACCCTTGCCAGAACGATGCCAGGTATAATACTTGTGTACGAGCTACACAAGTATTATTACAGAAACATAAATCAAACAAATGTGATCCTATATAGATAAACAAGAGAGGCGTAATTTCAACAAGGAGGAGCATCAACAAGGTTGATGTTCCTCTATTTAGAGGAGCATCAAAAGAGTAAACACATATACAATATGCTAGAATTCAACAAGAATTTTAAAACATGTATAAAACAAGTTTAACGAGTTTATGAATTCCAAACTTTGGACCCTCGACCAGCGATGGCATCGATTAACGATAAATCTGACTAACGATACATTTTATTGCAAAAATTTTACCTCGATTAACGCTAAAAAACTCGACCAACACTATTCCTTCCGTCTGAGACGCGTCCACTTCTGGCCAGTGTTTACAAGCCAGCCAGCCACCGCGGTCGCTTCCAAGCATACAATCGGAACATTTCATATTATCACAGCCTTTTTAGTGATTGCACCTGCAAAATAAGTCACCATGGGCCCCAAGAAAGCTTCTAGTGAGAACCCTACAGCAAAAAGGGTGAGAATTACTATGGATATGAAGAAAGAGATCATTGCTAAGTATGAAAGTGGAGTGCATGTCTCCGAGCTGGCCAGGCTGTACACAAAACCCCAATCAACCATCGCTACTATTGTGGCCAAGAAAACGGCAATCAAGGAAGCTGTTCTTGCCAAAGGTTCAACTATGTTTTCGAAACTGAGATCGCAAGTGATAGATGATGTTGAGAGACTGTTATTGGTATGGATAAACGAAAAACAGATAGCAGGAGATAGCATCTCTCAAGCGATCATATGTGAAAAGGCTAGGAAGTTGCATGACGATTTAATTAGAAAAATGCCAGCAACTAGTGGTGATGTGAGTGAATTTAAGGCCAGCAAAGGTTGGTTTTAGAGATTTAAGAATCGTAGTGGCATACATAGTGTGATAAGGCATGGTGAGGCTGCCAGTTTGGACCAAAAAGCAGCTGAAAAATATGTGCAGGAATTCAAGGAGTACATAGACAGTGAAGGACTGAAACCTGAACAAGTGTTTAATGGTGACACTGACAATGTTGTGAAACACGTTAGGAATGTCATAAAGGAATGGGAGGTACAGGCCTCTATGGGCAGATATGTTGTGCGACAGAGGTCCAGTGACTCTCAAGCTGGTCCTAGTGGCATTAAAAGAAGGGAAGTAACCCCGAAAAAGGACTTGCCACCTCAAGTCCTAATGGAAGGGGATTCCCCTTCTAAACACTAAGACCATCAACACGCTCCCTCTTCCCATCCCATCAATCATCACCAGATCTTCACTGTGCATGTCTTCTTCAGTTTGTGTGTATTAAAATTAATATTTCTTGTGTTAAAATTTTTTTTTCAATACTTCTGGGTGTCTTGCACGGATTAATTTGATTTCCACTATTTCTTATGGGGAAAATTTACTTGACTAACGATTATTTTGACTAACGATGAGCTCTCAGGAACGGATTAATAGCGTTAGTCGAGGGTCCACTGTATACTGGAGATAAATCTTGACATTTCGGTACATCCTTGATCAATACAAACTAATTATCAATCGTAACTTGATAATAGTTTAAGTAGGTTCGAAATGTCCATATTGAGATTCATCACTAAAACTCTGACTTTTACTCAGTGATAATATAATAATAATAATTTGCATGGAAACGGAGCAATGCAAAAGATATCATCTATATATATTAGAATATACCTCAAAGAAGGATAGGTCTACTTAATACATTAAAAAGACTGCCTATAAAGAACAAGAAATGTTTCATTTGTTATAATCATGTCAGCTTTCACATAAATTAATGTCAGTACTGCATCAATTTATTTCTTTTTTAAAGCAGACTATCAAACGAACCTTACTGGAAAATGGAAAATATCTAAAAATATATTTTTTATTTTATTTTACAAAAGTGAATAAACATGGTTTACGGAGTATTAATTTAACTCGAAAACTTAACGACATAACATATCTTTGCTAAAATTAGGCTAACACAATTTAACTTAATCATGTTCAACCGATCTTCGATCACCCAATATTAGGTTATCATTATTAAACATCAATGACATAACTGGTCAATTAGCAAGAACTCATTTAAAATTAAGTCCTTTCCAAAATTTTCTCTTATACGTTAAAAGATATATTTTTTCATTAATGTTAATGTAAAAAAATTTAATTTTGCACCAAAAGAAACTTAGAAAACTTACCTAACCTTGTTATAACAAGAACAATTCATTTTAGCCTAACCCAACTAAATATATTTTAGATTTGTTTACAATGATTTAATACTAAACAAACACAATGAAATATATTTTTTTCCTTAGGTTCAGAATAATTTTGGCGAAATTATTGCATACACAAATTTTCACACACACACACACACACACACACACACACATATATATATATATATATATATATATATATATATATATATATATATATATATATATATATATATATATATATATATATATATATATATATATATATATATAAAAAACAACCACTCTGAAAGAATAGAGAAATTCCAAGCGCTTTCGTGACTACTCACAATGTGTGTAGTCACGAAAGCGCTTGGAATTTCTCAATTCTTTCAGAGTGGTTGTTTTGCATATTTTGAAATCACCTGTTTACTGTGATCTTATTGCATATGTATATATATATAATGTATATATATATATATATATATATATATATATATGTATATAAATATATATGTATATATATATATATATACAAATAACCCGCACATAAAAGACAGAAGCTTACGACGACGTTTCGGTCCGACTTGGACCATTGACAAAGTGACTTTGTCAATGTCGTCGCCGAATAGGCATGTGCGAGTTATTTGTGTATCGTTGTCACGATCTTGGCTTGGCTTAAATAGCAACGCTCATCTTGCCATATAGGACAAGCGAAAATTTGTGTATGCAATAATTTCGCCAAAATCATTCTGAACCTAACGAAAAAATATATTTGATTGTGTTTGTTTAGTACTAAATAATTGTAAACGTATTTAAAATATATTTAGTTGGGTTAAGCTAAAATAAATTACACTTGTTATAATAAGGTTAGGTAAGTTTTCTAAGATTCTTTTTTTCCAAAATTATAAATTTCTACATTAACATTGATGAAAAAAATATATCTTTAAACGTATAAGAGAAAATTTCAGGTAAGACTTAATTTTAAATGAGTTCTTGCTAATTGACCAGTTTTACATATTCGGCACGACATATATATATATATATATATATATATATATATATATATATATATATATATATATATATATATATATATATATATATATACAAATAATTGTAAAATCGTGTTTACAAAAGAAGCTATTATATTTGTTTTATAACAATGCTAAATAATTTATTATATTTCATAAAAGAATCAGCCTTCTCGACCAATGAGAATACAGCCGGTGAGCCTCAGAAATGATATTATCTTAGCTGACTTTGTCCTCAGTGAGTAACCTTGAGCCTGGAGTGTTTACAACCTCGCCAACAGTTGTGCCAGGAGAACCACAACTCTCCTTCCAACTCACACTGAGCTTATAAAAAAAAAAAGATTAAGAAATAAAAAGAACATGGAACATATTTACATAAATCAACATAACCACCAGCACATAATAACGTAATTATTAATTTACCTAAAAAAAATGATTGCTTCATGAATATTGTTTCGATGGTGAATATATAATATTAACTAAGGGGTCGTAACTGTGGGTCACTGATTAACGTGTATAATTATAGGTGTGAGAGGCAAGGAGCTACTAGCTCTCATTTCACCCCTCCCGGTCATATGCACAGTGCAACACTAGGGTATCTTTAGTGAGGAAACGTTTCGCCACACTGTGGATTATCAGTCCAATACAAAGAAGAGTGGTCAAGATCAAAAAGAGTTCGAGGTAATCAGTCCCTCAGCCTGAAGTCAATATAATCAGTCCATCCATCTTTTCAAGACTGATGAACTGATTACTTCAAACTCCTGATCTGCACCATTCTTCTTTATATTGGACTGATGAATCCACTGTGTGGCGAACCGTTTCCTCACTAATGCTGCACATGTGTCTAATTTATCAACTTGTCGGTTCTCTGAACCATTTATCCACATACAATGAAGCAGCTGGTAGCGAGGCACTCTGCCGGGAAGGTCGTCTGTTACACCAGAGCTTCCCTCACTGTACCTTCAGAATTTATTTAATCAGTTAAGGTATTCGTAACCGATGGTATTCAGTTTACCTGAAGGGGCGGTTATTCTGAACTGTATTACTCGAAGCCTCTAAGGCAGAAAGACATCATCCTGGAGGGTGTTCCGGGGGTCAACGCCCCCGCGGCCAAGTCCTTCACCAGGCCTCCCGGTGGATCAGGCCCTGATCAACCATGTTGTTATTGTGGCCAGCAATAACAGCTTGATCTACAGGGAAGCCTGGTCAATGACCGGGCCTAGGGGGGGGGGGGGTTAACCTCCGGAATACCCTCCAGGTAAACTCCAGATGGATGTCTTTCTGCCTTAGAGTCGTCGATTAATACAGGTTATAATCACCGGCCTTTAGGTAAATAAATGACAATTAAAATGTGACAGAAGCAAGTAAAGACTGACGCTTCAACGAGACAACACTAAAAATGAATTAGCTCCAACAATAATAGCCATTATTATGACAGTAACAATAATGAGTACATTAATATATTCGCTAATATAGTTACTAAGATTATCTAAAAATTACCTGCACATAATAACAATATCAATAAATGTTAGTGGAAAATGTATAATAAAATAATATTAAAATTACAATTAAGATAATACTGCAGACAATAGTGAATAATAGTGACAGTACTATGGATTCATAGTAGCAACAATTAAAAAATAACAATTTGTGATGGATAATAAGCAACAATTTACAGGGAAGGTATTTCGGCTGTGGTGGTAGTAGTGGTAGTGGTGGCTGTGGTGGTGGTATAGTAGTGGTAGTGGTGGCAGTGGTGGTGGTGGTAGTAGTGGTAGTGGTGGCTGTGGTGGTGGGAATGGCAGTGGCGGTGGTAGGAGTGGCAGTGGCGGTGGTGGTTGTGGTGGTTGGGGTGGTAGTGGTAGTGGCAGTGGTGGTGGTGGTGGTGGTGGTGGTGGTGGTGGTGGTGGTGGTGGTGGTGGCGGTGGCGGTGGCGGTAGTGGTCGTGGCAGTGGTGGTGGTGTATACAGTTCATCAGGAGAGTCAGCTTGGGGTCCTAGGTTTCAGGCAGAGCCACCATCTTGTAAGTGAGACTCCCATAAAAGCAGTACATAACACTCCAGTCACAAGGGTGATTCGTTATTACCAATATCAACAATATAATTCTACACTTGTATAATCTACTGCACTCTAAGATACAGAAGCGGAGAGCGTGTTTATCTTTCTATCCACACAAGTTACACTTTCTTCTCTTAAAACTGATACACCAACCTGCCACATATACGAGAAAACCTACAGGGGCCATGCAGGGCTTGGAGACTGAGAGGTAATAAGATTTAATTCGTGGAAAGGTAAAAAGCCCCAGTTACTTTGATCAATGGGTTAAAAAAAGTGTCTTCATAAGTTGGCGCAGAAGCCGCATTCAGGTCATAATTGCTGATGTCATATGATCATAACTCACGTCTTCAGTTTAAAAAAAAAAGTTGTTTATGATGAATTATGCAAAGATTTTGTTCTTTATCATTTTTTACAAACTCAGCGCAGCCCATCCCCCAATTTTTTTTTCACTGTTCACAAGAAAACGCACGCTTGATATAGGGAAAAAATATCGAGAATAAGGAGCGATAATTCTGAGAGTAATTCATGCTCCCATTGTAGAATAAGCTACCTAATTTATATGTAGCTGCAGCAGTGTTTCCTCATCTGAAGAAAATGATTCGAGTCCGCAACACAATGACTTACATGACTTTTTTTCTTCGAAGGGATGTGAGAGTCTGAGGTGTGTATGTGTGGGAGAGGTGAAGGACTTGAGGGAGAACAACAGAGGGATGTGAGAGACTGAGGTGTGTATGTGTGGGAGGGGTGAAGGACTTGAGGGAGAACAACAGAGGGATGTGGGAGACTGAGGTGTGTATGTGTGGGAGAGGTGAAGGACTTGAGGGAGAACAACAGAGGGATGTGAGAGACTGAGGTGTGTGGGAGAGGTGAAAGATTTAGGGGCGAACACTAAAAGGGATGTAAGAAATTGAGGTGTGTGTGGGAGAAGTGAAGGACCTGGAGATGTGAGAATGAAGTGGAGGGTTTGTGGTACTGGTGAGTGTCCAGTGGTATGGTGGAGTGTGATAGTTGTTTATGTTAGTATTATGGTGGAGTGGTGGTGGTGGTGGAATAATTGGTGACACTGTGGCGTCTGAATGTGGGTGAAATGTCGTCGTTAGTAAAAGTGATAAATAGACGGGGTCAGTGTTGAAGGCTTTTAATTGACTGACTTCTTGAGAAGACAGTAGACAAGGATACTTCTGAGTGGTGTGCATTGGAAAAAATAAGAAAAACTCAGAATTAAACCCAATGATATTCCTGATGGAATACATGGGGAAGTGGAAAAGAATCTTTCCTCCGTAAGCCATGCGTGTCGTATGAGGCGACTAAAATGCCGGGAGCAATGGGCTAGTAACCCCTTCTCCTGTATACAATTACTAAAAAAGAGAAGAAGAAAAACTTTATAAAACTGGGTTGCTTAAATGTGCGTGGATGTAGTGCGGATGACAAGAAACAGATGAGTGCTGATGTTATGAATGAAAAGAAGTTGGATGTCCTGGCCCTAAGCGAAACAAAGCTGAAGGGGGTAGGAGAGTTTCAGTGGGGGGAAATAAATGGGATTAAATCTGGAGTATCTGAGAGAGTTAGAGCAAAGGAAGGGGTAGCAGTAATGTTAAATGATCAGTTATGGAAGGAGAAAAGAGAATATGAATGTGTAAATTCAAGAATTATGTGGATTAAAGTAAAGGTTGGATGCGAGAAGTGGGTCATAATAAGCGTGTATGCACCTGGAGAAGAGAGGAATGCAGAGGAGAGAGAGAGATTTTGGGAGATGTTAAGTGAATGTATAGGAGCCTTTGAACCAAGTGAGAGAGTAATTGTGGTAGGGGACTTGAATGCTAAAGTAGGAGAAACTTTTAGAGAGGGTGTGGTAGGTAAGTTTGGGGTGCCAGGTGTAAATGATAATGGGAGCCCTTTGATTGAACTTTGTATAGAAAGGGGTTTAGTTATAGGTAATACATATTTTAAGAAAAAGAGGATAAATAAGTATACACGATATGATGTAGGGCGAAATGACAGTAGTTTGTTGGATTATGTATTGGTAGATAAAAGACTGTTGAGTAGACTTCAGGATGTACATGTTTATAGAGGGGCCACAGATATATCAGATCACTTTCTAGTTGTAGCTACACTGAGAGTAAAAGGTAGATGGGATACAAGGAGAATAGAAGCATCAGGGAAGAGAGAGGTGAAGGTTTATAAACTAAAAGAGGAGGCAGTTAGGGTAAGATATAAACAGCTATTGGAGGATAGATGGGCTAATGAGAGCATAGGCAATGGGGTCGAAGAGGTATGGGGTAGGTTTAAAAATGTAGTGTTAGAGTGTTCAGCAGAAGTTTGTGGTTACAGGAAAGTGGGTGCAGGAGGGAAGAGGAGCGATTGGTGGAATGATGATGTAAAGAGAGTAGTAAGGGAGAAAAAGTTAGCATATGAGAAGTTTTTACAAAGTAGAAGTGATGCAAGGAGGGAAGAGTATATGGAGAAAAAGAGAGAGGTTAAGAGAGTGGTGAAGCAATGTAAAAAGAGAGCAAATGAGAGAGTGGGTGAGATGTTATCAACAAATTTTGTTGAAAATAAGAAAAAGTTTTGGAGTGAGATTAACAAGTTAAGAAAGCCTAGAGAACAAATTGATTTGTCAGTTAAAAATAGGAGAGGAGAGTTATTAAATGGAGAGTTAGAGGTATTGGGAAGATGGAAGGAATATTTTGAGGAATTGTTAAATGTTGATGAAGATAGGGAAGCTGTGATTTCGTGTATAGGGCAAGGAGGAATAACATCTTGTAGGAGTGAGGAAGAGCCAGTTGTGAGTGTGGGGGAAGTTCGTGAGGCAGTAGGTAAAATGAAAGGGGGTAAGGCAGCCGGGATTGATGGGATAAAGATAGAAATGTTAAAAGCAGGTGGGGATATAGTTTTGGAGTGGTTGGTGCAATTATTTAATAAATGTATGGAAGAGGGTAAGGTACCTAGGGATTGGCAGAGAGCATGCATAGTTCCTTTGTATAAAGGCAAAGGGGATAAAAGAGAGTGCAAAAATTATAGGGGGATAAGTCTGTTGAGTGTACCTGGTAAAGTGTATGGTAGAGTTATAATTGAAAGAATTAAGAGTAAGACGGAGAATAGGATAGCAGATGAACAAGGAGGCTTTAGGAAAGGTAGGGGGTGTGTGGACCAGGTGTTTACAGTGAAACATATAAGTGAACAGTATTTAGATAAGGCTAAAGAGGTCTTTGTGGCATTTATGGATTTGGAAAAGGCGTATGACAGGGTGGATAGGGGGGCAATGTGGCAGATGTTGCAAGTGTATGGTGTAGGAGGTAGGTTACTGAAAGCAGTGAAGAGTTTTTACGAGGATAGTGAGGCTCAAGTTAGAGTATGTAGGAAAGAGGGAAATTTTTTCCCAGTAAAAGTAGGCCTTAGACAAGGATGTGTGATGTCACCGTGGTTGTTTAATATATTTATAGATGGGGTTGTAAGAGAAGTAAATGCGAGGGTCTTGGCAAGAGGCGTGGAGTTAAAAGATAAAGAATCACACACAAAGTGGGAGTTGTCACAGCTGCTCTTTGCTGATGACACTGTGCTCTTGGGAGATTCTGAAGAGAAGTTGCAGAGATTGGTGGATGAATTTGGTAGGGTGTGCAAAAGAAGAAAATTAAAGGTGAATACAGGAAAGAGTAAGGTTATGAGGATAACAAAAAGATTAGGTGATGAAAGATTGAATATCAGATTGGAGGGAGAGAGTATGGAGGAGGTGAACGTATTCAGATATTTGGGAGTGGACGTGTCAGCGGATGGGTCTATGAAAGATGAGGTGAATCATAGAATTGATGAGGGAAAAAGAGTGAGTGGTGCACTTAGGAGTCTGTGGAGACAAAGAACTTTGTCCTTGGAGGCAAAAAGGGGAATGTATGAGAGTATAGTTTTACCAACGCTCTTATATGGGTGTGAAGCGTGGGTGATGAATGTTGCAGCGAGGAGAAGGCTGGAGGCAGTGGAGATGTCATGTCTGAGGGCAATGTGTGGTGTGAATATAATGAAGAGAATTCGTAGTTTGGAAGTTAGGAGGAGGTGCGGGATTACCAAAACTGTTGTCCAGAGGGCTGAGGAAGGGTTGTTGAGGTGGTTCGGACATGTAGAGAGAATGGAGCGAAACAGAATGACTTCAAGAGTGTATCAGTCTGTAGTGGAAGGAAGGCGGGGTAGGGGTCGGCCTAGGAAGGGTTGGAGGGAGGGGGTAAAGGAGGTTTTGTGTGCGAGGGGCTTGGACTTCCAGCAGGCATGCGTGAGCGTGTTTGATAGGAGTGAATGGAGACAAATGGTTTTTAATACTTGACGTGCTGTTGGAGTGTGAGCAAAGTAACATTTATGAAGGGATTCAGGGAAACCGGCAGGCCGGACTTGAGTTCTGGAGATGGGAAGTACAGTGCCTGCACTCTGAAGGAGGGGTGTTAATGTTGCAGTTTAAAAGCTGTAGTGTAAAGCACCCTTCTGGCAAGACAGTGATGGAGTGAATGATGGTGAAAGTTTTTCTTTTTCGGGCCACCCTGCCTTGGTGGGAATCGGCCGGTGTGATAATAAAGTCTGCCAGTGACAATCACAATGAATATACGTTACACTAAGCTGAAGTATAGCGAATAACTAAAAACTGTGTTTGTGAGTGAGTTTGAATTAACCGTAATAAACAGCAGTCAATCTTTTTGAAAGATTTATTGTCAAGTCGAATAATACAAGACAGCCACTCTCGCCACTACATTATTCTGTCTTAATGAGAATCTGAACCATGGCACATACTGTAGACTTTGAAAAAATAAAAAGTTAAAATACCGTGGCTGGAATAAATCACCAAAAACCAATGACTACAGTGACCCGATATTGGTCCACGAAGGAGCGAAACGTCGTCATATGGTTCTTATCTTCAGTGTGGAAGATTAGCACGAGCACCAGCTGCGACCCATTGCAACTTGCACAGATCTCATTTCAGCTTCATAACTCTTGACCCATTGTCATCTTTGAATAAGAAATAACCGTAATAAACAGTCGTCACAATAAAACCCGTGACTGCAAATATGACAAAAATACCACAGTGAAAACTAACTGGAGAGAAATGCGTGAGCGCTTACATATGGTTCACACTGTACATATCTTGAATTTGAAAATAATATTCAAAGATGTACATTTTATATGTTCCTAAATGAAGTTAAATTCCCAGAGACCCGACTTTGAAGACTGGAATTATTTTAATTTATTTAGAGAAGCAATTAGTCATACGTAACGGACTCGGTCCAATCAAACGTATTGCACAGCTAACACCAGTGTAACGACCAGCAAACATCTTTCTTGTCAAACCTTTAACAAGAATATTAAAATACCAAAGAAACTAAAAAGATCCTTTAGCAAGCAATGTAGCCTGGTTCTGTATTTCAATGAGTTTATTAAAACACGCTTAGGGTACGTAGTATTTATGTAGTTTTGACCAAGCAACAACACTTTAACAACGGTGACAAAATCCATTGCATCTTCCTCACGTGTAGACTTACACAAAACTGTTTCGAATGGTTCTTATTCCTGTAATATTTTCTTTCCAGTTTAAGAGGTTTGGTCTAAGATCAGGTAGCAGGGGTGATGATCCCCGTAACCATTAACAGACGGATTTACGTGGGTAACGCTGAATAATCTTCAACATCCTCCCCCCCCCTCCTTACAATTTCAGGGGGCATGAACAAACTAAAACAGTAATGTTATATTCAGTAGAGCAAACGTTCACTGCAATGTTCCAACATTCTCGTCCTACTCGTGCGTACATAATGTAATTCATTTATGCACTTTGTTAATAAAATCCTGTGAAATATTCTGTATGATTGTGCTGTTGTTTTTTTAAAAAGCAAAAATGAACAATGATCCGAGTTGAAGCTTGCATGATTACTGCTGCAGCCCATCCCGAGGGCGTCCTCGATAGAAAATATGCCTATTATACTGTTTGTACGTCAGTGTGCAAAAACGCAGAAAAATGATGAACTCGATATTCAGCAGCAGTTACCCTGGCAGCGCTCTCTCCATAATATGGATGTGCATGTCATCTGACACGGCACCCCTACCATACAGCAGTCTGCAATTTTGCCAGATGACGGTACTGTATGTGTAATAAGTTCAGAGATACTGCAATACTGTTCATGGACGCCGTCACTAAACAAAAAGTTGTTTGGGTATTTATAATTAAGTTGGGTATTGGAATGCAGTGTTTTAACACAAATTATGACAACATCTGACCTCTACTGTCCAAGGGATAAATTAAAATTTGGCTTAATATTAATGAAGATTAATTCTAAAATCTTATACTTCTGCCTGTAATAAGTTAAAATTTATATTGTGATGTTGGTTCTTCACGAGTTGAAAAAGAGAGTCGAATTTCTCTGTGCACATCATATTCATCTCTCGTGTTTGATGATACGGGTGTTGGAATTCCGCCCTGTCTGGCCAACATAAATTATATCTTCAAATTGTCTGTTTTCTAAACCACTCATCACATAAATTATAACACACTCTTTGCATGGAATTTGATATACACTTGGCCTGTCTAATTATGTTGCCTGCTTATTTTTTTTTTAGAAAAACTATTCAAGAGTTTGTTTGGATAGCAGAAAATGATTTTAGACACGGTGTTGAGTTTCTCAACAGTTCCTTTATGAAAAGTTATGCAGATTTGTGAACTCGTGTATTCTGTGGGTGAAGTTCGGCATGAGAAGCGATAGTAACAGCAGAGTGAATTCATTAAACTTTTTTCTTTGATCGTATGATATGCAGAACAGAATACAGAAAGTAATCTAGAGTAATATATTATGTATATATAAGTAAGATTTTAAAGTCTTTCATTAAAAGTTTCCTGTGTGCCCAATGGTGTGTTTATGTTCCTTGATGCAACTTGGTAACGAGAGAAGCCTCACTCTTGTTCACCCAATTCCCCACTAAAACGAAAAAGGTGTGAGTGTATTCGAAAGAGAAATTATCACACCCTCAATACGAGACCTAAATGGGAGAAAATGGGATGGGAGAAGAAAGGAAAAGGCCAACAGAGCCAGGGCAAGGGGAGAATAAATGAATGGGCAAAGGAAAAGCATGTTAGTGGAGGAAGGGCAAAAAAGAGCTGGGGAAGGAAATAGAAGTTGGGATAAGGAAAGAAAGGAACAGAGAAGACAAAAAGAGGAGCTAAGGGAAGAATAGAGATGGGGAAATATAAGCAGCGGGGAATGGCAAGACAGCAATTGAGAGAAGGGAAGAAAGGCGCTGAGGGGATAGTAGAAAAGAAGTGGAGAAAAGTATAGAGGAGCTGGGAGGAAGGAGGAAAGGAGAAGAGAAAGATAAAAGAGAAGAAAGAGTATAGGGACGAAAGTAGGAGGTAAAAAAAAGGGTAAAGAGCGTGTTCTATTTGTGTGTGGGTGGGAGAGAGGACATGAATAACAAACTAATACTATAAAAATAGCCTGTTTCCGGTGGCCGACACCGTCTCCGACACCCACACTGTCCCACAACACCCACACCTGTCCCACAACACCTACACTGTCCTATACCCGTCCCACAACATCTACACTGTCCCACACCTGTCTGACAACCCTCACACTGTCCCACACCTGTCCCGCAACAACCACACTGTTCCACACTAGTCTGACAACACCCACACTATCCCACACCTTTCTGACAACACCCACACTATCCCACACCTTTCTGACAACACCCACACTATCCCACACCTGTCTGACGACACCCACACTAACCCACACCTGTCTGACAACACCCACACTATCCCACACCTGTCTGACAACACCCACACTAACCCACATCTGTCTGACAACACTCACACTATCCCACACCTGTCTGACAACACCCACACTGCCCCACATCTGTCTGACAACACCCATACTGTCGCACACTTGTCTGACAACACCCATACTGTCACTCACCTGTCTGACGACACCCATACTGTCACTCACCTGTCTGACGACACCCATACTGTCACTCACCTGTCTGACGACACGCGCATTATTATATTCGTGCTTCATGCTTAAAGGGAAACTGGAAAAATCACAAATCACAATGACTTAAGTGTGCCATAAAGCACTGCACAGTACACCTGCGGTGTGCTTAATTAACTGAATTATATGCAACAGGTGTACAATATTTCCATAACATTCAAATTATGTCACATTTACATTCCAATTATGTCATCTGAAAATAACTGCAAAAACAGGTGTTGGTAAGAAAAGTTTCTCACTTTGTGTATCCTAGGAAAGTATTCCTGCACATTTACACTTTCATCGATCTATTTCCGTGAAGTCTTGTATACTTACTTGACTATTTTCAAACCAATGCCATGAAACTTGGGTGTGGAGCCATAATGCAAGAGTTCCTTCCGTACCTCCCCTCCCTCCTTACCTGCTGAGGGAGGTTGAGATCTCCCCTCACACCTACACTCAGCTAAGAGAAGAATTCCATACCCTTACACATAGATGGAGAGGCAGGGGAAAAGGGTCTTTTATACCTACACACAGCTGAGAGAGCAAGGTTTTTTTTTCCGCCGTGCACAAAGCTGGAGAACTTATTATTCCCTCATCCCCCTACACAGCTGGGTAGGCTGAGATCCCTACCCCTACACACAGCACGGGGAGGAAGGGAGCCCTCTTTCTTCCACCCACGTCCCACCCTTAAACAACAATGGTAGTAAAACTTATTATTAGATGTTAGAGGTCTGCGTGAGGCAGAGGCAGAGGGCGGAGCTGATCACCCTCCCTCCCCCTCCCTAAAACCACCTACCATCAACACAACCACCACAACTACAACTACCACCCGGGTCAGTATGAAGGGCATCCACACCCACTAAAAATTTAAAATGAGCACAGATTATAGAACGTAGGCAGACCCTCTTAGAACATACAAACACCGTAACAGACTGAGGAATAATATTAAATAATATGTCATTTGGAGAACACTATAAAGTGTATGGAGCAAAGGCTGCATACACTTTATAAGGTGGATAATAATAACTTTCAAAACAACAGAAATACCGTCAATGATGATATTATTCAAGACACTTGTGATTTCTCGTCTAGAAAACTGTTCTGTGCCCCAAGCTCTGTTCAAGGCAAAAGAGAATCAAAACTGGAAAATATAGAGATTGTTTAGTGCCCGCATCGAGTCAGCATATCATTTAAATTACTAGGAACTCTTGCAAATTCTTGGAATGTATTCTCTGGAGAAAAGTAGCGATATCTGTTAATATAATATGAAAGATATTGACAAACCAGGTTTCAAATCAACACACTAACCCACAATAACTTACTGGAGAGAGAGATATGGGAGGAAGTGTAAAATAAATTCATTGACAAGCCGGAGTATCACAAGCACCAGAGAGTAGTGTCAACATCTATGGTGCAAGTCTTCAGCCTGCTTCCGGCAGGAATGCATGTAAGACGTCTTTGAGAGAAAACTAGATCACGACCTCCGCTAAGTGCCAGATGAAATAGGCTGTGATGGCTATGTGGGCCAGCGGGATGCTGACAGCAACAGCCTGGTTGAACAGATACTTAAGGAAGCTTGGCAAAAAGTAACGGTAGGAGGATAGAAAAGCCTTGAAATCATTCAAAAGTATATCACAGGAATACTCGTGTAAATATAGAGCACACTTTCACCCTCACGACCACCCGCTAAACAATCATCACCATATCATCCTCCCATCACCACTACCACTCCCAGAGTAATATGGAGGACACTCCCAGTTCTCGCGACCACCAATTCAAACGACACCACCACCTCCCAAGTTAATATGAAACATTTCCCCAACCAACTTTACTGCCAACCACCTACCGTGTATAATTTTTCTTGGCCCCATTCTGGGATGATGGAGATATCTTCCTAAAAATGAAATTTCTCCCATGTATGGAATAGGTTATCCTCAGAGATGGTAATTCCCAGGTTATAGTAATTCCAGTTATGCTGAAAGGAAACCTTTGAAGCTTCCGTAGCTAACGAACTCATGCTGGAATACTTAACGATATCCTCATTGCTCATCTGAAGCTTTCCAGCTCAAGTTGACAGATTTCAACCCACTGTATGAGTCCCATCCCATGTGATGGAATATGACACGGAAACATAGTTTTTGTTCCCACTGTGTAATTATCATATGAATTAGGGTAGACGCACACTGCTGATGTATCTAAATATGTTAAAAAGAAAACCATCGCCTCTCAGTTCCGTAAGATAAACACATCCATTCCATCTACCGCCACCAACACCACAACCACTACCACCATTATCATCACAACCACTAAAACCACCACAACCACTACCACCACCATAACCACTACCAGCAGAGTAATTACAAAGGACAAACACCCCACCATCATATACCTCACACACATTAATCACGATATTCGTCATGTAATATTAAAAATACCAGTCTGTGTGAGAGATACGATCAATGATAACACTATACCAGCAATAATGTTCCTTCCTCTCCACTTCCACCACCACCACCCCACTCCCACCACAACCACACTCACACCACCACCCCACTCCCACCACAACCACACTCACACCACCACAACCACACTCCCACCACAACCACACTCCCACCACAACCACACTCACACCACCACAACCACACTCCCACCACAACCACACTCACACCACCACCCCACTCCCACCACAACCACACTCACACCACCACCCCACTCCCACCACAACCACACTCACACCACCACCCCACTCCCACCACAACCACACTCACACCACCACCCCACTCCCACCACAACCACACTCACACCACCACCCCACTCCCACCACAACCACACTCACACCACCACCCCACTCCCACCACAACCACACTCACACCACCACCCCACTCCCACCACAACCACACTCACACCACCACCCCACTCCCACCACCACCCCACTACCACCACCACCCCACTCCCACCACAACCACACTCCCACTACAACCCCACTCCCACCACACCACACTCACACCACCATCCCACTACACACTACCCCACTCCCACCACCACCCCACTCCCACTCACACCACCATCCCACTCCCACCACAACCACACTCACTGCCACCACCCCACTCCCACCACAACCACACTCACACACCACCCCACTCACCACAACCACACTCACACCACCACCCCACTCCCACCACAACCACACTCACACCACCACCCCACTCCCACCACAACCACTCACACACCACCCCACTCCCACCAACCACACTCACACCACCACTCCCACTACCCCCACCCCAATCCACACTCACACCACCACCCCACTCCCACCACAACCACACTCACACTACCACCCCACTCCCACCACAACCACACTCACCCACCACCCCACTCCCACCACAACCACACTCACACCACCACACTCCCACCGCAACCACACTCACACCACACTCCCACTCACCACCACAACCACACTCACACCACCACTACCCCACACCCACCACCACCACTCCCACCCACTACCACACCCACTACCCACCACAACCACACTCACACCACCACCCCACTCCCACCACCGCCCCACACCCACCACCACCACTGCCCCACTCCCACCACCACCACCACCACTCCCACTACAATGCCCTTCCACCATCACCACTACCCAATCTACCACTACCCCACTCCCATCATCACCACCCCACTCCCACCACCACCAACCCACTCCCACCACCACAACCTCACTCCCACCACCCCACACCCACAACCCCACAAACACCACCACCACCCCACACCCACACCAACCCCCCACCCACCACAACCACAATCCCACTCCCACCACCAATCCACTCCCACCCACACTACCCCACTCCCACCACCATCAACCCACTCCCACTACCCCCACCCCAATCCCACCACCACCAACCCACTCCCACCACCACTACCAATCCCACTACCACCCCACTCCCACTACCCAATCCCACTACCACTACCCCACTCCCATTACCACCACCACACTCCCACCACCACAACCCCACTCCCACCACCACCACCCCACTCCCACCACCACTACCCCACCCCCACCACCACCCCACTACCACACCCACTACACTACTCCCACCACAACTCCCACTACCCCACTCCCACCACCGCCCCACACCCACCACCACCACTGCCCCACTCCCACCACCACCACCCCAATCCCACCACTGCCCCACTCCCACCACTACCACCCCTCTCCCACCACCACCACCTCCGCACTCCCACCACCACCACCCCACTCCCACCACCACTACCCCACTCCAACCACCGCCCCACACCCACCACAACCACTGCCCCACTCCCACCACCACCCCACTCCCACCACCACACTCCGCTCCAATCTCCACTATCTTTATACCATATCCTCAAGTTACAACCTACATTATATCCTCAACTACCATCCTACATCCTATCCTCAACTACCATCCTTCATCCTACCCTCAATTACAATCCTACAACCTATTCTCAACTACCATCCTACAACCTATCCTCAACTACAATCCTACACGTATCCTCAACTACCATCCTACATCCTATCCTCAACTCTCTCCTTACAACCTACATCCTACCCTCAATGACCATCTTACAACCTATCATCAACTACCATCCTACATCCTATCCTCAACTACAATCCTACAACCTATCCTCAACTACAATCCAACAACCTATCCTCAAATACCATCCTACAACCTATCCTCAACGACCATCCTACAACCTATCTTCAACGACCATCCTACAACCTATCCTCAACTACCATCCTATAACCTATCCTCAACTATCATCCTACAACCTATCAACTACCATTCTCCATCCAATCCTCAACTGCCATCCTACAACCTATCCTCAACAGCCATCCTACATCCTATCCTCAACCACCATCCTACAACCTATCCTCAACTATCATCCTACATCCTATCAACTACCATCATACAACCTATCCTCAACGACCATCCTACAACCTATCCTCAACTACCATCTTACAACCTATCCTCAACTACCATCCTACAACCTATCCTCAACGACCATCCTACAACCTATCCTCAACCACCATCCTACAACCTATCCTCAACTATCATCCTACAATGTATACTCAACTACCATTCTACAATGTATCCTCAACTACCATCCTACAGCCTATCCTCAACTACCATCCTACAACCTATCCTCAACGACCATCCTACAACCTATCCTCAACGACCATCCTACAACCTATCCTCAACTACCATCCTACAACCTATCCTCAACTATCATCCTACAACCTATCCTCAACTACCATTCTACATCCTATCCTCAACTGCCATCTTACAACCTATTCTCAACTACCATCCTACATCCTATCCTCAACTACCATCCTACAACCTGTCCTCAACTACCATCCTATATCCTATCCTCAACTACCATCCTACAACCTATCCTCAACGACCATCCTACAACCTATCCTCAACTACCATCTTACAACCTATCCTCAACTACCATCCTACAACCTATCCTCAACGACCATCCTACAACCTATCCTCAACGACCATCCTACAACCTATCCTCAACTACCATCCTACAACCTATCCTCAACTATCATCCTACAACCTATCCTCAACTACCATTCTACATCCTATCCTCAACTATCATCCTACAACCTATCCTCAACTACCATCCTACAACTTATCCTCAACTACCATCCACCAACCTATCCTCAACTACCATCCTACAACCTATCCTCAACGACCATCCTACAACCTATCCTCAACGACCATCCTACAACCTATCCTCAACTACCATCCTACAACCTATCCTCAACTACCATCCTACAACCTATCCTTAACTACCATCCTACAACCTATCCTTAACGACCATCCTACAACCTATCCTCAACTACCATCCTACAACCTATCCTCAACTACCATCCTACAACCTATCCTTAACTACCATCCTACAACCTATCCTTAACGACCGTCCTACAACCTATCCTCAACTATCATCCTACAACCTATCCTCAATTACCATTCTACATCCAATCCTCAACTATCATCCTACAACCTATCCTCAACTACCATCCTACAACCTATCCTCAACTACCATCCTACAACCTGTCCTCAACTACCATCTTACATCCTGTCCTCAACTACCATCCTACAACCTGTCCTCAACTACCATCTTACATCCTGTCCTCAACTACCATCCTACAACCTATCCTCAACGACCATCCTACAACCTATCCTCAACCACCATCCTACAACCTATCCTCAACTACCATCCTACAACCTATCCTCAACGACCATCCTACAACCTATCCTCAACTATCATCCTACAACCTATCCTAACTACCATTCCACATCCTATCCTCAGCTACCATCCTACAACCTATCCTCAACCACCATCCTACAACCTATCCTCAACTACCATCCTACAACCTATCCTCAACTATCATCCTACAACCTATCCTAACTACCATTCTACATCCTATCCTCAACTACCATCCTACAACCTATCCTCAACCATCCTACAACCTATCCTCAACGACCATCCTACAACCTATCCTCAACTACCATCCTACAACCTATCCTCAACTATTATCCTACAACCTATCCTCAACTACCATTCTACATCCTATCCTCAAAGACCATCCTACAACCTATCCTCAACTACCATCCTACAACCTATCCTCAACTATCATCCTACAACCTATCTTCAACTACCATTCTACATCCTATCCTCAACTACCATCCTACAATCTATCCTCAACTACCATCCTACAACCTATCCTGAACTACCATCCTACAACTTATCCTCAACTACCATCCTACAACCTAACCTCAACGACCATCCTACAAACTATCCTCAACGACCATCCTACAACCTATCCTCAACTACCATCCTACAACCTATCCTCAACTACCATCCTACAACCTATCCTCAACTACCATCCTACAACCTATCCTCAACTACCATCCTACAACCTATCCTCAACGACCATCCCACAACCTATCCTCAACTACCATCCTACAACCTATCCTCAACTGCCATCCTACAACCTATCCTAAACTACCATCCTACAACCTATCCTCAACTACCATCCTACAACCTATCCTCAACTACCATCCTACAACCTATCCTCAACTACCATCCTACAACCTATCCTCAACTACCATCCTACAACGTATCCTCAATTACCATCCTACAACCTATCCTCAACTACCATCCTACAACCTATCCTCAACTACCATTCTACATCCTATCCTCAACTACCATCCTACATCTTATCCTCAACTACCATCCTTCAACCTATCCTCAACTACCATCCTATAACCTATCCTCAACTACCATCCTACATCCTATCCTCAACTACCATCCTACAACCTGTCCTCAACTACCATCCTACATCCTATCCTCAACTGCCATCCTACAACCTATCCTCAATCACCATCCTACAACCTATCCTCAACCACCATCCTACAACCTATCAACTACCATCCTACAACTTATCCTCAACTACCATCCTACAACCTATCCTCAACTACCATCCTACAACCTATCCTCAACTACAATCCTACAACCTATCCTCAACTACAATCCTACAACCTATCCTCAACTACCATCCTACATCCTATCCTCAGCTACCATCCTACATCCTATCCTCAACTACCATTCTACATCCTATCCTCAACTACCATCCTACATCCTATCCTCAACTACCATCCTACAACCTATCCTCAACTACCATCCTACAACCTATCAACTACCAACCTACAATCTATCCTCAACTACCATCCTACATCCTATCCTCAACTACCATCCTGCAACCTATACTCAACTACCATCCTACAACCTATCCTCAACTACCATCGTACAACCTATCCTCAACTACCATCGTACAACCTATCCTCAACTACCATCCTACATCCTATCCTCAACTACCATCCTGCAACCTATACTCAACTACCATCCTGCAACCTATACTCAACTACCATCCTACATCCTATCCTCAACTACCATCCTACAACCTATCCTCAACCACCATCCTACAAGCTATCCTCAACTACCATTCTACATCCTATCCTCAACTACCATCCTCCATCCTATCCTCAACTACCATCCTACAACCTATCCTCAACTACCATCCTACAACCTATCGTCAACTACCATCCTACATCCTATCCTCAACTACCATTCTACATATTATCCTCAACTACCATCCTACAACCTATCCTCAACTACCATCCTACAACCTATCCTCAACTACCATCCTACATCCTATCCTCAACTACCATTCTACATCCTATCTTCAACTACCATCCTACAACCTGTCCTCAACTACCATCCTATATCCTATCATCTACCATCCTACAACCTATCCTCAACCACCATCCTACAACCTATCCTCAACCACCATCCTACAACCTATCCTCAACTACCATCCTACAACTTATCCTCAACTACCATCCTACATCCTATCCTCAACTACCATCCTACAACCTATCCTCAACTACCATCCTACAACCTATCAACTACCATCCTACATCCTATCCTCAACTACCATCCTACAACCTATCCTCAACTACCATTCTACATCCTGTCCTCAACTACTATCCTACATCCTATCCTCAACTACCATCCTAGAACCTATTCTCAACTACCATCCTACAACCTATCCTCAACTACCATCTTACAACCTATCCTCAACTACCATCCTACATCCTATCCTCAACTACCATCCTACAACCTATCCTCAACTACCATCCTACAACCTATCCTCAACTACCATCCTACAACCTATCCTCAACTGCCATCCTACAACCTATCATCAACCATCATCCTACAACCTATCCTCAACCATCATCCTACAACCTATCCTCAACTACCATCCTACAACCTATCCTCAACCACCATCCTACAACCACCATCCTACAACCTATCCTCAACCACCATCCTACAACCTATCATCAACCACCATCCTACAACCTATCATCAACCACCATCCTACAACCTATCCTCAACCGCCATCCTACAACCTATCCTCAACCACCATCCTACAACCTATCCTCAACCACCATCCTGCCACCTATCCTCAAGCACCATCCTACAACCTATCCTCAACCACATCCTACAACCTATCCTCAAGCACCATCCTACAACCTATCCTCAACCACCATCCTACAACCTATCCTCAACCACCATCCTACAACCTATCCTCAACCACCATCCTACAACCTATCCTCAAGCACCATTATACAACCACCATCCTAAAACCTGTCCTCAACTACCATCCTACAACCTATCCTCGAGCACCATCCTACAACCTATCCTCAATCGCCATCCTACAACCTATCCTCAAATACCATCCTACAACCTATCATCAACTACCATCCTACAACCTATCCTCAACTACCATCCTACAACCTATCCTCAATCACCATCCTACAACCTATCCTCAACTACCATCCTACGACCTATCCTCAACTACCATCCTACAACCTATCCTCAACCACCATCCTACAACCTATCCTCAACCACCATCCTACAACCTATCCTCAACTACCATCCTACAACCTATCCTCAACTACCATCCTACAACCTATCCTCAACTACCATCCTACAACCTATCCTCAACCACCATCCTACAACCTATCCTCAACTACCATCCTACAACCTATCCTCAACCACCATCCTACAACCACCATCCTACAACCTATCCTCAACCACCATCCTACAACCTATCCTCAACTACCATCCTACAACCTATCCTCAACCACCATCCTACAACCTATCCTCAACCACCATCCTACAACCTATCCTCAACTACCATCCTACAACCTATCCTCAACTACCATCCTACAACCTATCCTCAACTACCATCCTACAACCTATCCTCAATCACCATCCTACAACCTATCCTCAACTACCATCCTACGACCTATCCTCAACTACCATCCTACAACCTATCCTAAACCACCATCCTACAACCTATCCTCAACCACCATCCTACAACCTATCCTCAACTACCATCCTACAACCTATCCTCAACTACCATCCTACAACCTATCCTCAACTACCATCCTACAACCTATCCTCAACCACAATCCTACAACCTATCCTCAACCACCATCCTACAACCTATCTTCAACTACCATCCTACAACCTATCCTCAACCACCATCCTACAACCTATCTTCAACTACCATCCTACAACCTATCTTCAACTACCATCCTACAACCTATCCTCAACTACCATCCTACAACCTATCCTCAACTACCATCCTACCCTGGCCTCTTTCCCACTTGAACTCCTAATCCCCCCCAGTAGAGTCCCTCTCCTCAACCTAACCTTTTTTTACAACTCGGATCGCACCTTTATTTTTATACTTGTGCTTTTACATCTGCTGGGTGGTATCTCAGCTGTGAGCTAATGTGACCACCACCACCCATCGCCACTCACCTATTCCTACCTACAGCAGTTTTACACCGATTTAAAGATAAGACATCATGGTGCCAAAGCAGCCAGGGTTACGTGCGTTACTCCTTAATACTAAGATGGTTCCTTGCGTTACCATTGAACACTAAGATGGTTACTTTTGTTACCATTGAACACTAAGGTGGTTACTTGCGTTACCATTGAACTCTAAGGTGGTTTCTTGTATTACCATTGAACACTAAGATGGTTACTTGTGTTACCACTCAACACTAAGATAAATACCATTGCAGGGAAGATTTAACCAAACACAGAAGTAAACTTATGGTTTACTAGGAAGCGGAGAGAGAGGGAAACCCAAAGAATCCAGGAGCATAAAAAAAATATGCAAAATATGGCAGCAGAAGAATTAAAAGCAATTATGAAAAAATAAAAGAAAAACGGAAAGACAACAGAAAAAAATATATAAAATAAAAAATGAAATCTAAATTGATACACAGAAACATCAGACAGAAGATGAAATTAAAACAATAAGTAATAAGACTCAAGAATAAGATAGAGAACTGAATAATGACAGAAGCTACAAGGAAGTCGTCACTGAGGAGTCAGGAGATACCAAGAAAGTGTAGTAGCTGACACTGATGACAATTAGCATAACGAAGCAGAATAAAGTGTCCTAAGGGAATAAAATACAAAAATTATATTCAGATGGGCGAGCACCTTGAGTAGAAAGAGATATTAAAGAATTACATAACCCATAGTAAGGATCTCCATTTCATTAGAAATGGTACAATTTATAAACAATTGAAAAATTAACTTGTAGTCTAAGTATAAAAGAGGAAACTGAAAGAAATAACTGAAAGTCCTGTGTAGCTGAGTAGTTTACGGGTTAAAATAGAACACGTAATATGTGAGTAATGGAAATCATGGATTTTACGAATCTCAGATTTTTCTACGACAGAATAACAAAATCACGGAAAAAAATATACATTTTTTGAAGACTAAAAAAAGTCGATACAATTCCACAAAAGTTTTCAAATAGATAGAGAAATACTTGATGAATAGAGGACAGGGGACGGTGAGAGGAGACCTGGAGGTTACCTGGAGGTATCAACTTTTGTAAGGATGACGAGACAAGTTCCCATATACATAAATAACCTGTTGACAGTGTCTGAATCTTAGGTAACATTGTTGCCGTGAAAATACTGAGAAGACTGATGACTGGAGAGGAGACAAGTCAGGATGACTTGACAAGACTGTAAAAGTAGTCATAGGGGATACCAGAATTAAATCAAGATTACCTTAGACAGTAACATTATTATTTTTTGTGTACTGGTAACCTTATTTTACTATTATTATTTATCATGGAGAAGCGCTAAATCCAAAGAGATTAAACAGGGCCCGAGAAATGGTAAGATAATATGGTTTGATCTGTAGAAGAGGCTGTTATCTCAAATTCTTGGAACAAGAGCCAATCACCAGCATGAAGACGCCAACTCACTTTGAAGAAAAAATTAACAACTGAAGTGCAACAGTGTGAAAGGGGCGATAGTCATTGCACCGAAGAATGAGCCAAGAAGAGTCCAACACGTTCAGTATATTACTGGAACCTCCAGCTAATTATTATAACTTCCGCGGTATATGCGACCTGGATAACCTAGGAACTTCCTTTGGAACTTTAACAACTATTTTTAGGGCTTTATACGACACGCTCGTCATGCGGCGGGAGTATGGAAGCCGCACTTGATCAAGCACGTGAAGACAGTAGAGAAGATCCAAATATTCGCGACGGTGGCCTGGTGGCTAAAGCTCCCGCTTCACACACGGAGGGCCCGGGTTCGATTCCCGGCGGGTGGAAACATTTCGACAAGTTTCCTTACACCTGTTGTCCTGTTCACCTAGCAGCAAATAGGTACCTGGGTGTTAGTCGAATGGTGTGGGTCGCATCCTGGGGGACAAGATTAAGGACCCCAATGGAAATAAGTTAGACAGTCCTCGATGACGCACTGACTTTCTTGGGTTATCCTGAGTGGCTAACCCTCCGGGGTTAAAAATCCGAACGAAATCTTATCTTAACTGAGCCTGAAACTGAGACATCTTGACTATGAAGACAATAGGACCACTGGAAATATGACCAAGACGTACAGATACTTAAGGGATTAAAGAGAATGGAGAAGGACTGGCTATATTAGCAGCTAAGAGCCAGTGAGCATATATGGTCGTTGACGAAGTTAATAAATACTACTTCTGTCTTACGGTAGTAAGAAAGTGGAACGAGCTACATGAACAGGTGGCGGAGGTAAATAATACATATTTTTTAAGAATATGTATGACAGGGTACAGGAAGCCAGGAATCAGACTACTAGCACATGTAGCAAGGAGCTAGAACTTGATCCCTACACACTCAACCAGGTGAATGTGAACGTGTACACACACACACACGTACGTCAACAATTTATCACTACGTTGTCTTGCCAGCAATTCACATATCATGATACAAAGCAGGATGAGAGAGGTATGTGACCTCCCTCCCTCGTGTAAAGATAGCCATGACTATGAACAAGCTTTACTGTATAAACATGTCCCTACTTGTGACTGTATACATATTTTTACTTTACAGAACAAGCAATGGAGTCACTTTTAACACTTCCTTTGATCAACTCAACAACCTAGTACCAAACATCAAGTTTAAAACCGAGTGTGTAAGAGACGGACGTCTCCTTTTCGTTGATATACTAATGATTCGTGGCAACACGAGCTTAAAATTAACAGACTACAGAAAAACGAACACACGGATCTTACTATATTCACTACAGCTGCCAGGAAGACTCCAACACGAAAAGCGCAATCTCAGGGTTATTCATAAGAGCCCCGAGGATTCGTAGCCACCAACACTTACACAAAGACAAGAGATTTATAAAGTAATTGTATCACCTAGAATACCTTGACTGATTTATCCAGCAAAGTGAAGCTAAAGCCAATAAAAAGTTTGACAACAAACAGCTCATTCTGGTGAACAATACCAGGAATACTTTTTCCGTCTTCAAGAATATCCCCAGGAATATCACTAAAGTACATCCATATTACGGAAAAAAAGAAATCGGTAACAATATTGCCAATATAAGGAGCCATATTTTTATCCACACACAAGCAGGCTGCGAAATGCCTTGCAAGGACTGAAGGTCTTCAAACATAAGACAGAGCGAAAGAAAAAACTTAAGGGTCACTAACCGAAAAAGAGGCCTCAGATATGTGATTACAGGTCAGCCATTATTCAACAGTCAAGCACAACATATGCTAGGAAGGTGCAAATGTTACAATATCCAACCCTTTCAAAAAGTTAATGATTGAAACTACTGTCATCGTGTCTATGTCAAAATCTAATTGGAAAGAAGCAATTTAATGAATAACGTAAGTAGAAGTCTAAAGACCGTAAATCTTGCCTCACAAGCCATCTGGAGTTTTATGACATAGTATAACAGGTGAGGAAGTCCAGAGAGAAATGGCTGGGATACATGCTATGGAACCGAAAAAAAAAGACACCGAACCGCACAAGAGGCTGGCTCAAAAACTATGATAATGTACAAGGATAAAATTAAACCATACATAGAGGCTAAAAGACTAAAGGATTATCCAAGTACGAGGATCTGTACTTGGAATAATACTGATTCTGGTATATGTGAACAACATACCAGAAGAAACAAGTTATCAAATGTAAAATTAATGAGCAAACAAGATAATGTTGAAACTGGACCCCGATAAACGGCAAGATCAGAAGAGAAGCTGCTGGATTTGAACCCCAGCCAAAGCAAGATTATGAAAATTAGGAAGGGTAAAAAAAAAATAAAAACAGGGTACAGGTTTAGGGCACAGAAGCTACAACCTTCACTACAGGAGAAAGACCCTGGGAAGAGCAAGTATATTACCCAGCATATCAGCAGAGGAGCACATATCGAAGATTAGCTTTCAGGAATCTCAACAAAGACAGAGTCTTGATCCTATATACGATATATATGTCAGGTCCGTCTTGCAATATTCGGCACCAGTCTGGAACCCACATAAGGTAAAACTTGTAAAGAAACTGGAACATGCACGGAGGTTAACAACACTAGTCGCAAATAAAAGATAAATGATCAACGAGGACAGACTAAAGAAACTGAAAAAGACTACATAAGCCAAAGACTAGAGGGAAACATTATAACGATGTGCAAAACATCCAATAGAACTCGCTTGGGAGGACAGATAGACTGTTTGAGAAGCACAAACAAGTACACAAAGGCACAGATGGAGTAGCAGTTGCAATATTTATAGAAAACTGCCCATGTAGGTCACTTAGCGCTTATGCACAGTCGAAAGTTAAAGACACACATGTGCTACAGGGATGTCATGAAATATTTTTTTAACCTCCGAGTGGTCAGGAAGTGGAATGGCAGGCTCCACGCAAAGCTTTAGGAATAGGTATGAAGAGGGCTCACTGCGCTAGAAGCAAGTGAACCAAATAAGAGCCACTTTAAGAGACAGAGCCAGGAGCTAAGAATCAAATCCTGCCACCACAAACAGTTGAGTACGAATAGGCGAATAAACACAAACGCACACACACAACTGAGCTCTGAAAGCAACTTGATAAATGGAGGCAAGTGGTCCCCACTTATCTCACAGTCAGGTGGACAAGAATATGCTCTAAAACACACACACACACACACACACACACACACACATATATACATATATATATATATATATATATATATATATATATATATATATATATATATATATATATATATATATATATATATATATATCGTAGCCTGTCAAAATTCGAGACGCCCTAAACCCCTTAACCATCAATGTCACAAACATCAGGTGTATTAATATGTAAACTGCCTGTGTAACTGGTATTCCAGACGAAAGGAGAATAAAATTAGTCCTTAGCTTGCCACAGCCACGTGCGTGTCCGCTGGGCACCTGGTGTTTGTGACACTGATGGTTAAGTGGTTGAGGGTGTCTCACAGACGTCTGTCTTCACTCCATATACTGTATTTAATAAGAGCTCTTATCTCACTTATTAAATACACATAAAATTTCGTAGCGTAATTCATGAAAAAATTAAGTATAAAAAAAGAGAGAGGAATCGAGCAGGTGTATAAGAGGATAAGTCTTCACAAGTAAACAGTGGCCTGGGCATAATATCAAAGTGTTGGGCCACGCAATAAAGCTTTGACTTATACTAACAAAAGCGAGCAAGGCGTCGAGAGCGTTTACCTTGTGAAAATATACCAACCCATGGCAAAGCTCTTGTTATGAAAGGAGACTCAAGCACAAGCCATTAGTTACATGCACGCACGCGCATACGAATGCACACAAGCATTCACACACACAGACACAAACACACACACACGCTTCAAAGCATATATAGAAAAGAAAGAGTATTAATTAAAATGATAATAACTTTAATTGTTCACACTACAACAAACCATAAAAAAAAACTCACAAATGCATGCTGGATGTTCAAGCCCCTATTATTCGAAACCCCCTTTCCTCCATCACTTCCTTTGATGACCCCCTACCCTTTCTCTCCACTCCAGCTCTATGCAAACTCTTGGTCACCTTATCCTGCGCCATCTTCTAGAAATGCCCAAACTTGTCAGTGCTGAAAGAAAACCCAGAAGTTCGACCTCCGGCTGAATGAGTGTTAATATACCATCAACCACCAGATATGGTCACATAAGTTGTTCGCTCTCTCATCCTATATAAACATTCCCTACTCACTTTTTTTTCGTCTCTGTTCTGTTGAAGAAGACCTGAGCTGGAGGTCGAAATATACAGCAAATCGCTTGTGCGTTTCATTGTCAATATGTATATTTTGTTTAGGTGTGGAATGGGGGGGGGGAAGAGAAGGCCCTGCACTGTACCAATCATCCACAAGGGTTACAATAGGATGATTTTACAACCAGCACTTATGTGACATGGTTGCATCAGCCGCCACCATCTGTGACAATAAACTCTTTTTCCACATCTATCCTGATACACCTGTTCTCACACATCTCAAAGTCGTGTCTTCTATAAACTAAAGATAGTCCTAATAAACTAATGTCAATGAATGAACAGAAGAATGGGAGAGGATTCGAACGAAAGCCTTAATGTATGGTCGGCCCTGCGCTGTACCAATCAGTCACGAGGATTACAACACAAGAACTTTTCAACCAACTATGTACTTATGCGACTCAGTAGCATCAGTCACTTAAATTATCCCATTTAACCTAAGGTGTAAAAATATGATCAGCATAGCGGTACCAAACCATATCTGGTGACTTGATACTATGCAATATGTAAGTTTCAAAGTTAGAAAGGACAGGTGACAGCTGACTTCTCATGCTACAGCCACTCTTCTTATCTGCAATAACCCCTCAGTGAAGGTTAAAACATTATTAAAAACACATAGTTTAGTGAGGGGCTATAATCTTCTGGACAAAAAAAGATAACTTTTTTTCTGATGTGGCTGAAGTTCCGCACTTTAGATATTAAAGTATTCTTAACTTAGTGGTGAACAGGTTACATACATGTAGATAAATGGTCCAGAGAACCGACAAGTTGATAAATTAGACACATGTGCAACACTTGGATATCTTTACTGAGGAAACTTTTCGCCACACAGTGACTTCATCAGTCTATACAAAGGAGAATGGTGAAGAACAGAAGGAGTTCTTCACCATTCTCCTTTGTATTGGACATGTGTATTGCACATGTGTTTATTTTATTAGGTTACATGCAATGGAAATACAAGAACCCCAATGGAAATAAGTCAGTTTGTCCGACTGTTTTGGGTTATCTTAGGTAATTTACACTACATATGATAACTGTGTTTAAATAAGCTTACTAATGAACACTTCCTGCTAAAATGCCGAACAAAATCTTATTTTATCCTATCTTAATGATCTTTGTGCACTTCACAGACTTCAAACTCATTTAGTAAGTTTATTTAGGTACAGGAACAAAAAAGTACAGTTACACGAATTTGGTTGATTACAGTTATTATACATAGTAACATTGGGCGTGTTTCCTTACATCTATCGTCCCGTTCACCTAGCAAGCAAGTAGGTACCTGGTTGTTAGTCGACCGGTGTGGATCGCGTCCTGGGGGACAAGATTGAAGACCACACTGGGAATATAACAGTCCCTCGATGACGCACTGCCTTTCTTGGGTTATCCTGGATAGCTAACCCTTCGGGGTTAAAAATCCGAACAAAATCTTATCTTAACCCCAAAAGACTCAAACGTAGTGACATATTTCCACTCTAAATCAAATCAAATATTCAAACTGAAATATAAAAATAAAAATCGCTTAAAACCGACGGTAACAAGTTATGAGAAAATGGTTACTTATTATATTAAATGAGAAGCGTTAAACCCGTAGAGCTGAGAGAATGAGAATATCATACAAGAGTTTGCGACCTTATACTGGAAATAAGTCACTCTGTCTGACTTTTTGGGTTATCCTAGGTTCTCTACACATATGCTGCTATGTATGATAATCTATATGTAACTGTATTTGTGTATACTTGAATAAACTTACTTATAAAGCAATTCCCCCTCGTTAGAATAAAGCCTGACTGACGAGAACCAGAGAAAACGCGGCAGCCACACCATTTTAAGGGAAAACTACGACATATCGCTCGTGCACGTTTGTTGTTCGTATGTACTCTTTGAAGTCGTTGAGAGTCTGTTGATCCAAAGAACTGAAGTCATCCTTTCCTTCCTTGACTAGAATCTGATTGCAAGGCGCTGCATTACCTCAACGGGTTTAGCGTTCTCCCATTTAATAAATAAGAATTTATTTTCATGTAGTCTTTATTCTACAATATCGCCGTAAATTCCCTTTATTTCTATATAAAATATTTAAATATTGCTCCTAAGTGTGAAACTCGCCTACTTTAATTCTAATAAAAATAAGTGGCCATGGAGGTGTCAGTGTATGTTATATTCACAGTAAGTGAAAAATAAGCCACTTTATCTGAGTTTTTTGGGGGGCTATCCTAGTAATTTACGCTATGTGTGATAATTGTACACATGTATGTGTACCTAAATGAACTTACTTAACAGTCTGGCCCAGTGATTCCCAACCAGGTTGCCGCGTTCCATCGTTCACCAGATTGTTGCTTCTGTTCACATAGCAATGAATAGATATCTGGTGTTTAACTGGCTGTTGTCGGCCGCATTCTGGGTGAGGAACTAATAACCCTATTAACAATATCACACACACATTCAACCGTCTCTATAGCTCAATAAAGGAGTCTTATATTTTAAGTAGTACATTAAATAAAGGACCCCAATAAAAATAATTCACTGTCTGACTTTTTTGGGTTATCCTAGGTTCTCTACACATATGCTGCTATGTATGATGATCTATGTAACTGTATTTGTGTATACCTGAATAAACTTACTTACTTACTTACTTATTCAGTTTGTTTCACTGGAATTATTCAGTGGGGAAACTCTGATAGCTGAAAGTGGTCGGTATCAGGGGCCTTGTTTATCTTTGATTATCTTCATGTAGACCAAGGAGAACGGGGTGCCTTGATGGTAAAAAAAAAAACTCTTGATCCAAGCAATACGAGCTACATTTCCTTCTTCACATCAAACCTGAATCTCTCAACCACCAGGTTTAGTTTCCCCTTGAATATAGTAATAATAACTATCATGTAGCCTGCAAGTCTGACTTTAGAATGACGTATAACAAGTCAAGAGGAAATTCTCTTCAAATCATTTCACTGTATTAAAACTGTTATGTGTTATGTGTCTGGTAGCTCGATTGCTAGCCCATTCAGGTCACACATTGAGGTTCGAGGTCTATCCCCTGTAAGGGTGAAAACATAAGGACGTGTTTCCTTAAGGCACCTGCTGTCCATGTTCACCTATCAGTATATGCACCTGGGTGTTAGTCGACTGGTGTGGGTCGCATCCTGAGGACAAAACTGACCTAATTTGCCCGAAATGCTCTGCATAACAAGAGGCTTTCTATACAGTAGTATGTCACTGATGTCAGCTAGGCCTGTATACCTTGTACACGTACTTGTAGAAATAAAGATTATTAATATTATTATTATTATTAAAGAACTAAATTCATTTCAATCAATTTACCAAAAACATCAGCCATATATCACTGTTGTTGTAGCTACACAGGATAAGACAGACGTAAAAAAAGTTTGAAGGTGTACTTTTTTTTTTTTTGTTTTTTTTAACACACCGGCCGTTTGCCACCAAGAAAGAGTGACCCGAAAAAGAAAAACTCTATAAAAGTTTTTTCTTTTTACATTTAGTAACTTATAAAGCATTTTAGTAGCTTCATACGACACGCATGGCTCACGGAGTTAAAGTTCTTTTACACTTCCCTATGGAGATGAAATAAATAAAGACAAAAACTATTATGAAAATAGAAGAAAACTCTTATGGATATGTATACATATACGTGTACATGTATATGTAGGGTGACCTAAGTGTAAGGAGAAGTAACATCCTACTATTACAATTATTAATTATTGTGTTTACTTTAAGAACTAAACATGTGCGGGTCATTCAGCGCAAGGGGATTACTTGAGAAAAATAAAATAAATTCAAAGAGAAGATCGGGCACACGACTCAAAATTTTACCTCTATAAATCTCGGACCTGAGGGCATTAACGGAGCAAATATCATGGAAAACAGTAAGGATTACACACTGTTATCCCATGGCACTACTTACCGTCACTTGGCACCTGTATCCTATGACCGCCCGACTCTCCGCACTCACCTGCAAGAACAAAAATATAGACCTATAAAAATAAGTTAAGCACATCATTACATCTTTAAAATCAAAACTCGTCTAAAATTTTCCGAGGTCCCTACATTGCAATTATGAAAACCAAGGCTGCTGCAAAAGAGCCAAAGGCATGAGCAGTTACAATGTGCTTTATAATCAACAGCACGCCATAAGTCAAAAAAAGTGCATATAATCAAATAAGCACTAAACCTGAAACGGTCATTCAGCACTGCACATAAGGATGTGTGAAAAGAAGAATGTGCAAAGGTGATGAGGGAATGAAGGGTACGAGTGTGCACAGGCAGGGGTTGCTAAGGGTAGGGGAGAATGAAAAAGGAAAGGGAAAATGAAAGGAAAAATGAAAAGGAAAATTACAGTCGGTGCCAATAAGTTTTTTTTTTTTTTAGAATGTCAAAGAGAGAGTCCTCATCAAAGGTGGGACTTTCAGCGAGGAAGTCAATGAGAGTTGGTGTGCTGGGGCAGTGGAGATGACGGAAGTGAATTCCACGTGCCCGCTGATAGGCTAGACAATATATTAAGATATGATGAGCTGACAGTGCAACCTGACAGTCCTCTCAGAGCAGAGCAATGATCATGAAGAATTAAAGCCACTAAAAGTGTCCTAATTGGAAGACTGGAGTAGACATTATAACTACAACATATCAATGTACAAAAATGTGTAAACAAAACAAGGAAGCTTTCTCAGTGCCAGTAATAGGAAAAACAAGAGGCTGTAACTATGTAATAAGCAGTGTTTCAGGAAAGGATCTGTGAAAATATATTTTAAGAGTAGCGGATAGTTGGAATAAAATGGGAAGGAAGTGTTTCAAAGCCATCGGGAATTTTAAGAAAATATGCGAAAAATATATAACTAAAGATGAAATGCAACGTTCAATTGGCATACCTGTGATTGGTTTCAAGAGTTTTTCCTCACACCCTGACCTGAGGCCAGGCTTTGTTGATTGAGTAACTAGGCTGTTGCTGCTAGCAGGCAGCAGGCCTAAAGAGTAATCACTGCAATTACAACTATGTAATAGGCCCGAGCGCAAGCACAAACAAAAAAAGCACACTATACCTGAACCAAACTCATGGGAGGAACCTAACCCAATCACCTCCCAACCTCGCCAATGCCCTGCACCTTTCACACACGCCATCAATCACCGGTCTGCTGCAGAGTAAAAGTGTGAGAGCACGTTGCCAAATGACGTCACTAATCTGAGTATATCCAGGAACCCTGGTGAAGAGGAACCCGACTACTCGATATAGTATATTCTTTAGTTTATATGGATACAAAGACGTATAGCAATGATAAACAACGACAGAGGCGGAAAAACACTTAGTGTGACATCAAAAGTTTGTTCTGCATGTGCCTTTTATTCATCCCATTGTTAACTTAGATATTAATTTTGGATACGACGAATTATAAAACAAGAGTGTAAACAACGTGGATTTATAAAACTGGTAAAAGAGAGAACAGAAGAGAATCACCGACAAAACTCAGATAATATAAACTGGTTTAAATAAAGAAGACGAGATGGAAGAGAATGACAAGACGGAGGGTAGTGACTAAATTTCTAGTGAACTGAGAGAGCACGTAATGAACGTGAGCACGTGATGGAGATGAGATCTGCAGAAGCAGCTATGGACAAGTTGCAGTATGGACGAAACAACCATCATACTAGGTACATCGTGACAGCTCAGGCGATGCTTTGTATGCCTGACCCTCTCCTATTATGCCCATCATGCTCTCTATTTACTCCTATCAAGCTGTTAAATATTTTTATTCAACTTTCCCACTCTGCCTGCCCGATAGTGCCTCCTGCATATCACCTCATGAAACGATCGTTCTTGACTTCTAGTCACCAATTCCTTTTCCTAATGTTGCCTGTCAGTACGTAAGTCAGCCCCTCAGGCAGGGTGCAGTCGGATGCTCTCTAACCCTATCTTTACACTCGCTGGCAAGCAGCTAACGAGTGTTATTACTATCAAAACTAAGCGCTAAACTCACAAAGGTCATACAGCGCTGTAACAAGTGTATAGGGCTAGTTGTAAACACGTACTTGTGCAGATCATCCTCACACAACCAGTCATAAACAATATAATCTTATTCTCAATATCTGTAATCTTCTCAACCATTAAATTATCACTGTGTCCTTCATATGTTCATATGCTAAAATCCTCATTACCGATGATCATAACCAAACCTGTAATTCCTTTAACAATTAAGCTTGATAAAAGCCATATAGCACGTACTAACAAAATATTAGTACATGTTATAAGTAGTCACTGTAACTCCTGAATTTATATTTGCACTCACCTAAGACAGTGTATATATAAAAACCACTCAAATTGTCATTGCCTTACTAATCTTATGTTATTCTTAAGTTTGGCCAAAATGATCTGCATGTTAAGGCGCTTTCTACACGCACACCGAAATGTCATTCACCTTTGTACAAACACTGTTTCATGCTAAAATAAAGTATCTTATCTTAAAAGATTTGAACATCGCCTCTTTTTTTCCTCGATCTCATCGGTGTCAGACGGATTGCGGCCGCTTTTTTGTTTTTTGTTCCCATATTTGTGATTATATATATATATATATATATATATATATATATATATATATATATATATATATATATATATATATATATATATATATCTTCATAAGTTTATGTAAAGAAAATACAACCCAACTTTTATATATAACCTAACTTGAAAAAAAATATACTAAAAACTGAAATCCTTAAGAAACTGACGTGGAATACCACGTCAATAATTTTACGTAGTAAAATGGGATCGATTCATAACTTACCTTGAACTCTCCGTCCAGTGTGTTCTACTTTCTAACCTGAGAATGACTTACATCGTTGTGGCCAACTTCATCATACCTGTCATGTCTCCTTGTCCTTCCTACCCCTCTCTCCTTACTCTCTCTCTCTCTAGAGATACAGTATCTTAAAAATTCCATTTCTCCTGTTTGTGGGATAGGCTATCCTGAGAGATGCCAATTCCCAAGTGATATTAACTCCAGTTATGCTGGAAGGAAACCTTTGACGCTCCAATAGTGGATAAACCCTTGCTGGAATACTTGAAGATATCCTCATTACCTTACCGAGGTCTCCTAGCTAAAGATGACAAATTCCAACACCATGTACCTTTGTAATCTTTTGACTACCGCCCACAGGATGGGTATGGGGTGCATAAAGATATTAAACTAAAGTGTGTGTGTGTGTGTGTGTGTGTATGTGTGTGTGTGTGTGTGTGTGTGTGTGTGTGTGTGTGTGTGTGTGTGTGTGTGTGTGTGTGTGTGTGTGTGTGTGTGACTCAACAATCAATATTTGCACCAATAACTCATTACAGTTGTGACCGGGTGTGGAAGTGTGAATTGCTCATTACTCTATAATTTGTTCATGATTGTAGCCAAAGTATAAACGTAAGTAACCATTCTACAGAATTCATTACCTTTGTAACTTGTGAGCTCATTACCTTTGTACCTAGTTCAGCTATCAAAACTTTGGGGGCCCAGTCCCTGGACCCATTACGTACCTCTGTAATCTGTAAATACCTTTGTAACTTGTCATGATTGTGACCAGACTTACCTGGAGTTCATTACCTTTGTAAATTGTGAGTTCATTACCTTTGTAAATTGTGAGTTCATTACCTTTGTAAATTGTGAGTTCATTACCTCTGTAACTTGCTCAGCTGTCAAAACTTTGGAGTCCAGTCCCTGGACCAATTATGTACCTCTGTAATCTTTTGACTACCGCCCACAGGATGGGTATGGGGTGCATAATAAACATATTAAACTAAAAATGAACGAGCCCCCACCCTGCGTGACGGAATGTGACAGGGAAACATAGCTTTGTTCCCACTGCGTAGCTATCATATAGAATATAGTGGCAACAGGAGCACCTAGCAAAGTCAGATACTTCTGACATTACTTCAGTGAATTATAAAACATAATTCGTATCATCCATTACATTTAAAATTCCTAAATGTTAGCTCGAGTTGAAGGAGTCTTAAGAATTCGAAGTTAATAAAGCTGGAATACTTATGAAAATTACTATAAACTTTCGAGATGTCATCTGGTCTAGAAGTTAGGGTAAAGATGAATGTGATTAATTTGAGTTTGTTGAGGCAGTGCGCAGTGAGATACTGCACAATATACTGCTACTTGATGTAAATATGAGATAATAAATGAGCCAAGAATGTTATAAAGTGCATAGACTTTCAATCGTTTTCTCCATTATTTTCAACGTATTAGCCCACAAAGTACGTTTAATACCATATAAACAATAAAAAATCTAAGTAAAGAAGACACGACAGCAGTGAGCTTGCTTCTTCACCATAAGTCTCACCAGACGTATGGGTAATACACCGCCAGACTACAAAGGGGAGCTGATGTCTGGGTAGGAGCGTGTGAAGTGGAAGTACTGGAAGTGTGACAGAGGATGTCGAAGTCGATGTAAGTCAGTCGATTTCCACTAATAACTCAGAGTATCTATATTGAAGATGGGGCTGTTTGTGAAGAGAAAAATCAGAGTGAGGGCATCTGGGCACCTTAACAAACGAGACAATCAGGGAGTATTGGACCACCAAGACCAGGCAAGTCTTACAGAGTGGTACCAGACGTCTCTCCCTAAGCCTATGTGTGAGTCTTGTAGTGCTGCCCTGTAGGCGTGACAAAACTGTTTCCCACAACCAATAACTATGGAAATCGATAAGAAACACAACTACGGTTTTGTAAAAAAAACTTGTTGGTCAAAAACATGGACTAACGACGCTGCATGATACAGTTACACCATGACCAGGTAATATAATCAGTGCCGGAAAATAGACTGTGTTGCACCTGGTACCCCACCTCTCTTATTACCTAACAATCTCATGGTCTAAACAGCTCGTATTTCTCTTCAGCAGAAATTATATATGAATAATAATGTATAAAGAAACCTTGCTATTCTTTATCCAAATGTTAAGTATAACACCGAAGAGGTGTGTATCTAACTGTATACGCATAGTTTAACCTACATTTTGGAGATTAATACATAGTTGACATTAGTACATAGGATAATTGCGGCCTTAATGACCATCTTGGAGTAGACAGATTTTAAACGTGACAAACTAACTTTATCGTATAAAAAAAAATCCACTGTAATCTCAAACCATATGGTAGTACAACATTCATGTGCCGTATAAAACACATGGGTTCCACATTACGACTTACAACATCTACAAAAATGATTCTGGTCACTGAAGGCTTAAAATTTAAGTTGTCTGAGGTGAGAACATTGATACTTGAAATTTGTTCTGAGGTCGATCCCTCTCCAGTGGAAACATATGCAGCATTAGTGGGTCTCATTCCCTTAAATCAGTAGACAGCATTTGTGTGCACGTGCACACATTGTAAAAATTCAAGCCATTGCTGGCTACTATAAAGGTATACATAAACTTTCTCCAAGGGAAATGTATTTCGGTAAAACGGGATTGAACCCCCTATCAAAGCCGATACATTACCGCAACTCAGAGCTACAACCTTTGTTTATAAATGTTAAGCAGTTAAAATGGCTTACCATTGTTATGGGACATGTTTCGGTGTAATATGAATTCAATTACTGACAACGGAAGATACAATAAGTGTGGGTTCGAACCCCTCATCACTGGAAACACGTCGACATGTGAGCCAGTTTCGTGCGTGGTATGCACATCGTCCTCGTTGTTGTTGTTTATTTCATCTCAGCAAAGAAAGCTCATCGTCAAATGCTTTGACTGACTGTTAATAAGTATTGTATATGGAATCGTAATGTAACTGTATATCCGATGGCGGGAGCAAATGTCTGAAAATTTGTCATGATTATATAAATTAATCAAGCTTTTAAGCTGTCATATTTGAGTTGGTAATTCCTTCTCTATAACTACCGTACTCATAAAAATAGCTAAACTAGTATGAATCATTCACAGTTGAAATTCCTCTTCAAAATAGCGCTGTCTGAGGAGATATCATCACATGAGCGCCAACTGGCAGGATGATAAAACAACTAAAACCTTCCAGTCGGAAGAAGACACTTTTCCAGAGCGGATTTTACTGTTTCAGCTGTGGTCGCAGTATTAGATTACTTGGGAAAAGTGAACTGGTCCTCACCACTCACCACGCCCGCAGCTCACCACAACCACGTTAGTTTATCAACTATTTCTTTTCTCTTAGTATAAGCGAACTTTACAAACACATTTTCTACCTCCCAGAATGAAAAGATATTACCGGGGGTCTGTTTTCTACCATTCATCTTGTATGACTTCATTTAGTATATTGATCATTTTGTTATATTATATATTATTATGCTACAAATTTGTACAACTATAATGCTTCTTAATTGAAATGTTCAAATTTCATTGTTTAAAATACTCATTTGTACTTCATGTTGTAATTTGTTTATTTTAATTTTTACCACTTAATATATCATTGCTTAGTTAATCTTAAGTTAATTTTAAGTCTGCCCATAATGCTCTGCATACAAGTGGCTTTTGGCATGTACACCCAACTACTATAATTCCTTGCACAACTATGTATTATGTTCAAATATACTCACAAGCCAGCACATTACTATTTGAAATCATCTTCCCACACAGTAAAATGTCAGGCGAATTAAATAACTATACCAAACTGATCTAAATGCAAAATAAATAAAAGTGTGAGGGTAAGATGTCGAGAGAGAAAGAGGAAAACAGAGGGAAGTTCACATTTTATTTAACAAAAGTGGACACTGTGCTGCTATTCTATTCTATACATCACATTAAATGGGTTACATACACGAGGTAATGAAATCTGTCAGCCTGAACCGGCTAGTCAAAAGTAAGCCAAATGAAAATCTTAATTTCCCTAGTTGTTGCACAGAGTTCAGCAATAACATCTGACTCTACGCATTGTCCTTCAGCCAGGTACTTGACCCACCAGAGCGAGTACTGGGACCTCTATCCTTGGACCCCACACTACTTAGAACCATGGTGTGAATGGCCGTCTCCTTCTAGGTCACCAAGGTGTTGTAGCCAGGAGCTATCAGTCACGTGTTCTGATGAATGTTTGTTTGCTGGCCACATATTCTGTAAATCTACTTCAGAATGTCTTTGTCTTTACAGCGCAATCAAAATATGCTGGCTGTTTTTGCTGGTGTTTCAAAACACTTGTCCCTCTCACCTTCCATTTTAGTGCCCTTGGTGGTAAACTTGCGATCTTGTAATCTCAGTTTTAGTCTCCAGTTACTGTGCAGGAACTGGCTGCAGCTCAGGCTGTTCAAAAGTAACGCTTGAACTACATCAGGACACTCGGTTAACCCTGGGTCGCCCAGCATTCATGAAAGCATTAACTGTATTAGTGGTAGTGTGTGTGTTGCAACAGTCTGTTTCAAATCTGCTCTCACCTTTCCTGTAAAATATCTGTGCAAGCTTTTTTTATATGTTATGAAAACAGCTCGCATACTTTTCAAGCCAGCAGTGTGGCCGAGGAAAGAGGGTGGAGAGAGAATCTTCTGCTATACTATCGAAATTTCAACTACACAGACAAACTTTGAGATAGATTGTAGTTGGTCAAGCTACTGAGAAAATTCATATATTCACGTAACTTTTTTCAATAAACTATGTAATAAACAACTTAAACTATTGTCATATTAACTTAATTCTAAAGCAAATCTGTTTTTCAGCGAACTAATAAATATTGATAAAAACTATGCATTCAGCGCGCCCGACTGGTTAACCCTATTTTTCTGACCCCCTAAAGGAAATAACCTACCGCAAATTGTTTTTACACAAACTCTTGTCTTCGTCTCTCGCGACAAGAGGTGTCTGCTCCCGGACTCAAGCTTGGAGCTTGAGTAAAGCTCAGACGGGGAGTGACTTCTGCAAGACCACCTCTTGTGCTCGTGTCTGGCTACTCTAAGATAATAGGTTCCTTTTTTTTGCTTCTCCTTACTCTCGTAGCAATCACTGAGTCCGACCTGTAAACCAGCAGGCGCTTGACTGTGATCCGCCACAGGATGAACACGTCAAAATCTGAGAGTAATGCAGAGCGCATTGAGACCATAATTTTAAATACTGGGTCTCTTACTGTTTTTAATAAACGCAAACAATGTAACTTATAGGCGTGAATCATACGTAAATTTGCTGATGACATTAGGCTCATGAAGAGACTAACAGCAGAAGCTGGAAATATACTACAAATTGACTTGGACAGATTAAAAAAAAAAATGAACACAGGAGTAGTAGAGAGATTAAAAATGGTCTGCCTGTTGAGGGAAATGGGAAGGGAAAAGAGGACTGCTTGTATCCGAGAAAGAAACGGATGTTGGGGTCAACATTACAGCATATACATCAAAAGAGGAGCACATTAAAGAATTTTAGTAGGCACTTCACGAAATATATGGTAGGTAATATAGTTAAATCTTGCGGGATGGTGTTGTGATGTTCACAGTAACATGATGGGTCACGCAAGACGGAAGATTTCTGATACAAGTTGTATTATGTAGTAGCATCCTTTACTGTCTGTCTGAATTAAGATATTCAGGAAAAGAAGGAACGAAAACATGGAGATACAGACATATCTCCATGCACCAGACATACACACGCAAGCGCGAGAGAGTATCTGCAGTCCACAAACTACACTCTCTCACGTTTCAACAAAACAAAGTAGCACACGGTCAGTCTGAGGTCCAAGGTCTTCCTCGAGTTTCCCTCCACACCCACGGACACGCGTTTGTCCACCTTAACTCCATACTCACGAACACAAGAATCTCAGCTTGTCCACCTTCCTAACTCCACATTCATGGACACAGGAACCTCAGCCTGTCTACATTCCTAACTCCACATTCACGGACACAGGAACCTCAGCCTGTCCACCTTCCTAACTCCACATTCACGGACACAGGAACCTCAGCCTGTCCACCTTACTAACTCCACATTCACGGACACAGGAACCTCAGCCTGTCCACCTTCCTAACTCCAATTTTTCAACCTGGCAGCCATTCATTGTTCTCGTTTCAACTTGCAAGACCGAGGGAAGAGAAAGAAAAAAAGAAATGGCAAGATAAAGGGAAGAATGGGGAGAGCAAGGGAAGATAAGAACGAACAGGAAGATTAAGGAGAGGTAGATTTTAAATGTATAAACAAGTGAAAGCATAGGAAAAGGATAGGAAAAGGGGTGAAAGGAGACAGAAAGAAGAAAAAAGGGAGAGAAGTGTGCCTGAACTCTCCGTACTGTACTCGCAGAAGTGTAGTGTGGCGAGCACGTACCCGTACCTTATGTAGGGACCCAAGAATTATGGACCTACCCGTAAGTTATGTACGTACCCGTACGGTTTATACGAACCCGTAAGTTACATACGAACCCGTATGTTATTTCGGACCTGTAAATTATATACAGACCCGTATGTTATACACGGCCCCGTATGTGATACACGGCCCTGTATGTTACACACGGCCCCGTATGTTATACACGGCCCCGTGGATCATCCACATCTTCGTCATCTGTTTCACTCTCTACCATCTTAAACAGCCTGACGGTATGCACTATCCGGTCCCTTCATCTTTTCCTCATGATCACTGTCCCTGTCATCTATAGCTAAGTGCTTCCTACTTCACTTATTGTATACTGGGATCACATGTGCGGCCTCATGTATTTTATTCGACTTACTGTTCAGCCTTGCCTGAGGGTTGCACAGTACTTCTGCTCTTTCTGGCAATATCTTTTTCTTTCCCCTCTCTCTCTCTGGTGGCATCTTCGCAGATTCTTCAGTACCTCTTTGAACTTTCTGTTCGAGTCTTGATATACCTCTTTATCATTTATCATCTCACTTTTCTCCTTACTGATTCTTATTACTTGCTTGCCTGCACATGTGCTCGAGTGTTATGTATGCGTGCGTGCTTTACGTGTGTATGTGTGTGCGTGTGTATATATATAGACTCACCTAATTCACCTAATTGTGGTTGCAGGGGTTGAGTTATAGCCTCTGGCCCCGCCTTTTCACTGGTCGCTATTCCTCTTCTGTGTGTGTGTGTTATCACCTATCTGTGACTGCAGGGGTCGATTCGCAGCTCCTGACCCCATGTGTGTATCCTCATCATACAATAATTGTCATTTTGATCTATTTCACATCAAATAAAATCGAAATTTACTCATGAACAACAGAAGAATGTGTCTCAACAGACTGGCACAGCAATAAACACGAGAGTAAGTTAGCTGTAGCAGATACACTACCATATCTATCTCACTAATACTGTCAGACAAGGTAAACAAAGAGGTAAGCTGCCTCATCCGTTTTCTGTACCTCGACTAACACAAGTTCGTCACGGCCTGCCAAATCTCTTAGCATACGAGCTATTTACTCGTGTCATATAAGCTGTCCAAAAGTTCTACTTTTAAACTAGAAAATTTTAATTGCTTGGTAGCACAAAAACGCTGACGCGTTTATGAATAAAGACCACGTAAGAAAGATTATTATTATTATTAGTAGTAGTCACAGTAGTAGTAGTATTTTTATTATTACACTAATTACTGTGAAGGCCTGAGGAATGAAAGGCAAACAAGTTTCATCCGAGGCAAGGGAGGATGACTCCAATTTCTTGGATCAAGAGTCTTTCGTCGTCACGGTATTCCCATTCAAGGGCAATTAGGGTAAGTAGTACATTTGACAGACGACTTCTCATACCTGCTGCCCCTGCTCGTCCAGCTGTAAATAAGTACCTTGAAGTCAGCCCATTGTTGTGGCTGGCATCCTGGAAGGAAAGTGGGTTGGCATTGTGACCTAATTAAAGCTGGATTTAAAATGAGCTGGGGTAGGATAACAACTCTTAGTCAGCAGACCAGTGATTCTCAACCACGGGTAAATTTACCCCTTGGGGGTAAAAAATTTAATAAATGAAAAAATTGAATAATTTATTTTTTTCTGACCTTCTTGTTCTTCCGTCCCTTTATGATAGCGATAAATTCTTTGTATGGAAGTAAGGGAGTAAATGGAGAAATACATCAAGCGGAAGGGGTTAATGATGGAGGAAAAGTTGAGAATCCCTGCCGTTGACGATGATAGACTGTAAAAAATAAATTTCTGCTGTACATACTGAAGAATGAACTTGAAAATACATGGAGAATAAATATGAAAACCAGGCGAGGGTAGAAACACTGGGCGTGTTTCCTTTCTCAGTTGTCTTTGTTCCCCATCAGTAAAATGGATACCTGAATATTAGTCGACTGGTGTGGGTCGCATCCTGGGAGAAAACTGACCTAATTTGCCCGAAATGCTCTGCATAACAAGCGGCTTTCTATATTGTATGCCACTGATGTCACGAGAGATATATCATAATCTACACTTGGAAAATCCTGGAAGGAATGGTCCCAAATCTGCACACAGAAATCACTCTTTACGAAAGTAAAAGACTGGGCAGGCGATGCAAAATGCCCCCAATAAAAAGTAGGGGCGCCACTGGTACACTAAAGGAAAACACCATAAGTGTCCGGGGCCCAAGACTGTTCAACAGCCTCCCATCAAGCATTAGGGGAATTACCAATAAACCCCTGGCTGCCTTCAAGAGAGAGCTGGACAGATACCTAAAGTCAGTGCCGGATCAGCCGGGCTGTGGCTCGTACGTTGGACTGCGTGCGGCCAGCAGTAACAGCCTAATTGATCAGGCCCTGATCCATCGGGAGGCCTGGTCATGGACCGGGCCGCGGGGGAGTTGATCCCCGGAATAACCTCCAGGTAACCTCCAGGTATCCAGGTAACCAGGTAGGCCTGTATACCTTGTACATGTACTTGTAGAAATAAAGATATTATTATTGTTATTATTATTATTATTATTATGATAAAGGTCTTCTGTCGTGTAGTTCCGGTACACTGTGTTTCTGTCGTGTAGTTCCGGTACACTGTGTTTCTGTCGTGTAGTTCCGGTACACTGTGTTTCTGTCGTGTAGTTCCGGTACACTGTGTTTCTGTCGTGTAGTTCCTGAACACTGTTTCTCCTGTGTAGTTCCTGTACACTGTGTTTCTGTCGTGTAGTTCCGGTACACTGTGTTTCTGTCGTGTAGTTCCGGTACACTGTGTTTCTGTCGTGTAGTTCCGGTACACTGTGTTTCTGTCGTGTAGTTCCGGTACACTGTGTTTCTGTCGTGTAGTTCCTGTACACTGTTTCTCCTGTGTATTTCCCGTACACTGTGTTTCCGTCGTGTAGTTCCTGTACACTGTTTCTCCTGTGTATTTCCCGTATACTGTGTTTCTGTCGTGTAGTTCCTGTACACTGTTTCTCCTGTGTATTTCCCGTACACTGTGTTTCTGTCGTGTAGTTCCGGTACACTGTGTCTCTCCCATAGTTCCCGTACACTGTTTCTCCCGTGTAGTTCCCGTACACTGTGTTTCTCCTGTGCATTTCCCGTACACTGTGTTTCCGTTGTGTAGTTCCCGTACACTGTGTTTCTGTCGTGTGGTTCCCGTACACTGTGTTTCCGTCATGTAGCTCCCGTACACTGTTTCTGTCGTGTAGTTCCGGTACACTGTGTTTCTGTCGTGTAGTTCCGGTACACTGTGTTTCTGTCGTGTAGTTCCGGTACACTGTGTTTCTGTCGTGTAGTTCCGGTACACTGTGTTTCTGTCGTGTAGTTCCGGTACACTGTGTTTCTGTCGTGTAGTTCCGGTACACTGTGTTTCTGTCGTGTAGTTCCGGTACACTGTGTTTCTGTCGTGTAGTTCCGGTACACTGTGTTTCTGTCGTGTAGTTCCGGTACACTGTGTTTCCGTCGTGTAGTTCCTGTACACTGTTTCTGTCGTGTAGTTCTTGTACACTGTGTTTCTGTCGTGTAGTTCCTGTACACTGTGTTTCTCCCGTGTAGTTCCTGTACACTGTGTTTCTGTCGTGTAGTTCCTGTACACTGTGTTTCTGTCGTGTAGTTCCTGTACACTGTGTTTCTGTCGTGTAGTTCCTGTACACTGTGTTTCTGTCGTGTAGTTCCTGTACACTGTGTTTCCGTCGTGTAGTTCCTGAACACTGTGTTTCCGTCGTGTAGTTCCTGTACACTGTGTTTCTGTCGTGTAGTTTCTGTACACTGTGTTTGTGTCGTGTAGTTCCTGTACACTTTGTTTGTGTCGTGTAGTTCCTGTACACTTTGTTTGTGTCGTGTAGTTCCTGTACACTGTGTTTCTCCCGTGTAGTTCCTGTACACTGTGTTTCTGTCGTGAAGTTCCTGTACACTGTGTTTCTGTCGTGTAGTTCCTGTACACTGTGTTTCTGTCGTGTAGTTCCTGTACACTGTGTTTGTGTCGTGTAGTTCCTGTACACTTTGTTTGTGTCGTGTAGTTCCTGTACACTGTTTCTGTCGTGTAGTTCCTGTACACTTTGTGTCGTGTAGTTCCTGTACACTGTGTTTGTGTCGTGTAGTTCCTGTACACTTTGTTTGTGTCGTGTAGTTCCTGTACACTGTTTGTGTCGTGTAGTTCCTGTACACTGTGTTTCTGTCGTGTAGTTCCTGTACACTTTGTTTGTGTCGTGTAGTTCCTGTACACTGTGTTTCTGTCGTGTAGTTCTTGGACACTGTTTCTGTCATGTAGTTCCTGTACACTGTGTTTCTGTCATGTAGTTCCTGTACACTGTTTCTGTCGTGTAGTTCCTGTACACTGTGTTTCTGTCATGTAGTTCCTGTACACTGTGTTTCTGTCATGTAGTTCCTGTACACTGTTTCTGTCATGTAGTTCCTGGACACTGTGTTTCTGTCATGTAGTACCTGTACACTGTTTCTGTCGTGTAGTTCCTGTACACTGTGTTTCTGTCATGTAGTTCCTGTACACTGTGTTTCTGTCATGTAGTTCCTGTACACTGTGTTTCTGTCATGTAGTTCCTGTACACTGTTTCTGTCGTGTAGTTCCTGGACACTGTGTTTCTGTCATGTAGTTCCTGTACACTGTGTTTCTGTCACGTAGTTCCTGTACACTGTGTTTCTGTCATGTAGTTCCTGTACACTGTTTCTGTCGTGTAGTTCCTGTACACTGTGTTTCTGTCATGTAGTTCCTGTACACTGTGTTTCCGTCATGTAGTTCCTGTACACTGTTTCTGTCGTGTAGTTCCTGTACACTGTGTTTCTGTCATGTAGTTCCTGTACACTGTGTTTCCGTCATGTAGTTCCCGTACACTGTGTTTCTCCCGTGTAGTTCCCGTACACTGTGTTTCTGCCATGTAGTTCCTGTACACTGTTTCTGTCGTGTAGTTCCTGGACACTGTGTTTCTGTCATGTAGTTCCTGTACACTGTTTCTGTCGTGTAGTTCCTGGACACTGTGTTTCTGTCATGTAGTTCCTGTACACTGTGTTTCTGTCATGTAGTTCCTGTACACTGTGTTTCCGTCATGTAGTTCCTGTACACTGTTTCTGTCGTGTAGTTCCTGTACACTGTGTTTCTGTCATGTAGTTCCTGTACACTGTGTTTCCGTCATGTAGTTCCTGTACACTGTTTCTGTCGTGTAGTTCCTGTACACTGTGTTTCTGTCATGCAGTTCCCGTACACTGTGTTTCTCCCGTGTAGTTCCCGTACACTGTGTTTCTGTCGTGTAGTTCCAGTACACTGTGTTTCTCCCGTGTAGTTCCCGTACACTGTGTTTCTGTCGTGTAGTTCCAGTACACTGTGTTTCTCCCGTGTAGTTCCCGTACACTGTGTTTCTGTCGTGTAGTTCCAGTACACTGTGTTTCTCCCGTGTAGTTCCCGTGCACTGTTTCTGTCGTGTAGTTCCCGTACACTGTGTTTCTGTCGTGTGGTTCCCGTACACTGTGTTTCTGTCATGTAGTTCCCGTACACTGTGTTTCCGTCATGTAGCTCCCGTACACTGTGTTTCTGTCATGTAGTTCCTGGACACTGTGTTTCTGTCATGTAGTTCCTGTACACTGTTTCTGTCATGTAGTTCCTGTACACTGTGTTTCTGTCATGTAGCTCCCGTACACTGTGTTTCTGTCATGTAGTTCCTGTACACTGTGTTTCTGTCATGTAGTTCCTGTACACTGTGTTTCTGTCATGTGGTTCCTGTACACTGTGTTTCTGTCGTGTAGTTCCTGGACACTGTGTTTCTGTCATGTAGTTCCTGAACACTGTGTTTCTGTCGTGTAGTTCCTGTACACTGTGTTTCTGTCGTGTAGTTCTTGGACACTGTTTCTGTCATGTAGTTCCTGTACACTGTGTTTCTGTCATGTAGTCCCTGTACACTGTGTTTCTGTCATGTAGTTCCTGTACACTGTGTTTATGTCATGTAGTTCCTGTACACTGTATTTCTGTCATATAGTTCCTGTACACTGTTTCTGTCGTGTAGTTCCTGTACACTGTGTTTCTGTCATGTAGTTCCTGTACACTGTGTTTCTGTCGTGTAGTTCTTGGACACTGTGTTTCTGTCGTGTAGTTCTTGGACACTGTGTTTCTGTCATGTAGTTCCTGTACACTGTGTTTCTGTCGTGTAGTTCCTGGACACTGCGTGTGTAACTGTCATGTAGTTCCTGTACATTGGGTGTGTATCTGTCGTGTAGTTCCTGTACACTGGTGTATATCTGTCATGTAGTTCCTGTACACTGGGTGTGTATCTGTCATGTAGTTCCTGTACACTGGGTGTGTATCTGTCGTGTAGTTCCTGTACACTTTGTGTGTCTTGTATTTAAATCTTATAGCGTAAACAAAATATATCACAAGAAATATAATCATAATCACACTAACATTATAGCATGGATGAAACAGAGTGATAAGTATGACACGTGCAACAGTTAGATATCTTTGTTCCGAAACGTTTCGCCTGCACAGAAGGCTTCTTCACTCGAGTACAGAGGAGGCAACAGAAGCAGTAGAGGTGTGAAGACGTTGCTTCTGCTGCCTCCTCTTACTCGACTGAAGAAGCCTACTGTGAAGGTGAAACGTTTCGGAACAAAGATATCTAACTGTTACACGTGTGTCTTATCAAATTGTCGGTATTATATACCATTATCATATTCACTCATGAAACTGAGTACTGCAAACACGTATAATAACAAAGACATGTTGTAAAACAACGCTCAACTGTGACAACGTTTCACTGTGTAAAGCTGTATCAAGATGACTTTAAAAGCTTTAAGCTGCGAAACATTATTCTGTTAAAAGATTGTTCTGCAGCGTGTCTCTTACCATTCTATCCTCACCAGGTAAACTTAATTTGCGCTTGTTATGCCACCATGCAATATTTCTCTGGTGTTCAGCACTGGCCTAGAGTTAATTAGACAGATAATTTCAGGTACACTCTTGTTAAGACAAGCTGCAGCAGCTGGTACACTCTATGAAAACTTAACCGCGCAGGCAGCAGCAAGGTAAACCAGGAGACATTCTCACATCCTCAGGAGAGAAGAACGCGATACTGGCTGAAGATTGACATTGTGATAACTTAGCAGACCTTGGAGAGAGAGAGAGAGACAGAGAGAGAGAGAGAGAGAGAGAGAGAGACTGTGGGGACGCAGAAGCATAAGAGGAAGAGGGAGGGGAAGAGGAGAGAGTGCAGACGGCGTCAATAACGTGATTTTGATAGCTTAAACAGATATTGAACGAAAGAGAGAGAAGAAATGTAAGGATGTAAAGGCATGAGAGGGAAGAGAAGAGGAGAGAAGGATGCAGGCGGCGTCAACCAGACTCTGAGAGAATGAGACAACTTGTGGACAGATCAGGACCACAGGGGATGATAAAAGACATTTGGTGAGCAGATTAAAGTCCAGGGACGAGAAAATGTTACCGGAGGGTAAAAAAAAAAAATCCTCATGGTGGGTAAAAGATAGAAGATACTACCATGGATGATGCAAGGAATGCTGTAATGGCCAATGAAGTTAGAAGACAACATATTAATTACTACTTAATATTGAAGAAAAGATCGAGGCGCGTTGTAAACAGTTCATCTACTGTAAATTTTCCTGACCTTCAGTCGTATCCCAGTATAACCATGGATAGGGATTGGCTTTGAAATTAGCCGAGGTAGGATAATAGCTCTTAGCCTGTTAATTCAAATATGTAAAAAATGGCGCAGTATACCCTTGTATCTACTATTTTATACTAAATGAAACAATTATTTATACCCCATGTTCTCTTAATGATAATATACACAGAGATTATATAGGCCTCTAATACTGAAAACTGTCCCCATGATGTTCACACTAGTGTGGCAATTTACATACTTTTGCAATATATAATAATAATAATAATAATAATAATAATAATAATAATAATCTTCATTTCTACAAGTAGATTATACAACTTATACAGACCTAGCTGACATCAATGACATTCTATATAGAAAGCCCCTTATCATGCACAGCATTTCGGGCAAATTAGGTTAATCTTGTAACCAGGATGAGACCCACACCAGTAGGCTAACACCCATGTACCTACTTGCTGCTAGGTAAACAGGGACAGCAGATGTCTTCAGGAAACACACCCAAATGTTTCCACCAGTACCGGGGATCGAACCACGGACCTCACTGCGTGAGCTAAGTACGCTACCAACCGAGCTAAGGGATACCTCAGAGAATGCGTTATTAAATTTTCACCTTTCTCAGGTATCTTATCAGCCCCTATCTGTTATTTATTTATTTGTGTACTGCTGGAACCATCTTTGTGAAGGTTCTGCGAACTTCCTAATAGTCAGGTGGCTTCACCACACACGATGGCTGCTTCACCACACACGATGGCTGCTTCACCACACACGATGGCTGCTTCACCACACACGATGGGTGCTTCACCACACACGATGGGTGCTTCACCACACACGATGGGTGCTTCACCACACACGATGGGTGCTTCACCACACACGATGGGTGCTTCACCACACACGATGGGTGCCTCACCACACACGATGGGTGCTTCACCACACACGATGGGTGCTTCACCACACACGATGGGTGCTTCACCACACATAATGGGTGCCTCACCACACACGATGGGTGCTTCACCACACACGATGGCTGCTTCACCACACACGATGGGTGCTTCACCACACACGATGGGTGCCTCACCACACACGATGGGTGCTTCACCACACACGATGGGTGCTTCACCACACACGATGGGTGCTTCACCACACATGATGGGTGCCTCACCACACACGATGGGTGCTTCACCACACACGATGGGTGCTTCACCACACACGATGGCTGCTTCACCACACACGATGGGTGCCTCACCACACACGATGGGTGCTTCACCACACACGATGGGTGCCTCACCACACACGATGGGTGCTTCACTACACACGATGGGTGCTTCACCACACACGATGGGTGCTTCACCACACACGATGGGTGTTTCACCACACACGATGGCTGCTTCACCACACACGATGGGTGCTTCACCACACACGATGGGTGCTTCACCACACACGATGGCTGCTTCACCACACACGATGGGTGCTTCACCACACACGATGGCTGCTTCACCACACACGATGGCTGCTTCACCACACACGATGGGTGCTTCACCACACACGATGGGTGCTTCACCACACACGATGGCTGCTTCACCACACACGATGGGTGCTTCACCACACACGATGGCTGCTTCACCACACACGATGGCTGCTTCACCACACACGATGGCTGCTTAAGTGATGAAATTCACATCACTACGCAATTATAGCGAGAAAGAAACCTTGTTTATATTTAATCATCATCATCACTTTTATACATCACATATTATTCCACAGGAGCTGTATGACTCCTAAGGGTTTAGAACATTCCCGCGAATGTGGTCCTAATTTCTTGTGTTTTGACGTGGATTAAAAAAAATTATGGTGAAATGCCCACACCTGACACTGTCACGCCCACACTTGACATTGTTGTCACGGCCACACCTGACATTGTTGTCACGCCCACATCTGACATTGTTGTCACGCCCACACCTGACACTTGTCACGCCCACACTTGACATTGTTGTCACGCCCACACCTGACACTTGTCACGCCCACACCTGACATTGTTGTCACGCCCACATCTGACCTTATTGTCACGCCCACACCTGACATTGTTGTCAGGCCCACCTCTGACATTGTTGTCACGCCCACATCTGACATTGTTGTCACGCCCACACCTGACACTGTTGTCAGGCCCACCTCTGACATTGCTGTCACGTCCACATCCGACATTGTTGTCAAGCCCAAACCTGACATTGTTGTCAGGCCCACATCTGACAGTGTTGTCACGCCCACACCTGACACTGTTGTCAGGCCCACATCTGACATTGTTGTCACGCCCACACCTGACATTGTTGTCAGGCCCACACCTGACATTGTTGTCAGGCCCACATCTGACATTACTGTCACGCCCACACCTGACATTGTTGTCACGCCCACATCTGACATTGTTGTCAGGCCCACATCTGACATTACTGTCACGCCCACACCTGACATTGTTGTCACGCCCACATCTGACATTGTTGTCAGGCCCACATCTGACATTATTGTCACGCCCACACCTGACATTGTTGTCAGGTCCACATCTGACATTGCTGTCACGCCCACATCTGACATTGTTGTCACGCCCACATCTGACATTGTTGTCACGCCCACATCTGACATTGCTGTCACGCCCACACCTGACATTGTTGTCAGGCCCACATCTGGCATTGTTGTCACGCCCACACCTGACATTGTTGTCAGGCCCACATCTGATATTGCTGTCACGCCCACACCTGACATTGTCACGCCCACATCTGACATTGTTGTCACACCCGCATCTGACATTGTTGTCACGCCCACACCTGACATTGTTGTCAGGCCCACATCTGACATTGTTGTCACGCCCACACCTGACATTGTTGTCACGCCCACATCTGACATTGTTGTCACGGCCACACCTGACATTGTTGTCACGCCCACATCTGACATTGTTGTCAGGCCCACACCTGACATTGTTGTCACGCCCACACCTGACATTGTTGTCAGGCCCATATGTGACATTGTTGTCACGCCCACACCTGACATTGTTGTCACGTCCACATCTGACATTGTTGTCACGCCCACACCTGACATTGTTGTCAGGCCCACATCTGACATTGCTGTCACGCCCACACCTGACATTGTTGTCACGCCCACATCTGACATTGTTGTCATGCCCACATCTGACATTGTTGTCAAACCCACATCTGACATTGTTGTCACGCCCACATCTGACATTGTTGTCACGCCCACACCTGACATTGTTGTCACGCCCACATCTGACATTGTTGTCACGCCCACATCTGACATTGTTGTGACGCCCACACCTGACATTGTTGTCACGCCCACATCTGACATTGTTGTCAGGCCCACATCTGACATTGTTGTCACGCTCACATCTGACATTGTTGTCACGCCCACACCTGACATTGTTGTCAGGCCCACACCTGACATTGTTGTCACGCCCACACCTGACATTGTTGTCAGGCCCACATCTGACATTGTTGTCAGGCCAACACCTGACATTGTTGTCACGCCCACATCTGACATTATTGTCACGCCCACATCTGACATTGTTGTCACGCCCACACCTGACATTGTTGTCAGGCCCACATCTGACATTGTTGTCACGCCCACACCTGACATTGTTGTCACGCCCACATCTGACATTGTTGTCACGGCCACACCTGACATTGTTGTCACGCCCAATCTGACATTGTTGTCAGGCCCACATCTGACATTGTTGTCAGGCCCACACCTGACATTGTTGTCATGCCCACAATCCTCACTCATGGGTGAACCCAAGGTTTTATCATCTGTCCATAAAACAACGACTAGTTTCGTTTGATGTGCAATAATTTATTTAGCAAAGTTGAACTGCTCTAAAATTTCTCGAAAATGAGATAACCTTTAATTTATTATTATTATTTAGATGGGGTCATGCAGCGGCTGCGGGAAATGATGTAAGGAAAGGAAGGGTAGCTCTCATTTCATGCATCAAGAGCTTCTCATCAGAATGAAAGCATTTCCCTGGAAGGGTGCAATCTGTGTAGAAATCCTTAGTTTGTGCAACAGCGCCGAAGCGTATACGCTATTTACATCGCAGGCATTAACCATTCTCTGTGTGCATCTTAGGTATTCATACACGCACAACACAAGCGTACGCACACTGGACACGCAGAAGTCAACGTACTGCGTATTCAAGAACCCCGGGCAAGTGTACATATAAAATCCTTTGAACTGAGGAGCCTCTAGTTGCTCTCCCTTACCAGGCCTACCTCTGCCAAGGTCTACGGTGTATACGTTCAAAGCATCCAGCGGGTGAGGTGTGTCTAGGTGATACACTGGTTATGTGCGACGGGCAGGATGTGTATACAATGCCTGAAGCCATACCTGGCTATAATAATAAACGATCTACAGTAATGACATCATATGCTACACTTGCAAACTTAAAAATGGTCTCATATATATATATATATATATATATATATATATATATATATATATATATATATATATATATATATATATATATATATATATATATATGTCGTGCCGAATGGGCAGAACTTGCCATCTTGGCTTAAATAGCAACACTCATCTTGCCATACAGGACAAGTGAAAATTTGTGTATGCAATAATTTCGCCAAAATCATTCTGAACCTAACGGAAAAAATATATTTGATTGTGTTTGTTTAGTACTAAATTATTGTAAACGTATTTAAAATATATTTAGCTGGGTTAGGCTAAAATAAATTGCTCTTCTTATAATAAGGTTAGGTAAGTTTTTTAAGATTCTTTTGGTGCAAAATTAAAATTTTTTACATTAACATTAATGACAAAAATATATCTTTAAACGTGTAAGAGAAAATTTCAGAAAGGACTTAATTTTAAATGAGTTCTTGCTAATTGACCAGTTTTACATATTCGGCACGACATATATATATATATATATATATATATATATATATATATATATATATATATATATATATATATATATATATATATATATATATATATATATGGCAGTTTAGAGGGATATGGTGTGTATCTTTATACGTATATGCTTCTAGACTGTTGTGTTCTGAGCACCTCTGCAAAAACAGTGATAATGTGTGAGTGTGGTGAAAGTGTTGAATGATGATGAAAGTATTTTCTTTTTGGGGATTTTCTTTCTTTTTTGGGTCACCCTGCCTCGGTGGGAGACGGCCGACTTGTTGAAAAAGAATATATATATATATATATATATATATATATATATATATATATATATATATATATATATATATATATATCGGCCGTCTCCCACCGAGGCAGGGTGACCCAAAAAAGAAAGAAAATCCCCCAAAAGAAAATAATTTCATCATCATTCAACAATTTCACCACACTATATATATATATATATACATATACATATATACCAAAATTTGTAATGTATTGTTTGAAAGGATCTTAAAAGAAAGTAATGCAGTATGAATACATTTTCCATGGAGGTGTGAATTTCTCTCGGTGTTTATAGTACTATACATCCTGAGAGTCAGGATATGTAATATCACTCTATGCTTTGGCTGAATGTGTGTTTATTTATAAACATTTCGTAAGAAACGTGGTGACAAAATTTAGTTAATTTCTCATTTTTTTTAATACCAAATAGAATGTAAGGCCTATAATACCACGGTGTTGCTGTACCTAACAGCAACACGAAGGTATCATGGTACAGGGGAAACCGTCTGTAACTCTTCGCTAGCAAATGTTTAACATGACCTACTTCTACTAGTGGGCCCCACTCACTTGTGATACCAACTCCAGTTGTTTCACTACTTTTAGTAAATAAGTTTATTCAGGTATACACAAATACAGTTACATAAATTATCATACATAGCAGCATATGGTCCTTTCTGCTCCAATACATATGATCCGGCTGCATGCTCACATTTTAGGTTTGAGGGACTAACCACCTCCTACTATGGGTAGTATTCACCTGTATTCGACTAAAGAAGCCTGTTGTGTAAGCGAAAATTTCGTTAATAAAGATACCCATGCGTTGCAGACGTGACATCAATGGTATACTATATAGAAAGCTCCTGGTTATGCAGAGCATTTCGGGCAACTTAAGCTAATTTTGTCCCCAGGATGAGACCCACACCAATCGGCTAACACCCAGGTACCTATTTACTGTTAGGTAAACAGGGACGGCAGGTGTCTTAAGGAAACTCATAATGTTTCCAATCGTACCGGGATTCGAACCACGAACTTCAGTGTGTGAGAGAAGTGCGCTTTCAATCAAGAAAACGGGTAGTCGGAGGCACAGGTTGAAGCTAAAGACAGATGAACTACAGAGATGTCGGCGGTGGAGGCAAACTTCGTACACAGCTTTAAAAAAAGGTATGATAAGGGCCACGATCCTAGGAGGGAAGACCACGATCCTAGGAGGGAAAACCAGGAACTAAGATTCGACCCCTGCAAAAATAAATATGCGAGTGTACACAGACACACCTACAGCCTCACACACGCGCGCGCGCACACACACACAAAAGCAAGAATGATGTCCACATTAATTAAGACAAGGTCCTCGAAGACAGTGGCGGGTGGTCCTGCCCGACGGGATGCAGGAAAAACTTCAAGTTTTGACACGACGGTGACTTGTTTCCTGCTGAATTTGTCACTTTCCAAACAAATACTCTAAGATATGAGGGAGAGTTTTAAAAGTCTCTCTGACAGATGGTGTAAATTATTTTTCTGGTTGACTGTTGAAATAGTTATTACACTAAATTAAATTTTCGTGGTGGAAAAAAACATTTTCATGTTCTTGTAACAGAAGAACACTTGAAAAATATTTTATTGCTCTACATCGTCTGCTGTGAGAGATGTGTGCATTACATATTTTATTTAGCTGTTAAGATTTATTGCAGTATTGTGATGATACTAAAATTTAGCTAAAAGCTAAAGAAAAGAGAAAATGTAAAACAAATATTTGGAGAACACAGATTTAAAAGAAGATAAACCAGATTCCACTAATATACGTGAAAATGCGAAAATAAACTGTATAACTATAGAATATTTTATACCATTGTTGCTGTTAATTCGTCAGGGGATAATGATTGATACGATGATCTGCTAACTGGCTCTATACACAAATAACCCGCACATAAAAGAGAGAAGCTTACGACGACGTTTAGGTCCGACTTGGACCATTAACAAAGTCACACTGGCTCATTAAGGATGTTACAATCTCTGTCAGTGTTTAAATAGTTGTATACATGACTTAAGGTCACAGTTTATGTTCATAGTAGAGCACTTGGCTCTCTTCACCTCTGGCTACTACTGATGTTCCGTTTATTAACTGACCACCACACGGCAGCTACAATACCCATACAATAAATGAACGTTAAAATAATTCTATCCTGACCTCTTACCGAGTACTAGGAGCATGTTAAGCCCTACTGTTGCCTCAGATCACGTTTTACAGAACTTCCAATATTACCTTAGGCACTAATATAATTTGCTCAAATGATCCCCATCAGAAATTTATTTGGCATTATCGGTAGTGCAGTGGTACCATGGTTCGCCTCACTTTCGTATAGTCGGCAGTTTGAGACCCAGACAATCCCACCCTCTTCATATTGTCACATTTACGCCTGAGATATTTCAGTTGCTTACTGAAAAATGAGTCAATGGAAAGGAAGAGAAGAGAAGAGAGAAACGGAGTGAGAGCGGAGAGAGGAAAAGATGGGAGGCGCTGTTGACACGAAGGAAGATCGGCCACTAACGAAGTGAATGCTGACAAAAACCTCACTGGCCGATAGCAGAAGGGATGATGTAGCGAAGACATTTGTTTTTAAGGCAATCTTATTCTTCTCCCGTGGCAGTGTGGCTCCTTACCATTCTGTGATCGCTGATACTGACATATTTTCACTATTGGAATTACTGACACATTACTATGGTCAGAACCAGTAACATACCACCACGGTCAGAACCAGTGACCCACCACCGCGGTCAGAACCAGTGACACACCACCACGGTCAGAACCAGTGACCCACCACCAAGGTCAGAACCAGTGACACACCACCAAGGTCAGAACCAGTGACACACCACCACGGTCAGAACCAGTGACCCACCACCAAGGTCAGAACCAGTGACACACCACCAAGGTCAGAACCAGTGACACACCACCACGGTCAGAACCAGTGACACACCACCACGGTCAGAACCAGTAACATACCACCACGGTCAGAACCAGTGACACACCACCGCGGTCAGAACCAGTGACCCACTACCGCGGTCAGAACCAGTGACACACCACCAGGGTCAGAACCAGTGACACACCACCGCGGTCAGAACCAGTGATACATTACCACGGTCACAACAGTACCAGTGACACAGTACCACGATCGGAACCAGACACACCACCAGGAACGGAAATAACCAATGACACATCATCATGGTCGGAAATACGGAGGCACCACTATCACCACCAGGTCTGGAGATAGCCAATGATACATCACCACCATAGCCCAAGATAACCGCTGGATCATCAGGGCCGGAAATAACTAAGGACACACAACCAGGACCGGAAATAAGTAAGGACACACGACCAGGGCCGGAGATGATCACGTGCACACCATCCAAGCAGCCAGGTAAAACACGAAGGTAAAAGTACTGAAGATCGCATACTACTTCAGGTCTTGCAATATTCACTCTACATTTCACAATAGGAGAAACCCTAGAATCTATACTTAACACAAAGCTATTAATGAAACTGAAAAGGCGAGGAAACTTTAAAACGTTTCCTGGGGGAAATATTTAATCTTGTCTGGAAGTTTTTTTTCCAAAGATCTGTTAATGGTTACGGGATTCATCGCCTCCACATCTTGATCTGAGATCAGGCCTCTTGGAGTGGAAAGGAACCAAGAACTATTAAGAAACATGCAGAAAGTCAGCATAAGCGTATAGTGAATGTAAGTAGAATGGTTGACTGACTGGGCTTAAAGCCTATCGACACACGAGGCTTACGGTTGCATGTCACCTGTACACCAACAAGAATACTTTACTCTCGATATATGGCTATTGGAATTAAACTCTAAATTCCAATAGCTATATACAGTGAAACCCCTGTGTTTGAAATTAATTGGTTCCTCGGTGGTGATCGAACTGCGGAAAGTTTGATGTCCGAAATAGTATTTACCAGGCTTTAATTATCAGACACACACTGGAGGATGTTGAACTGACTCTTCCAAAAGTCTCTTGAGAGTTAGGTCAGTGTCACAGCACTTTTGAAATAAGGCTTTCGTGTAAATTTTTTTACAAATATTTTAAACAAGTCAATGTGTTCGTACTCCAGAAAAACGTTCAAAGACCGGGTAATTTTTTCTGAACAAAGTTGTTCGGATTCTGTTTTGTTAGAGGTCCACTACGTTTGAACACCGGGGGTCCACTGTATATACCGGGAAATATAACTCTCCACGTGTACATACATATGTGCACTGTTACTCTCAGCACACATGTTGCTGAGATATATTCATCAGAATGTATACAATGTAAGCATAAGTACGTAGTATCATTATGCATTTCACTGGAAAATTATTCGTCAAATTAACGTAAGAACGTAGGTGAATCAAATTTAAAGAACGGATATTCTTTCTGACAGAATATATTCTTGAGACAATTTAGGTTATATTTGCTAAGATAATATCTGGCTAAACGTTCTAGTGTTTATATGAGAAGGAAAAAAAATAAAAAAGGAAAATAGCAACTAAAAAAGAAAACGGTGAAGGAAAAAATTAAGCAAAATAAATATTTATCTCAAGAAAAATTTCGTACCGCTCTATTAATAATTTCTGTCAAACTCACCGTTTGTAGAAGCAGCAAACTATTCGTGATGGTATTCAGCATCATCAGACAAGAATAAAACCCGTAAAAGTTTCTGAATTCGATACCATCAAGGAGCTCTTGAAATCGCCTTACAATCTCCTCGTAAAGTCTCAATGGTAGATTTTTTCATCCTCCAAATGTGACTAAAGCCTGGTGCCAAAATAATAACGTTTTAGAAGGTGGGAGCGGCTAGGTTGTGTCCTGGGTCGAGGTAATAACAATTTAACATTACACTGGTGCCAGCAGTTACTGACTGACCGAGGTGTGTCCTGGGTGAAGGGAACAATAATATAACACTATACTGGTGCCAGCAGCTACTGACTGAGGTGTGCCCTGGGAAGAATAATGTAACACTATACTGGTGCCAGCAGCAACTGACTTGAGGTGTGCCCTGGGAACAATAATATAACACTACTCTGATGCCACCTGGGAACAATAATACAACACTACTCTGGTGCCACCTGGGAACAATAATATGACATTACTCTGGTGCCACCTGGGAAGAATAATGTAACACTACACTGGTGCCAGCAGCGACTGACTGAGGTGTGCCCTGGGAACAATAATATAAAACCACTGGTGCCAGCAGCTACTGACTGAGGTGTGCCCCGGGAACAATAATACAACACTACACTGGTGCCAGCAGCTGATGACTGAAGTGTGTCCTGGGTCGAGGTAACAATAATACAACACTACACTGGTGCCAGCAGCAACTGACTGAGCTGTGCCCTGGGAACAATAATATAACACCACTGGTGCCAGCAGCTACTGACTGAGGTGTGCCCTGGGTCGAGGAAAAAATTAATCAGCGTCACTCATGCAGCCGCCCCTCTCCTCCACAACCACATTCCCGCTAAATATAGCTGAAAGTTAATGAGAATTTTCGCAGAAACGCGGAGACATTTCCACTAAATGTATAAATTCCCTCTAGATAACATGAGAAATTCCCATTAACTAAAAAAAAAAATGTATGCCGAAAACTCAAACAATACAATAACGAAGAGATTTCGGCATTATGAAAGATTTTTATTAGCTAAATAAAATATCAGACGTTAAAATAAAATGCTGGTTAGATGCTTGTCGGTGCCATTGTTGTAGGTTTTTATTATGAAAATGCCATTGTTCTATTGTTATTCTCTGAAATTATTTTTATAATATAATATTGTGCGGAGACAACTCTCAGTGGCAGCTTTGTCAAGAGAAGCATGATAATTATACTGTTTACATTGTTGTCTCCACTTTGTGAACGGTTATATGTACAGAGAAGTATAATGGTGCTGGCTATTCTGTTTTTACATCGATTTTTCCTCACTTGTTGAAACTGAGAAGGACTTGCCTAGTTTGGGCCAGTAGGCCCAAAGAGCAAATTAATGAAAGAAAGCCGTTCCCACTTATCACTGTTGAATATTTTAAGCCACATTTGTTCTTTTATTAAAAAGGTCGGTACACAATGCAGTGCAAAATTCTAATATTAGAACACAACCAATATTTTTCGCTTAAAGTCATAATACAAAATATTTATTGCACCTGCAGATAATGCCAGAGATGAGAAGCATCCTACATACATACCATCCGTTCTAATATATACAATGTATTTCTTAATATGAATAGTGGCTAAATTTTAATTATTTCATGTAGATATCCTTTACCCTCAAACACACTTCACATCAAAGTATTAAAATACAAAGAGGAGTAATGGTCGGCGTTCTGCATGTGGAGGAGAGAAAGGTGCAATGAAGGTGAAGATATGTGGCAGAACGAGCTTTCACTGGGACAATGTTTCGCTCTCTGTAATGCTCTACACTGAGCCAAACGTGGTGCAATAAAAGCTTGTCCAGCAAAATATCTCTTTATCACTACTGTCAACAGTATACGATCATAATGTGCAACATAGCACACAAACAATACAAAAATGCAACATAGCACACAAACAATACAAAAATGCAACATAGCACACAAACAATACAAAAATGCAACACAGCACACAAACAATACAAAAATGCAACATAGCACACAAACAATACAAAAATGCAACACAGCACACAAACAATACAAAAATGCAACACAGCACACAAACAATACAAAAATGCAACACAGCACACAAACAATACAAAAATGCAACACAGCACACAAACAATACAAAAATGCAACACAGCACACAAACAATACAAAAATGCAACATAGCACATAAACAATACAAAAATGCAACACAGCACACAAACAATACAAAAATGCAACACAGCACACAAACAATACAAAAATGCAACACAGCACACAAACAATACAAAAATGCAACACAGCACACAAACAATACAAAAATACAACATAACAAACATGTAATATAACATATACAGCATAAACATCCAGCAGAACGTATATTACGAAACTCAATGTTTTGTGCAGATAAAAACAAAACAGGTTTCCAATCCGCACTTACAACTACACACCGTGAACACTGTAATATATCATTCTACTCAGAAATACAGTTTACGTTATTATAACACCATTAGTAAATTGTTGAAAGACAAGTTGGTTTGAAATGTCATATTAATCTTTCATAAGACTGCAGTGTCAGTGATAAAATATTTTTAATTACAATGACAATATGATGACGCCTCTGATGGTGACGACGACGATGATGTCAAGGGGATGGCAACAATGATGACTGAAATTATTATAATGCTGCTAACGAATAATATCAAAAGAAGTTTTGATATAATAGTTCTGATGAAAACTGACTAACGGACGATAATGATAATTATAGCGATATAAGATGTAATGAAAAATATTTTTATATCCTGGCTACTTTAGGTTCAGTGAAACAACAGAGAAGGCAATTAATCTGGGCCTAACTTCGGAATAAGAAAAAGTAAAACTTTTTTTGTTGAATAATGTCTGGAACGTTTGATAGTAAGCTAGGATGAGAAAGTTGGCAGGCACCGAGAACTCTATTATAAACATCCAGGAAAAGCTCTGAGAGAGAGAGAGAGAGAGAGAGAGAGAGAGAGAAAGAGAGATTTATACCCACAAAAATGGAGCTTATGCTCGTAGTTTAGTCTTACTTTATATATTTATTTTCAAAATAGTTTTCATGCACTTACATCACTGATTTCATTCCAGTCACATACCACTGTATTTGTAAGAAAAATATTTACCAATATTTCCTTCTGCATTGCTTCTCTCGTGGTTTAAGTTATAGCCTACTGTTTTCCCACTTGCTGACACCAATTTATCTTCTTCGCCTGGCTTCCAACGAGGCTATTTCCAGTGCCTTTAATCTTTGTAATTTATATTTCTCGCTTAGCAACTTTTTGCCTTCAGGGTGTTTTATCTTCTTTATAATTACTTACTCAAATGTTTTAAAAGGTATAATTGTTACTGATACATTTATAATTTAGAGGCTCTTCCATATGCCTCTTAAAATAATGCTACATTTACTTTTCCCACTGATATACAAAGTCGCCTTCCTTTAAAAAAGTATCAAAATAATCAAGAGCGGATGATTTGCATCTTTTGGACATCCTTTCAAAATCTATGGTCATGCCTCATGTGGGCCCAGTTATCAATGGGACTCCGTAAACTATTAACAGGGCTCAGAAAGCCACCATCAGGTCTCAATAAACATTAGGATGAGCAATAAACCAACAGAGTTCCGAGAAATCTTTTAATTTTACTTATTAAATTATTAAACTCGTTAAATCACCTACAAGACTGGTAATCGAGCAATGAGGCTCAATAAAACATAAAAATGAGCTCACTCACCCACACCTAGTGCTCAATAAACCATAATAATGAGTGAGAGCGCTAAAACAAAAAAAAATAAGATTTGCATCATTTTAACATGGCTAATATTAGTACTAATATTTTTTTCTAATTCTTTCTTAAATTTTCACTCTTTATCTCTATATCCTTTCTAAATACGAGTCAAACGCCTCACATGCCATCACTGTAGATTACATCTAGGTATCACTAAAGCAAATCTACACGAGCGAGTCCCGAGAACATCATTATAACCCTTGGCACATATTTTATCGCCAAATTTGTGAGAGGTGTGACGAAGCTGATGACTGACAAACATTTTGCGGAAATGACAGGAGTCCTCTCCCCCTTCCTCACCCCACCCGTTTGTAGTATGAACTGACAACCCTCACACTACATGTGGTACAAATTCTCGAGTGGTAAGTATGGTTTCTGGGTCTGGTCAAGTGTCAGGTGGGAGCCCCCCCCCCCGAGGCCATGCACCAGTCTGGTGCATGGATTCATGCACCGGATTAACAGAGTGCTGGGAGTGTGCAACCCATCGGTTATGCAACAGTTTATAAAATAAAGTCTTGAATAGCAAGCACCCAATCTTCCTCCTCCATCAATCACAATCCTCAGCACAAAAGAGAACTGCGATACAGTCATACTCTTCGAACAAAACAAGAACTGATAACAACGACAAGAATTTAATTTAAAAAACTAAATTTAAAAAAATAATTTTAGAGCTTTTCAAGGTCTCCCAGGATCAGGGCACCCTGAGAGGTATATAAATTATGTTAAGCCCTAATACTGCGAAGTCGAATTAAAGAGGATAAAATGTTCACGAGCTAGAGCCATGTAACAAGACAGAGGAGCAAGACACCCGAAGTTCAAGTGATCATGGGAGCGTGGAACGTGCCCAATCCACAGTTTACGAAGAATAATCTCAAAGTGAGAATTTTTGTGGAGGGAGGCAAACCTAAGTTGTATAACTTGTTGCTCAAATTCAGGACACATTGGGTTCACTACTTACCATGGAAAAAACGAAGAGTGATCAAAAGTCACTGTTAAACAAGATAGAGGGCTCAATACAACAGTTTTCGCCTCGGAATCCACCAATTCATTACCCGGGACTGAGAGGTGAACAGAAAGTAAATCATTCACAGTATTCGTCCTTTACGAAAATAAAATAAAATAAAATAAAATAAAATAAGCACGTATGGATTTAAATAATAATCATAACACTTGTATATTTATTACTTATAAAATAAACATAAATATATGAAGCATTAACCCTAACCGAGCAATTGTAAAAAGGTAATCAAATAAACCATTATGACTAATGCTAACAACGGAGACGTGCTAGGTCATGAGGATTGAAAAAGACTTCCCATCAAATAGCTGTACTCACCTAATTGTGGTTGCAGGGGTCGAGACTCAGCTCCTGGCCCCGCCTCTTCACTGAGTGCTACTAGGTCCTCTCTCTCCCTGCTCCATAAGCTTTATCATACCTCATCTTAAAGCTATGTTTGGTTACTGCCTCCACTACATCACTTGCTAGGCTATTCCACTTCCTGACTACTCTATGATTGAAAAAATACTTCTTAACATACCTTTGATTCATCTGGGTCTTCAACTTCCAACTGTGACCCCTTGTTTCTGTGTCCCCTCTCTGGAACATCCTGCCTCAGTCCACTTGTCTATTCCACGCAGTATTTTGTATGTTATTATCATGTCTCCCCTGACTCTCCTGTCCTCCAGTGTCGTCAGGCCGATTTCCCTTAACCTTTCTTCGTAGGACATTCCCTTTAGCTCTGGAACTAACACTTTCTCTAATCTCTTGACGTGATTGATCAAGTGTGGGTTCCAAGCAGGTGCTGCATACTCCAGTATGAGCCTGACGTACACGGTGTACAGTGGCTTGAACGATTTCTTACTAAGGTATCGGAACGCTATTTTCAGGTTTGCCAGGCGCCCATATGTTGCAGCTGTTATCTGGTTGATGTGTGCCTCCGGAGACGTGCTCGGTGTTATACTCACCCCAAGATCTTTCTCCTTGAGCGAGGTTTACAGTCTTTGGCCACCTAGCATATACTCCGTCTGCGGTCTTCTTTGCCCTTTCCCGATCTTCACGACTTTGCATTTGGCGGGGTTAAATTCGAGAAGCCAGTTGCTGGACCAGGTGTCCAGCCTGTCCAGTTCTCTTTGAAGTCCTACCTGATCCTCATCTGATTTAATTCTCCTCATTAACTTCACATCATCTGCGAACAGGGACACTTCTGAGTCTAACCCTTCCATCATGTTATTCACATATACCAGAAATAGCACTGGTCCTAGGACCGACCCCTGTGAGACCCCGCTCGTCACAGGTGCCCACTGTGATACCTCATCACGTACCATGACTCGTTGTTGCCTCCCTGTCAGGTATTCTCTGATCCATTGCAGCGGCCTTCCTGTTATACGCGCCTGATCCTCTAGCTTTTGCACCAATCTCCTGTGAAGAACTGTGTCGAAGGCCTTCTTGCAGTCCAAGAAGATGCAATCAACCCACCCGTCTCTCTCGTGTCTTACTGCTGTTACTTTATCGAAAACTCCAGTAGGTTTGTGACACAGGATTTGCCTTCCATAAATCCGTGTTGCTTTGCGTTTATACTCTTGTTCCGTTCCAGGTGCTCCACCACTCTCCTCCTGATAATCTTCTCCGGTGTTGTCGGCACACAGGAAAGATTATCATGAGAACTACTGACAGTTAAGGTGGCCAGGAAGGGTTGGCCCAGAGTTTGACGAGGCACAGAAAAGACGATCCGACGACTATAGGTCAGCTAGAGCAGGTGAGAGCTTTGTTCCACTGACAGCTCCACCTGGTCCACAAGACTAGTGCGACCCAACTTCGATTCTAAGGGCTGAGAAAAGCACAGAGGTTACCAGGAAGACACAAAGGTTATGGCAGAAACAAAAGTTAGCAGCAAAGTTTAAACTTAACGTTAACTCCAGGCAACCTTAAAGGATAAAACCCAATCTAATAACGGAGTAAAGTAACTATGGCCCAGGGAGCTAGGCGGTGCTGATGTTCAAACACTATCCATAATACAGAGGTGACAAGCCACTACTCGTCTCCACAACACTCATGAGAAATACGAAAAAAATATATACAAAACTTGAACCTATTCTTCACTTAAACAAGTCTTCGTTTCATAATCCACTAATTCATTAACAATGACTAAAATTATCTGAACACCAAGTGAACTCTCCTTGTGCAGGAGTGGATACTGACCAGCCACTCAGGAATTTTCTGGGCCACATAATTCACATAAGAATACCTCGTCAGGGCTTATAAGGCACTCGCTGACATATATACGTATATATATATATATATATATATATATATATATATATATATATATATATATATATATATATATATATATATATATATATATATATATATATATATATATATGTATATATATATATATACACATATATATATATATACATATATATATATATATTTATATATATATATATATATATATATATATATATATATATATATATATATATATATATATATATATATATATATATATATGTCGTGCCGAATAGGCAGAACTTGCTATCTTGGCTTAAATAGCAACGCTTATCTTGCCATATAGGACAAGCGAAAATTTGTGTATGCAATAATTTTGCCAAAATCATTCTGAACCTAACGAAAAAAATATATTTCACTGTGTTTGTTTAGTATTAAATTATTATAAACAAATCTAAAATATATTTAGTTGGGTTAGGCTAAAATAAATTGTTCTTGTTATAATAAGGTTAGGTAAGTTTTCTAAGATACTTTTGGTGCAAAATTTAAAAATTTTACATTAACATTAATGAAAAAAATATATATTTAAACGTATAAGAGAAAATTTTAGAAAGGACTTAATTTTAAATGAGTTCTTGCTAATTGACCGGTTTTACATATTCGGCACGACACACACACACACACACACACACACACATATATATATATATATATGCAATAAGATCACAGTAAACAGGTGATTTCAGAATATGCAAAACAACCACTCTGAAAGAATAGAGAAATTCCAAGCGCTTTCGTGACTACTCACATTATCAAGGAACTATGATAATGTGAGTAGTCACGAAAGCGCTTGGAATTTCTCTATTCTTTCAGAGTGGTTGTTTTGCATATATATATATATATATATATATATATATATATATATATATATATAGATATATATATATATATATATATATATATATATATATATATATATATATATATATAAATGCAAACAATCGCAGACAGGCGATCTTAACTAAGCAAGACAAGCCACGGGGAAAGAGAAAATTATTTTTTTTAGCTGAAGTACTTTCATACTTCTCAGTGCGTCATCAGGCGCTATGCAATGTTCCAAGGCATCAACAGAAGTGATGAGAGGAAGTTTTCTGAGTAGCGCAGAGTAGTGTGGATCTGTTACCTTCCGCAGTCTCTCTCAGAGAGAGACTCCGGAAGGTGACAGACCCGCACTGCGCTACTCTGAGAAAATTTCCCCTCACCCCTTTTGTTGATGCCTTGCAACACTACATAGTTCCTGATGACGCACTGAGAAGTGTGAAAGTACTTGAGCTGAAGATTTCCACCCCCGTGGCTTGTCTTGCATATATAAATATTGAAATCACTAAACAAGTGATTCTGAATCATTAACAAAACTGCCGCTGGCCAGGGCTCTATCCTGCGTTCCCATGCCCAGCCCTGTGAGAATAGAACACACTACGCATCACTCTGTCCAATGAACCACAAGCGGATAGAGTGCATAGAGTGATGTGTACTGTGTTCTGTTCTCACAGGGCTGGGCATAGAAACGTAGGATCGAGTCCTGGCCAGCCGCAATTCTATTAATTATATATATTGGTATGTCTTTTTGAAAACTCGTCTCAAACCACATAGTATAGTAAAGTTTCAGTAACTGGTTAAATATTATATGGATTTTCTGTTTTAATGTTGTAGCGAGCAGATACATAACACGAAAATTTTTTGTTTTATATGATCTGAAAAGTTAATTAGTAAATAGGTAATTTGCTGAACGTACAGGCTTTCTGGAAACCGAAAAATCAACATGATTTTTTACCATTTAAAAATTATAGCTTTCCTATTTACCATTTAACTTAAAATTTTATCCTGGTTAACAAATAATAATTTCTTTAAAGAACATGTCAAATGCGACTTCTCTGTTTCTGAAATGGCAGTATAACACATTTCAAGATGTTTATTTTCTTACTAACAACCTAGCCTCCACTCCCTCCTCGGTGGTGTCATTCTTGTCCAAAACATCTACTAGACATCAACACTTATTGTAATTTACTTGTCTGAGACCTGCTGGGGGGAAGGGGGGGGGGTTAGGTAGGGGGTTAGGAGGTCGAAAGGACGTCAGCAGTTGACGTCTGTCATTCCGTGGAAAGTTTCATTTCAGTGCTTCGCTTGGATGTGCAATAAAATCACCATGTAAAATCCTTCTACATGCATCGTAAAAGTGATAAGCAGAGGAATATGATGTTGCTGACCACGATGCAACACCTGCCAGTAAAGAAATTTTCAAAACATGGCAGAGATTTTCGAAGTCAGCAACTTAAGTCAAAAGTTTTTCCAACAAGCAGAAAAAAGTTTATTAATTAACGATAACCTTACTACCTACTTAACGAGAACTAACGTGCATGCTTTAGTATACCTCAAAATTAATCATTATTATAATCATTCAGGTAATTTAAATTTTATTATTATTTTTAACATAATTATATTTTGAGAAATCGTGGGCAGCTGGACTAGAGAGGAGACGATGGAGGTCATATAATGTAGAGTGGTAGTAAATGTTCAGAGCAGGGAGCCTCTGAGGCTGCACGGTGCCTATCACTGGACATAAAATGTCCTGGAGGGCGAACCTTTATCGGAGATTATACCCAGAGTAAAGGGTTATAGGGGCACTGAATGAGTGTGAGAGGCAGAACGAAGGCACAGAACAAGAAAGGATGAGGAAAAACGAAGGAAGAAAAACAAAGGAGAGAGAGAGAGAGAAGGGGGGAGAGAGACTACTAATTTACAGATTTTCAACTACGGTTAACAGCAAAGGCAACTTTTCCATATTTACAACTGCACGTAACAGTTGTTAGTATTAAAATACTACCAACATAAGTGTAACTTTTAAGTTTTACAGTAATTACCGAGTAAAACTAAAATAATCGTAAACGACAAACTGACGTAGTCTGATACTGACTTTGCAAAATACTACACTAAATTATTAAGATAGGCAAATTCTTAGAGAGAGAATTTCTATGTAATAGACAACACTTCAAGAGTTACGATATAATCTGCATTAGCGGACACCTGAAGCGCTGACCATATAACTGTACTTGTGTCTTTACCATTGTGTCGGTATCTCACAACGTTAACCATCCAAGCTTTTGAAAAATATCGAGACCGAGTTACTCAGGTCATAGATAGCAACAAAGCAGCAATTATCATCAAAGAATCATATTAAACTAAACGGTGATATTCATAAGCTGGAACCAATCAAGTGTAAGATAAGGTTATACAACAGAACCAAGAATTTTTTTCCACCCTGCATTATATCTAACCAAACTAGTGTTGAGGAACATTATCAACGTCTATACTTAAAGGTGATCCAACCTGGTCACATATTCCACAAAATATTGTAATTACCCCTTCCCCTTCCTTCTCCCTGCTCTGCCTGGTATATATTTTCTATTGTATAGTTTTATATAGACCTGAATAACCACATACACCAAAAAAAGTTGTTTGCATATTTCATTATCCCCCCATATAGTGTATTAATTACTGTCTGGATCATAACGGCTGCGATTTATGAAATATTAAGCAATGGGGATTTAAGCAAATGCAATGAATGGAAAAAAGGCTTCTGACGGTCTTTGTGTACATCTTCCGCACTTACCATGACCGTATTCCTGGCCTCATGACAACTACAACTGTAATAATAATTAACACCAGACTTAAGTCTTTATGTAGCAGACGTTTCATCAAGAGAAATGCCCAGATGTCGATGAAGAAGACGTCATCAAATGAACTGGAGATGATCACTTTCTATTCCCAAGGAACTTTATACCTACGCATTTTGAACTTTCCCCACCAATATAATAATAATAATAATAATAATAATAATAATAATAATAATAATAATATTAATAACAATAAATCTCCATGGGGAAGTGGAGAAGAAACCTTCCTCCATACGCCATGCGTGTCGAAAGAGGCGACTAAAATGCCGGGAGCAAGGGGCTAGGAACCCCTTCTCTTGTATAAACTAGTCAATGAAAAAAAAAAAGAAAAACGTTTTTCTTCTTTTTCGGGTCACCTTGTCTCGGTGGGGTACGGCCAGTGTGTTAATAATAATACTAATATACAAGAAAGGTCTTAACATTCAAATCAGCAAAATCCTTACCTTCTTACATTCTTGAAAAACACGAATTCATTTTGTTCAGGAAATAACCATATCCGCTCTTAACAAAAAAAGTAGAAATTAACGTTCTTAAAACCTCAGCGAATCATTTACTTAGCCAATGAGAGTTTCATAACTCATCAGGCAGCTCAGCAGAGATCTGGAGGGTTGATCTCGTCAGTGGTGAGTACTCTGAACCATTGTTATGGAAAACAAACGTATGTTTTATAAATGCAGCATTGTAAGCTTTTTTGAGGACAGAGCTGCCGGTGATGTACGGGGAAAGGGGCAAGGCAGACAACGAAGGGGAGGGAGAGAAAGAAATGAGAAAGAGGAAAAAAAGAAAATTGAGAATAGAACGGGATGAAAGAAGTACAGTGTCGAGGGGAAGTGGGAAGGGAGGGGAGAGGAGTGAAGATAAAGTTGATGAGGAAAATAAAGGGAAAGAGGGGAGGTGCAAAGTAATGGTTAAGTGAGGGAAGAGAGATTTTCTTTATTTTAACATAATTAAATACAGCTCTATATGCGGATACCTTTTACCCAACACCTGAGTACTTCCAGCGCATATTCAGTGAGTACATGTATTGCAAATGTACGGAATAGGTTGATCCAGACATGGTGATAGTGGTAGAATGTTAAAAATTGTCAAACTTATGCAAGCGAAAAAAGGACCATTTACAAATAAAAGTAGTTCTTAGAGAAGGTTGTGTGATGTCACCGGTGTTGTTTAATATATTTATAGATAGTGTTGTAAAAGACGTGAATTCGAGCGAGTTGGAGAGAGGTGCGGGATTAAAATATGAATTTGATATGAAGTGGGTGTTGTCAAAGTTGCTCTTTGCTGATGACTCTGACTTTGGGAGATTCAAAAGAGATGTTGCAAATGTTAAGAGTTTTTGCGCACGCATGTATGCAAGAACGCATTTACACTCGTACGTACGCAGGAGGCAGGAACCATACATAGTTTTAAGACGAAAGCTCATGGAGGAGGAAGAGAAAGAGGATCTAGCAGCGACCAGTGAAGAGGCGGGGCTAAGAGTTATGACTCGACCCCTTAAATCACAATTAGGTGAGTAGACAGAGACAGAGACAGACAGACAGACAGACAGAGACAGACAGACAGACAGACAGACAGACAGACACACACACACACACACACACACACACACACACACACACACACACACACCAGTGAAGAGGCGGGGCTAGGAGCTATGAATCGACCCCTGCAACCACATATAGGTGAGTACACACACACACACACACACACTTGTAATACAGGAAACGGTTGGGAATTACATATTCAAACAAGCTACAGGGCTATCAAGAAACCTTTTTCCAACATATTATTAACAGAAAAGTAGAATAAGGTGATCAATTACACAGGTAACGAGGACTCGGTACAAAGATTCAAACAAATACAACAGTGATATTTCACGTCAGTCGGTGGAATTACAGCTCGATCACGACAAACTTAAAAAGGTAATGAGAATTAATTATACACACACACACACACACACACACACTTTCCTACTTTAATAATCTCGATATCGCTTAGACGCTCCCATCTCTCCCACTGATATAAATATCTATCACAATGTCGTAGTCTGGTCTTTTGTCAATTTCTCAATTATCATCGTCTGGCTTCCCTCCCCTTCTCCCCCTCACACTCACCCCATACAGACCTTCGTATATAACCACTCCGTTTCATTTTCATTTACTTTCACTCTTCCCTTCTCATCCTTCCCTGTGGTCTCCTGCACGATTCACTCTGTGTGCCTTTCCCTAGCAGCCTCATTCCCATGCTGTGTTCTACCTTCTTCCCTGCCTCTATACCATTCCTTAGTTTGATGATTCCTGCAATAAATTCAAATTTTCTCTTTTATCTGATTTCCTCGGCCTGCAATAATAAATCCTCGTCCAAATCCTGATCTCACAACTTATTCCTGAATTTTAAGGCACGACAAAGTTCCTGCATTCTTTCCGGTACAGATAAAATTAAATAGTTTTAGAGCCTCGGACGTAATAATTTTCAGAATGTCGTATCTGGTTAAAAACTTAATGTTAACATTTTTCTACGAGACTTTCCGAGAAAGTATTTCAAAACTGTATAGATTATTATACCCATGGAAAGAGCTAAACACCCAAATGTTACGGTGTCTGGGTAACAGGTAACCCGGTTTGATTCGACAAAGGAGAGGGTAGTTCTAATTCCTTAGATCTAGAGTCTGTCACCAGCATTAAGGTGAAAGGCAAATGCCTTCAGTGTATCCTACACGTCACTCAGTTGTAACCTATGATTATGAAGTATTGGTGTACACAAAGCCCATACGTGTTTCTCTCTCATTTGACGTAATGATCTATCACGGGCGTCTGCACGTTTGATACGTCATTAATGATGAACTTCTCGCTCCATCTATATTCGTTGAGATTTGAACGTTTTCATGCTCGGATCAGCCACTCGCCTATATGATGTTGCATTGCCAGACGTGTCGCTGCCGTTTTTGTAGTTAAATATAAATGTTTGTGAGTTTGATGTAAACTAATATAACCCAACCCAACTTAAAATAGGAAAAATATAATATGAAGGCACAGGAAACGTTTACGCCAGGAGCCTCGCCGAAAATTGAAGTAATTAAAATGAGAATAGGAGGCTTATTGACACTAACCTTATTGATCCTGGTATTCCTCATTTTCATTCACTCACTCGGTATTCTCTATTCACTTTGCCTTGATATCAGTATTCACTGTTCACTGTGCTTTGATGCAAGTACTCTACCTTGATATAAGTACTCACCATTCAGTACCTTGCAGTCAGTACCCACCATTCACACTTGCAAGCACTTTATAACATACCAATCTCCTGCCTAAATGTCAATATCATGCCTTCTCAAACATTAGCGAAGATGACACCATTTTTTTTTCATAAAACCAAACACTTACATTTTTTAAAGTAAGGTTAATACAATTAGTGTTAAGTATATTTTCTAATCTACTGGTTGCTACTTTCATTCATATTCTCGTTTGTACTAAATTCATCCAGCAAAGGCGGACAGTACCAATTTAGAATATTTTAAAACTAATATCAGCAGAACAGTGAGTTTCAGTGACTTGTGCGATTTCAGTGTAAGAGAAATACTATGATAGTTTAGTTTAATGTTGTTAGTTTATCCCATACTCATGCTGCGGACGGCATTCTTAAGTTACCAAGACATGAACCTATAAGTTTTGAGATTTTAAAAGTATTTGACCTGCGAGGTCAGTGCGTTCCTAGCAATATATAAAATAAATACCAAACACATATAAGAACACCTAACTTAAATAAAAACTTTTAGTCCAGTAAATGGAAACCAACGTACTTATATAAAAGTCCCTTTCCAGTACGAGTGTAACATACACGGTTGTGGTAAGAAGCGGTTTGCATGAGGTGATGACGTTAGTGTTTACCCTCACCTCCCAGCCGCCCCTTGTGATGATTGACGAGTCACCTACCTGGGTGATGCCATCACGTCATATCTTACTTACACTTTCCACTACTTCTACTCGTAAAAACTTTTACACGAAAATGTCAGTTTACACTACCTGACAGTCATTACACATTTCAACACTAAATCACACCACTTATCGCGTGTTTTGGTCGGCATTTCTAGTGCTCAAATGGCGCCAAATTTCAGCTCTTTCTCGAGTGTTCTGTACTGATCACTGATGGCAATAAGCCACCATTCAGACCCTCATTTCCAGCCTCTGGTCGCCACAAAGTTGGTTATTTAGCCTATTTTCCATTAAAATCAACCCATTCTTAATTGAAAACGGAGGCCAAAGGTAACATTTTTGGGCCAATGAACCACTAAAGCATCCTTCTCTCTGTCCAATAATCACGTCCCTCGGTTATCAACTACTTAACAAAAAAGGATTATGTTTCTACCTACAAGACAAATCAACGTTTCTAAGGTCCTAACTATTCCTTATTCATAAGTGTGTTCCCAAGGCATTTAACAAATGTATGGTGTAAGATGCAATAATAAATTACATAGTGATTATCCTAATATTACGTATTAAAGTTTGTTAAAATAAATAATACAATTCCGTTATATTTCTAAAACTAGATATGCTAGGGAAGGGGTAACAGTTTTGGAATCTGTGTTTAATGTGTTTTCAGAAAAATGTGTTACTTCTGACCCCGCTTCTTTTCTCTTCTACACACTCACTGCTTCGTCTATGATTGTATATCTGTCCTTCAATATAATATAGACTAAAATCTCTGTTTTACTCTTCATTAACTTTGTGTTTTCTTCTTTTAATAAAAATGTCAGCTCCCTCCATCTGCCCAGCTGTTCATTCCTTTCACTACTTAGTCTCCTCTACTTTCCAATTTTTTCCCTTCTTTCTCCATCCTTTTTCCCTCTCTTCTTTTCACTTTATTATTCTTTCCGTTCACCCTTCATCGTGCCCCTTACCACCTTTCACCTTCTTTCAGCACTACTTTTAAAACTCCTCTCCACATCCCCTACCCTTCTCTGCACTTTTTTCCTTATTCCCTTCCTGCCTTCCTACCATCAAAAACCTTAAGGGTACATCCAACGAGAGATGTAACAACAATATCAATGGGGGTACAATTTCAACATGCTGACGGCACAGTACATCATTAGTATAATTACACTTATATGACACAGGAACGCCAACCTATCGTAGAACACATTGAATAAAAGAGGCATGTGAAAGGTACGCTGTTGTGTACGGTACCAAACACGTATAGCATGCTCGAAAAGAGCCGAGACGTTTAGAGCATACAAAAGCAAGTTTTTAACGTTCGAAACGTAACGGCAAACAAATGAAATGTAATATCTTTCAAAGTGCCTTACTGTAAGTGAGGAATTTTGTAACTTGAGGCGTTTATAAGTTAGGTAACCTGTACTTTGGTATTAAATTAGCCTCTGACGAAGCGCATGTGCATGTACGTTTACCTATGTACGTGCTTATACATATGTGCATATATGCATACGTGCAGAAACACGTCCGCTGTTTATCAAGCTAGTAAGAAATGTACCCAAGGTTCGTAAGTAATGAAAAAACGATATTCTCTGTGCTACCACAGGAGCCGTCAGGAAAACGTGCTATGATTTTACATTTAAGCGGAAGAGGAACAGCAGTAGCAGGAGGAGGAGATTCTGGTGGCGAGAACTGTAATGTGAATAACGAAATTTATGGCGAATTCTACTCCTAAGTAAACTCCACACAACCACTGGTCATCACTACCACTAGCCATCACTACCACTAGTTATCATCACTACCACTGGTCATCACTACCTATGGTCATCATCACTACCACTGGTTATCATCACTACCACTGGTCATCACTACCACTGGTTATCACTACCACTGGTCATCACTACCACTGGTTATCACTACCACTGGTCACCACTACTAGTCATCCCTCCGTTCACGCATATATTTGAAGTTTATAGTTCTTTCATTATTCATACAATTTGGAGAAGTGAAAGAGGCAACAAAACAAATATTCACTTACATACACAAGTCCAAGGATCACAGCCGAAACTATATATATAATTCATTACAAGTCAGTGATTGAGTCACGCTAGTTGAGTAGCTGAGAGAGAGAGAGAGAGAGAGAGAGAGAGAGAGAGAGAGAGAGAGAGAGAGAGAGAGAGAGAGAGAGAGAGAGAGAGAGAGAGAGAGAGAGAGAGAGAGCCATTGAATCCGGATGGACGAAATATCCTTACAAGACACATAAAATGCATGGGATATTGCTTTCATAGGAGTGGATTCATTTATTCTGCTTGTCTGAGAGTTTCTCTTTCTCTCTCTTTCTCACCACTATACATATAAGAAATATTTCCCAGGCTACGGGCCACTTTTATGTTTAAAATAACATATCCATGATTCCTACTCAACTCTCCAAATACAATGAAAAGGTGACTTTGCTGATAATTTTGTTAAATAAAAACCAGCACGACTAATCTGGGAAGAATGATCCCCTAGTCATGCTATTATTATAATTGTATTCATTAGAAGGTTAGTCTCCAAAACTACGACCAGCTGACAGCGAGAAAAACTAGTACAGTGGACATAGCAGTAGTAAAAAAAAACAATAGCAACAGTGCATTACTAGTATAAGTAGCAAGAGTGTAACTGCAGTAAAAATAGCAACGGTATAACAAAGGTATAAGTAGCAAGAGTGTAACTGCAGTAAAAATAGCAACGGTATAACAAAGGTATAAGTAGCAAGAGTGTAACTGCAGTAAAAATAGCAACGGTATAACAAAGGTATAAGTAGCAAGCGTGTAACTGCAGTAAAAATAGCAACGGTATAACAAAGGTATAAGTAGCAAGAGTGTAACTGCAGTAAAAATAGCAACGGTATAACAAAGGTATAAGTAGCAAGAGTGTAACTGCAGTAAAAATAGCAACGGTATAACAAAGGTATAAGTAGCAAGCGTGTAACTGCAGTAAAAATAGCAACGGTATAACAAAGGTATAAGTAGCAAGCGTGTAACTGCAGTAAAAATAGCAACGGTATAACAAAGGTATAAGTAGCAAGCGTGTAACTGCAGTAAAAATAGCAACGGTATAACAAAGGTATAAGTAGCAAGCGTGTAACTGCAGTAAAAATAGCAACGGTATAACAAAGGTATAAGTAGCAAGCGTGTAACTGCAGTAAAAATAGCAACGGTATAACAAAGGTATAAGTAGCAAGAGTGTAACTGCAGTAAAAATAGCAACGGTATAACAAAGGTATAAGTAGCAAGAGTGTAACTGCAGTAAAAATAGCAACGGTATAACAAAGGTATAAGTAGCAAGAGTGTAACTGCAGTAAAAATAGCAACGGTATAACAAAGGTATAAGTAGCAAGAGTGTAACTGCAGTAAAAATAGCAACGGTATAACAAAGGTATAAGTAGCAAGAGTGTAACTGCAGTAAAAATAGCAACGGTATAACAAAGGTATAAGTAGCAAGAGTGTAACTGCAGTAAAAATAGCAACGGTATAACAAAGGTATAAGTAGCAAGAGTGTAACTGCAGTAAAAATAGCAACGGTATAACAAAGGTATAAGTAGCAAGAGTGTAACTGCAGTAAAAATAGCAACGGTATAACAAAGGTATAAGTAGCAAGAGTGTAACTGCAGTAAAAATAGCAACGGTATAACAAAGGTATAAGTAGCAAGAGTGTAACTGCAGTAAAAATAGCAACGGTATAACAAAGGTATAAGTAGCAAGAGTGTAACTGCAGTAAAAATAGCAACGGTATAACAAAGGTATAAGTAGCAAGAGTGTAACTGCAGTAAAAGTAGCAACGGTATAACAAAGGTATAAGTAGCAAGAGTGTAACTGCAGTAAAAATAGCAACGGTATAACAAAGGTATAAGTAGCAAGAGTGTAACTGCAGTAAAAGTAGCAACGGTATAACAAAGGTATAAGTAGCAAGAGTGTAACTGCAGTAAAAATAGCAACGGTATAACAAAGGTATAAGTAGCAAGAGTGTAACTGCAGTAAAAATAGCAACGGTATAACAAAGGTATAAGTAGCAAGAGTGTAACTGCAGTAAAAATAGCAACGGTATAACAAAGGTATAAGTAGCAAGAGTGTAACTGCAGTAAAAGTAGCAACGGTATAACAAAGGTATAAGTAGCAAGAGTGTAACTGCAGTAAAAATAGCAACGGTATAACAAAGGTATAAGTAGCAAGAGTGTAACTGCAGTAAAAGTAGCAACGGTATAACAAAGGTATAAGTAGCAAGAGTGTAACTGCAGTAAAAATAGCAACGGTATAACAAAGGTATAAGTAGCAAGAGTGTAACTGCAGTAAAAATAGCAACGGTATAACAAAGGTATAAGTAGCAAGAGTGTAACTGCAGTAAAAATAGCAACGGTATAACAAAGGTATAAGTAGCAAGAGTGTAACTGCAGTAAAAGTAGCAACGGTATAACAAAGGTATAAGTAGCAAGAGTGTAACTGCAGTAAAAATAGCAACGGTATAACAAAGGTATAAGTAGCAAGAGTGTAACTGCAGTAAAAATAGCAACGGTATAACAAAGGTATAAGTAGCAAGAGTGTAACTGCAGTAAAAGTAGCAACGGTATAACAAAGGTATAAGTAGCAAGAGTGTAACTGCAGTAAAAATAGCAACGGTATAACAAAGGTATAAGTAGCAAGAGTGTAACTGCAGTAAAAATAGCAACGGTATAACAAAGGTATAAGTAGCAAGAGTGTAACTGCAGTAAAAGTAGCAACGGTATAACAAAGGTATAAGTAGCAAGAGTGTAACTGCAGTAAAAATAGCAACGGTATAACAAAGGTATAAGTAGCAAGAGTGTAACTGCAGTAAAAGTAGCAACGGTATAACAAAGGTATAAGTAGCAAGCGTGTAACTGCAGTAAAAATAGCAACGGTATAACAAAGGTATAAGTAGCAAGAGTGTAACTGCAGTAAAAGTAGCAACGGCTTCCGATCAACAACCTTACAACAAAACGAAAAGTTTCAATGGCCAAACAGCAGCTGAAGTAGCAACAGTGTTACATCAGTATACGTAACAACGGTGCATCAAAAATAATAGTAGCAACGGAATAACGTCAGTATACACAGCAACAATGCAACAGTAGTAACAGTGACTGCAGTAGAAGAACTGTGTAACTAGAGAAGTAGCAACAATGTTACAATATTAGAAGAAGCAGAGGTGTAACAGCAGTAGAAGTAGTAGCATTGTAAATGTGGCATTACAAAGCCACACAAAAGATCTTTTAGCCAATCATAGAGACTGAAGCAAAACAGTTATCTGCTGCTTTGTTTTAGTTGACAAAATATCCCCTGTGAACACCCAATTTTAGGTTGGAGTCACAGCTATAAGCGCATTTTCGACGCCAAACACAGAGCAGGCTGGGCAGCAGTACCAATACCCGGTGAGTCCTTCACCGCGTGTCCTGCATTCTCTTACTCTTCCTTCTCCTGTCCTGCTTAATGCTCGTGACTCTTCAAAAGTTTAATTGGATTCCCCGAGGCTGCTTTCCAGACAGCAGACACTGAAATTCCCACACGTTTAATGACCCGACCAACTGTAAATAATCGTCAGCAATAAATGCTTCTGAATTGTTTTGCTTCGTGCGATTGAAAACTTAGGCTGATATTATATTATTATATTCTACAAAAGTTTAATATTAAGTGTATCTCCGCATTTTACATGGATACGTCAGCTTCTTTCTTTGAAGTTTTACTAAAAGAGCATTTTCTACTCATTAATTAACTTCATCCTCAACTTTCCCTTCTTTTCTCTTTCACTGAACGAATGGCTTTCACTTAAATATGTCTTCTTTATTTATTATAGTTTCTAACAGTTCATTAAAATTCTGTTTCCTTTTCAACTGCATTGTTTAAACGCGCTTGCCCCGCAGGGCAGTGGTGCCAATGTTGGAGAGTGTTCCACAAGCAGCAACAGCCTCAGTGACTAGCCATGATCCAGGAGGCATGGTATGAAACCGGGAGAGGGGAGGCAATGTTCCCATTACGAGGTAGTTACGAAAAGGCAGACAGGCAGGTAAACAAGCCAGTGCAAGACTTCTTAGAAGCACAGCTTTTATATCAGGGACACAGGCCAAAAGATAGCTCCTGATCAGCAACACTGTTACGCACACCCGCGGCATAGGAGAAGTTCAAACAACAGCGAATAACTCGAATCCAATTCCGCTGCCTCTTCAACTATTGGTTTCACGATCCTCTTGAGCTCCCTACACGACGACCTTCGGGTTCTATTGACTTTAGATCACAAGAAGGCCAGGCGCCACATGGTCCCTCGTAAAGTCTTTGGTGAATCCCCGCCCGAATTCATTTGTCACGATTCCATTACCGTCTTATTCTTCAACATGAACCATCTGCGTACACAACATAAATTCAAAGATGTTTATTTCAAATAAGGGTTTTAAACATTTGAAAAATGTATCCCTAGGTAGTGGAAGGATCTCCAGGATAACGTTAAAACTGCATCTGAATCCTAAATCAGTATCTAAATTATTCGAAATGCGGTCCCACATGTCTGAATCACGTGAAGGATCTGTAGAGGTTGTCTGCTAATCACGAAGGATCTATGTTGTTAATCACGTGAAGGATCTATAGTTCTTCTGTTAATCACGTGAAGGATCTATAAAGGTTGTCTGTTAATAACGTAAAGGATCGATAGAGGTTGTCTTTTAATCACGTGAAGAATGTATAGAGCTTTGGTGATCACATGAAGAATATCAAGACCCAGTAAACCAGGCACGTGAAAGATATCTAAAACCAGTGTTAATCGCATCAAGGATATGTAGAACCAGTTTAACACTTGAAGGATATCTCAAACTGTTGTGTTAATCACGTGAAGGATATCTAGAGCTAGTGAGAGTCGCGTGAAGGATATCTACCATCAGTGTATTGCCAGGGAAGAATTTCTAAAAACCATTGTTTTACATGAAGGATACCCAGTACCAGTGTATCACGAGAGGAATATCCACATTCAATGAACCACGTGAAGAATATCCAGAACCAGCTTATATCACGTGAAGTATATCTAATACCACATATTATCTGAAGGATATATTGTATCACTTTTTAACTAAAGGATATATTGTATCACTTTTTAACTAAAGGATATAAAACACCACTTACTTAAAAGATATATAGTAGCAACTATCTGAAGGATAACAAGAACCAGTGAATGTATATAAAAATGAAGGATTCTTAGAACTAGTTTGGTAACCACTTTAAGGATATTTTGAAAAAGATGTTGGAATCATTAAAGATATCTCGAAGCAGTGTTTGAAGTCAGAAACAATTCCCACTGAATTTCTTGATCACCAGAAGATAAATTCTGTTTTCTAATGGTTCACCACTGCATGTCTGCATGCAGAGAAGATTATTATTGATCACATAATCACAAGCAGAGACCTTCGAATTTTTACGCTGAAGTAGAAGTCTCACATTAATCATAGCCTGTCAACGTAGCACTTATAAAACCGAAATAGGAAAGAGTGTGTGTGTGTGTGTGTGTGTTAAGATAAATAAACAACATGCAAAACTGTGATGTTGACTAATTTTTAGTCTCTAACTCATCCTTACCAGGTTTGTTGATGCAGACACCATTAACACTGTGTAATGACATTTAGTGACTGAACAATGAATGTAACATTTATCTGGTAACGTGGACTATAGAGACTTGAAATTATCTTCGGTTATGTAGCATCATCTCCCGTGCATATTTTGATCAAATACTACGAGATTTACACTTAGTGTTGATTTATGTTCTATCTCTTCTAATATTTTCCTTTATGTCTTTACCAGTTCTTGTCTACTGCTTTCCTTTCCTTCTCCCTTAACATAATCCTTCACTCACTTTATTTCCACGTTTCTGAGATCCCATATTTCATTTATTTGTTCTTTGCTTCAAAACTTGTCATTTTTGCGGAGCGACGTCTCTCAATCTCTCCAGCTCATCCTCCCGTTCCTCTGCTTGTTCTCAATATATCATCCGTAAAACCAGTATTTGAACAATAGCAACAGAATATCCAACCAATACCATTTTTTCAGAAGCGAAGATGGAAACGGTTGAATATGGTCCCCTCTGCCAAATTTTGTCAGTCAGTGTCCACGACACAGTATATCTGACCTCTGAGTTAACCTCTTCACTGCTTCAAATGCTTAATTGTGATGGTCCCCATATAATATGAACGATGATTAAGTATGACACATGTGCAACAGTCAGGTATCTTTAGTTCGAAACGTTTTGCCTATACATTAGGCTTTTTTCAGTACAGAGGAGGCAGCAGAAGCAGTAGAGATGTAAAGACGAAGTAATCAGTCCATCACTCTTGAAGACGTAGCTTTGAGGTGGTCAGTTTACCTTTTTGTAAAGAAGTACCAAGTGAGCATTTAATTTTATTTTTTATTACATGCCATTCTCTTTTCAATAATTCTTTCTTCTCTTCTTACATCATAATATTCATATGAATAATACAAATATAAAACTGTAAAAATTAAATGTAAACAAATACACAAATCTTAAGTCCTGCAATTCGTTTTCCAATATCCATTCACAGATATGGTCAAGCCAGTGACTCTTTAGTCCTAAACATATTCCTTAAAGTTGACTTAAATGATATAATCGAATCCACATAGAGAAAATAAATCAGAAGAATCCTGCATATTTCGGCTTCACACTGAGGCTGTCTATCGTGCAGAAACACACGCTACACATCTTTTTTGTTTTCTCCATACGAGTTCGGTCGTGCCATTGTCCAGTATTTTGTACTCTTGTCTTCATATATATGATTAGGTTTCATATAACATAAGCTAAGTGAGCAGGATTTAAAATACTAATGACCCAGAATACAAGACAGAGAAGAGGACTGGGTGAAGCTGGCATGGAGTCGCTGGGTGTGCGAGCCTCCAGACCAGGTGAGGCTGCAGAAGCAGGTGCTTGTGACATACACCACACGAAGCTGTGGGGAAGGCCAAACAAGGACGCCAACATTGAGGAGGGAGTCACACTTTGATTTTGATTTTAATCAGGGGGTAGCGCCAAACACCTTGGGTCATATAGCGCCTTAGGGAGAGGAAGAATTCAAGTTTAATTCAAGAAGGAGAGGGAAAGACCAGCTTCTTAGATCAATAGCCACTCACTGGTATCAAGGAACCTTCTTCGAGGAAACATAATAAAGAAGGAATACTGCAGCAGGCCTAGTGGTCCATGCGAAGCAGGTCCAAGTCTCCTCCCGGCTTAAGCCTATGACCCGCCTAGTCACATACACTTCAGGAAGGAGCACGTCATCAGACCTATTAGCACAAGCTAGTCAGGTCCAACCGGCACCCACCCACACCCACTCATGTATTTATCCAACCTATTTTTAAAACTACATAACGTCATAGCTTCTATGACGGTACTCGGGGGTTTGCTGCACTCATCCACAACTCTATTACCAAACCAGTACTTTCCTATATCCTTCCTGAATCTGAATTTTTCCAACTTAAAACCATTGCTGCGAGCCCTGTCTTGACTAGATATTTTTAGCACGCTATTTACATTCCCTTTATTTATTCCTGTTTTCCATTTATAGACCTCAATCATATCCCCCTTAATTCTAAACCTTTTTAGAGAGTGCAGATTCAGGGCCCTCGGTCTATCCTCAATGGGAAGATTTCAAGTTTGTCATTCTCATTTATACGTTTTCCAGTGTAGGTGGAGGTCACAGTGAAAGAAAGAGGCGATGTAAACACGTGGCGGAAAAAATGCAAAGAGCAGATGATGGGATTAAAATGAGGAGGAATACTAATAGGAGGAAAGGGGTTGTGAAATTTTCTGAAAGTTTTTTCAACTCTTTACACGATAAAATCTCAGACTCAGTCTATATACATAAGACAGGCACTAAAACGACCCAGGAAGAGGAGGACGAGGGATGTAAATGCAAGGATGAGAATGATCGCAAAGCAGCTCATTATATAAGTTTAAATTTTAAGTATGGCATCAAGACTCGCACATCAATAACATTATATCGTAATAGAGTCCCACCTCGGCTCTCCTCTCTCTCTCTCTCTTTACAACTAGTGACAGAAGCTGCTAATGAAAAACAGCTAGCACGCTGTTCTTGATGGTAAAAAAAAGTGAACCGGGATAATTATACTTTAAAGCACTGTCTCGTCACTCTAAGTCAACATTCCCTATGACCAGAGCTCCACCTGGTAGACGGCCAAGCTAAAACCTGCCACTTATAATGAATTAAGATAAAAGTGAACCACTAGGATGGGATGCGCTAGTCTTACTAAAACCTCTTCTATGAAGTTATTTAAAAGGTAATGCATGCGCAACGCCATCAGGGTAAAGAAATAGTCTCATAAATCTGACTATCTGGTCGGTTTAGTAAATGAACATTAAAACATAGGAGTCACCGAATTCTTCCAATGTGGGAGCGTCTTGTGGCTTTTCCACAACAAAGTCTCAAGTACAACATTCCCCAACCATTATCATCTTTTCGCCCCTTTCCACACAGCCACCCGTGACCAGCTGCTTATGTCGTATGTCCTGTAAGCCGTCATCTCTCTGGTAATACCTGTTAATTACTTTCCCAGTCCAAAAATTTTATCCTCGTCGGTCACAGAGAATCGTCATACCAACAAACTTAGAGAATCGTTAGAGAATCATTTTATCCCCAGCAATCGTAGAGGATCATGTTATCCCCGATATTCTTAGAGAATCATGTCTTCGACAAAAATTGCTGATGATCATGTCTCCATTCCATCCTCTGCGATAAGTATTTATTACATTTTGGCAATTATTCTATTAGTTCAATTCTTCTTTCACTTACTCGCTGGTTCGTTCTCTCTAAATGCAGAGGACAACGCACTTGTCCTCAAAAGTTTCCCCAGTATCATGACTGTTTTATCATGGACTAGGTTATAAAATCTTGCGTTTGTGATGCGCACCCAACATACTTTTCACTGCGGCACGAATGAGTTGGAGGTCCTTAGAAATACCATTAAATAAAAAGATTGTTTTTTGTTTATGTATCACAAATGAGCAATATATATATATCGCAACAAATTACATAATTCCCTGACAAATGAAGTTGTCAGAATATTAATTAACAGTTCATATCTTAAACCCGAAAATAAGGATTAAACTTAAGAAATGTACGTATTACAACCACCTAATTAAGAGCAATTTCTATCATGGTTTGTAATTCTTAACGTGGACTCCTTGAAATAATATCGTGTGACATTTCAAATTAAAGTTTACAGATACAAAAGAGAAGTCGCAGAAGGTCGGTAATAGCAATTATTTTACGTTTTGATAATATAAATAATAGGTGAAGGATCAAAGTTACAAATCAAGGCATATGGAGTACACATCACAAGAAAGTTCCCACATTTAGTTAGTTACTAGAACATGTAACCACTTCACTTTCTGAACTCCAGTACAGAATACGAAACAAAATCACATTCCAGTAAAGTGTCAAGATACTCAAAGGCAAACTTGATTACCAGGTTATAAGTTAATTACTGGCTCTAATGTACTGGCTGGATCCCACCGCCTTCCAGCCACACCATTATCATTAGTGTTTGTGAGGCCTCGACCTCAATTAGTGTCACTCTTCTACTCAAGTCTCATTTTCATGGGCTGCACCTGACGCCCCAGCAAATTATAATGCTATTCACCCACCGTAAGAGTATTCGTAAAGATATATGCTTATTATTATTATTATTATTTCTACTCAGTGCTAGTGTGCATTTACTAGGTATTGTTCTTAATCAAGATTTTCATTTGAAAAATAAGTTAAATGATTATACACATGAAAGTTCTTGGTATACTTGAAGATAACTTGTAGTATTAATAGTAGTAGTATTAGTGGTATTATTAATAATGGTAGTAGTAGTACTTGTACTAGTATTGGTAGTATTATACCTGGGAAATACTTGGACAGCTGGTTTCAAGTCTTCTTGCTGAAATTACTTCCAGCAAGGGCAAATATAGATTATATATATAAATACATGAGTGAGAGGGATTGGAACTGAGTGGGACTTACACAACATGAATTAATAGGGTTATCGAAGCTTATTCCTTGGACAGCATTGAAAATGGGTTGAGCAAATATTTTTGTGAGAGGCTCTGGGTTTAAGCAAGACCTGCCTAGTGTGGGCCAGTCGGCCTCCTGCAGTGTTCCTCCTTTCTTATAACTTTGCTCTTTCTCTCACCATTAAACCAGCTCTTGTATGACAGAATGAATACAAAAGCTTTTCTTTATTCGGATAACCTTTCGCTTAGATGCCGGCTATCTCGTGGTTAGACTTGAAGAATCTCACCTGTGAGCGAAACATTGTCCGAATAATTCTTATTCTGCTATAAATGTTTATGTTCTACGACAGCTGTTGGACTTTTCTTCCTCTGAAGCCACACTGATGATGCTATTTAATCAGCCGTAACTCAATGAAACATCTTATTTATCAACTATTTCTATACGTCATCGTTTATTATAAATTTCAGTTCGACATAAGTGTTCCAGCTTACGAACATGCTTTTCCATACGTACAACAAATACATATGCTGAACAACTAACAATACATGTTCGTAAACATTTCTGTACTGAATTTTGTGTTATTAACATTTCACTAACACGATTCCGTTGCCACAGTGACCGTATTAACGTTGAGAACTTGTATTAAATAAAAAATTTCTTACAATACTGGCAAGATTTTTGTGACAGTACAAGTAAGCCATTGAAATGAGTTATTAAATACTGTCTTTGTAAATTAGGCCCCCCTTATCAACGTAACCAACATACATTTAACTAAGAGTACAATGTTCACAAGTCCCATACGAGTGTATCAAAGTATTAAAATGTACATCAGTACACAATGGGGTTAAAAACAACTAGCATAATGAAGAATAAATGTCTAAGAGGTATATAACAGTGATAATCATAACCTTTCTTGTTAAAGGTATGCCAGCAGAAGGCCTCGGTCAGATAACCCGAGGTTCCAGCTGTGGGTCATCATATGTCTAAGGCCCTAGTACGGAAACATTTGTCTTGTTCGTGACAAACCTTACCTAACCTAACCTACCACCGTGGCTGAATTAAATTACAGAGTAATTGGAGGCATTTTCTAAAGTACGTACTTCATTTTTTAGCTAAAATTTGATGATAATTTACCATTTCCGACTATTTCCCGCTTACCCCTAAAATTAAATTATTTTGACTAAAAATCCATTATAAGACGCTTCTGTCCGTCCTGGATCATCAAGTCGGGAGAATAATATTTGATGTAACATACCATAAATAACCTGATGTTGAATAGTGAATGACCTATTATCTTTTCAGTGACTGCCAGGAGATATTATTACAAGGCAACATATTAATAATTCATGAGAACACAGCACACATATTTCATCCCTGAAACCTCGATCGTCCTCTGCTAACACACCGGGTTTTAGGGATGAATTTTAGAGTGCTGGCATGATCGAAGAGTAATGTCTAGAGCACAATGAAAGGGACGGATGGACGTGCACGCACACACACACACAAATTACACTCCAGTCTCACTAATGTGCATAGTATGTAAGGGTGCGAAGATTATCAGAAGAGCACCTTAGATACATGAGATCACAGATGAAAGTTAAAAGCACAGGAGTCACAAGGATGTTAAGAATTACTTCTCTAGCCTCTTAAGTGATCAGGAAGTGGAACAGCCTAAACAGCGAAGTGGTAGAGACAGAATCCATACATAATTTAAAGAACTGAACCAAGAGAATGTGAAGCCAGTAGCGGCTAGGCTGTGTCAGAAGTAGAGACTCGACCCCTGCAACCACAATTAGGTGAATAAAAGTAGGCGAGTACACTCACATATATACACCCCTCCCCCATACAGGAGAAACACTCACACTGACACATACACACAGGGAGAAACACTCACAAGGCCACACACACACAAAAAAAAAGTACAAAGGTTTGCAACAAGGCTACTTCCCAAGCTCAAGGGAATGTCCTACGAAGAAAGGTTGAGGGAAATCGGACTGACAACACTGGAGGACAGGAGGGTCAGTGGAGACATGGTAACAACATACAAAATAATGCGTGGAATACACAAGGTGAACAGAGACAGGATGTTCCAGAGAGGGGACACAGAAACAAGGGGTCACAAGTGGAAGCTAAAGACTCAGACGAGTCACAGGGATGTTAGGAAGTACTTCTTCAGTCACAGAGTCGTCAGGAAGTGGAATAACCTAGCAAGTGACGTAGTGGAGGCAGGAACCATACATAGCTTTAAGACGAGGTATGACAAAGCTCAGGAAGCAGAGAGAAAGGACCTAGTAGCGATCAGTGAAGAGGCGGGACTGTGGGAAGACAGCACAGAAGGGAACATCAAGAGGGAACATACCAACAAGTGTTGGAAGACATACGAACAACTGAGGAAGAGGTGAAGAAGCTCCTAAGTGACCTTGACACCTCAAAGGCGATGGGACCGGACAACATCTCCCCATGGTCCTTAGAGAAGGAGCAGAGATGCTGTGCATGCCTCTAACCACAATCTTCAACACATCCCTTGAAACTGGGCAACTACCTGAGAAATGGAAGACAGCTAATGTAGTCCCCATATTTAAGAAAGGAAACAGAAACGAGGCGCTAAACTACAGACCTGTGTCTCTGACATGTATTGTGTGCAAAGTCATGGAGAAGATTATCAGGAGGAGAGTGGTCGAATACCTGGAAAGGAACAAGATTATAAATGAAAACCAGCATGGGTTCATGGAAGGCAAATCGTGTATCACAAACCTCCTGGAGTTTTTTGACATGGTAACAGAAGTAAGACACGAGTGAGTGGGGTGGGTAGATTGCGTTTTCCTAGACTGCAGGAAGGCCTTTGACACAGTTCCCCACAAGAGGTTAGTGCAGAAAGTGGAGGATCAGGCGCATGTAACAGGGAGGGTACTGCAATGGATCAGGGAATACCTGACAGGGAGGCAACGAGTCATGGTACGTGAAGAGGTATCACAGTGGGCGCCTGTGACGAGCGGGGTCCCACAGGGGTCAGTTCTAGGACCAGTGCTATTTTTGATATATGTGAACGACATGATGGAAGGAATATACTCTGAAGTGTCCCTATTCGCAGATGATGTGAAGTTGATGAGAAGAATTAAATCGGACGAGGATGAGGCAGGACTGCAAAGAGACCTGGACAGGCTGGACATGTGGTCCAGTAACTGGCTTCTCGAATTAAATCCAGCCAAATGCAAAGTCATGAAGATTGGGGAGGGGCAAAGAAGACCGCAGACAGAGTATAGGCTAGGTGGACAAAGACTACAGACCTCACTCAGGGAGAAAGACCTTGGGGTGACCATAATACCGAGCACATCACCGGAGGCACACATCAACCAAATAACTGCTGCAGCATACGGGCGCCTGGCAAACCTGAGAATAGCGTTCCGATACCTTAATAAGGAATCGTTCAAGACACTGTACACTGTGTATGTTAGGCCCATACTGGAGTATGCAGCACCAGTCTGGAACCCACACCTGGTCAAGCACGTCAAGAAGTTAGAGAAAGTACAAAGGTTTGCAACAAGGCTAGTCCCAGAGCTCAGGGGAATGTCGTACGAGGAAAGGTTGACGGAAATCGGACTGACGACACTGGAGGACAGAAGGGTCAGGGGAGACATGATAACGACATACAAGATACTGCGGGGAATAGACGAGGTGGACAGAGATAGGATGTTCCAGAGAGGGGACACAGGGACAAGGGGTCACAACTGGAAGCTGAAGACTCAGACGAGTCACAGGGACGTTAGGAAGTATTTCTTCAGTCATAGAGTCGTCAGGAAGTGGAATAGCCTAGCAAGTGAAGTAGTGGAGGCAGGATCCATACATAGTTTTAAGAAGAGGTACGATAAAGCTCAGGAAGCAGAGAGAGAGAGGACCTAGTAGCGATCAGTGAAGAGGCGGGGCCAGGAGCTGAGTTTCGATCCCTGCAACCACAATTAGGTGAGTACACACACGCAGAGCTGAGTCTCGACCCCTGCAACCACAATTTAGGTGAGTACACACACACACACACACACACACACACACACAGACTTACAGCCACGTGCGGCAAGAGCAACGAAGAGCAATTTCCTGCTGCAAGAAGTAGGTGATCAGGTGTGGGCGTGACAAGCGGCGCCCACCAGCCTACTACACACTGCCACAAATTGGGTTATACTGCTCTGTCTGGTGTGGACCTTGTTATCTCTCATATATGAGCCCTATAAACCTGGGTCACCTTTATATAGTTCACCTGATCTCAAAATAGGGCTCATCGTTGACGTGGTGGTCAGACAGGCTATTAGTGCTCGAGGCACACACTGACGTCGTTATCACAATATGGGTAATCAGGAAGAACTCATTATTTTAGTAGATTTTAAATAACGAAGATATCTCCTCATTTATTAAAAAATATCAGCGCTGCATGAGCCCAGTGAGTTTTAGCGCTTTTCCCCGAACAACAAATAATATACGGTTCACCGTGCTTTGTCTTGTACAAGGCTACTGTTAATTCATATAGACCAATGTACTGTACTATAAATGAGTCACTGTAATTTATCACATCTGGCGAGCAAGCGTGAGGGTGCGTGTTTACGTATCTGTAATCGCGGACATGTGCTTGCAATTACGTCTTGTTTCCACAGTGACACAATATACCATTAATAATAATATCACTAGATTGGGCCACAGTCTGTCATTCAATACTGTCCAATTTTCCTCCTTTTCAAAACGTAATAACTCAAAGAGCTTGATTGCCACAATTTCCATATTATATTTTTTTCAACGACAGTTAGGTTTACATACAATTTCCAGCACTTTTACGAAGCTCAATGCTTGATACGTAAAGTTACGCTGTCTATAGTCAATATTAAGTACAAAACAATGACGAAATATCCAGAAGCTATGGATGCCTTTACTCCCCCCCCCAAGCCGCCTTTATCTATGAACTGAAACAGACAAATATATACATGAATAAAAAAAGTGAACATGTATATTTTGACACTGAACATACTGAATAACCAAGACATCAGTATGAGGGCATACATAGAAATGGAGTAACTGACATAGAGGAGAGTGGAAATGCGCAGACATAGGAATGGAGAGACAAGTTTAAACAGGAATGGAGGGAGAAGTACATACGAATGAACACGCGCACACATTTATCACATACACAGGTGGAAGGTGAAGACATAAGAGCTACAGGGATGTAAGGAAGTGCTTCTTTAATCCAAGTGTGAATGACTTGAATCAGACAGTGGTGGAGGCAAACTCCATATACATCATTAAGAGTATTTATAAGATCCTTGGGGATGCCAAAGATAATCTATTAAACGAGGCCAGGAACCGAGACTCAACCCCCGCAAACAAATAAGTGAGTACACCTCCCTCCTTTCTACGACTCATGTTTTTATAACAAATTCTCAGTTCACTCTTCCCAGAGCAGAAAAATATTTAAAAACAACATTCTAAACTTCCGCACCCGGAATCTTTTTTTTTTCTTTCTTTTGTTAGTCCTGATGGAATTATCTTAAATTAGTTTTTTAAACGAGTAGTGCTCTCAAGTCCTCCTACAACGAACCTTATATATTTACAATGAAGATATCCGGTCCTATCCCTCGGATTTAAATAAGGGAACTCTTTTGCAAGGTTTCGCTCACAATTCCTTTTGGTACTTGCTAATTTATTTTAATAGCTTGCCATTTCTCAGACCCATATTATCATAGGGGGTCTGAGAAATGGTAAGCATTCAGGTTCGATCCAAGTAAGTAGCGGATAAATCCAGGTAAAAAAAAAAACCTTATCTCCTCTTCAAGTGCCTTGGAAACTACCACTTAGTCTTTTTACGCCACTGTCTGTCTACTCTCTTACTGTATCTTACATCCCACCTCACCTAATTTCACACTAACCAAGCCATCCTAACACAGCCCAATCTCTCACACTAACCAATCTTTCCCCCTGCATCTCATCACAGCCCAATCCCTTACACTAGCCAATTTCCCCCCCTGCATCTCATCACAGCCCAATCCTTCCCACTAACCAATCCTCCCTCCTGTATTCCACCCCAATCTCTCACACTAATCAGTTTTCTCTTCATTCCACCATTGTCCAACTCTTCACAACGTAACCAATCCCCACTCCTTCCTTCATCCCACAATCTCCCAACCATTCACACTATAACCCGTTCTTGTCTAACATCCAACACCCTCAGGAATTTATCTTCCTACGTGACCTAAGAAAGAATGATCATAGTTCTTCAAAGCTGCTCCTCGTCCATTCTAGCCGTCCTGACCAATTAGTAGTAGCAATAATTGAAAAAAGAAAGCCTCTCTCTTATATATCTCCGAGTTACGCACGTACATGCGGCTCAGAAACCATAAATGCCACAAGAGGAAAGAAGTGATAAAAACAGAGGGTAAAACAAAGGAGTCGGTAAGTAATAAGAAGTGCCAATAGTGCTTACCTTTGAGAAAAATAAGGAAGTTCGAGTAACTAGCAAAATCAGAAACGGGCTAAGATAAAATGCATGCTCTAGCGGATGTCACGAGAAACAAATACATACACAGACATTATGCAGACACTAGTGTACTCCTTTCTCTTTACACACATAACGGAATCTGTTACATATAAATTTGCAAGATGCAGAAGAAGAGGAGCTTCAGACTTGTCTTCCTCTACTAAATGTTATGTCCAAGTATCTTATGCAATAAACGTACGTAAAATTTTATTCACCTGTGTTCTGTACCTTGCAGTGTACAGAACAAGCTCTAAGATCGTATATTCTTCCCAGTACTACCATTATTTCTAGTTTCTTCAAGTTATAGGTGTGGCTATAACAATAAATAACTATATGCTTTTATTAAAACATAGCCACATTTTCTTTTTAAATAAAACTTGCCTACTAAGAGAAAAAAAATTCTTACCGGACAAAACACAATAGTCAAAATCTCTCCAAACAAAACCTACAGTAAACATAACTTTCTGGTTATCAGAAGAAAATTTTTTAATACTCCCTTGCGTATCAGCTTAATTTATTGCACGATTCTGGGAGAGAATATTATTAGTGCTTTGCTCTGTTCCTTAATGTTAAGACACGATTTCTGTCACTATAACTGCATTTGCTCAATGCCTCGTCCAAATGCGCACATTATACTTGGACAAGTAAAGTTCCTCACATTATATACGGTGTGTTGTTAACAAGAAAGTATTTTACCAGGTACCTTAAGATCGCCTTCCTTAAAACTTTATCAAGGCTACAAAAACTGTTTCACGTAAGTAGTTAAGAATCGCATTTTTGATGACTGACCAAGATTCGTTCCGTCTTGGACTATTATCATATAAATCAAAATGATAATATTCCAGGATGGACACATATATTGTCTAAAGCTTCCTTTTAAAATTACAAATTGTTCCATCCACTGTATTGTAACAGATAAATGAAGTGAAGATATAAAACCAAATGTACTCCTGTTAACCCTTTGGGGCCTTATTCCTCGGCATTTTGTGTATCGCTATGTTCTTGTGCTACCCTCCACAGGATAGATATGGGGTGCAAAATAAACCTGCCACCTCAGTGGTTATTATTATTATTATTATAATCAAAAACAAGCGCTAAGCCACAAGGGCTATACAGCACCACCTCAGTGGTAAAATCTAAATTTATATACATTTTGACTTTTATCCTACGATATTGTTCTAACTAAACCTCATGAAACACCACTGCATCCCACTGATACAGCTAACAAGATAAACGACTTCTTCTCAAACATAGAATCTAATCTCGCCAGTAAAATCCCACGTACCAATGCCCGTGCCGGGAACTACCTAGATGGGAATTTCCCAAATTCCTTCTATCTTGTACCAACTGAGCCCACGGAAGTCACCGTAATCACCGGGAATCTGTCTCACGTCCCACCATTATTGTACAAGCGAGCGGCCCATGTCCTTTCGCATGCTATTACATTACTTTTTAACAAGTCACTAGAAACTAGCACTTTCCCGACACTACTCAAGACAGCAAGGGTTACATCAATACATAAAGGTGGTGACCCTATAGACGTAAACAACTATAGGCCAATATCAAACTTACCATTGCTATCCAAAATCTTCGAGAAACTCGTGCACAGGAGACTATATTCATTTATAACGTCACAAAACATACTCAACCCCTGCCAATTTGGATTCAGGAAAAATAAAAGCACTAATGATGCAATTATAAAAATGCTAGACCTGCTTTACACAGCATTGGAAAATAAGGAATATCCGCTAGGAATTTTTATTAACCTAAGAAAAGCGTTTGACACAGCAGACCACGGCATCCTACTCCACAAACTTGACCACTATGGTATAAGAGGCCATGCGCTTGCATATTTTGAATCCTACCTTTCTAATAGGTATCAGTATGTCACCATTAAAGACACAGCCTCATCAATACGGCCACTTGATACTGGAGTTCCGCAGGGAAGTGTCCTTGGACCCCTGCTCTTCCTCATATACATCAATGATCTTCCAAACATATCCCAACACCTGAAACCCATTCTCTTTGCTGACGACACGATTTATATCATCTCCCATCCTAATCTTGCCACCCTCAACACCATTGTTAACGAGAAGCTGCTCAAAATATCGACTTGGGTGACAGCCAATAAACTTACACTTAACACTGGCAAAACCTACTATATTATGTTTGGTAGCAGAGCAGGTGTTGCGCAACTTAACATTAAGATCGACAACACTCTAATTGCCAGACACAATGAGGGCAAATTCCTTGGCCTATACCTCGACAACAACCTAAATTTCAGCACCCATATCCAACACAACAAAAAAAGTATCCAAAACGGTGGGGATCCTCTCCAAGATACGATACTACGTGCTGCAAATTGCCCTTCTCACACTATACCATTCACTTATATATCCATTCCTCACCTATGCTATCTGTGCTTGGGGTTCAACTGCAGCAACACACCTAAAGCTAATAATAACCCAACAAAAAGCTGTTGTAAGAATAATCACTAAATCCCATCCCTGGCAACACGCTAACCCCTGGAGTTTTGAGACCTATGACCTCTTCATAGATCTAAACTTACTCCCTGTTCAGTACATCCACACTTACTACTGTGCAATCTATATCTACAGGACCTTAAATTCCAATATTAACCTTGACCTAAAACGCTTTCTTGATAGTTGTGACAGGATCCACAGGCATAACACCAGACACAAACATCTCTATGACATTCCCCGACTAAACCTTTACAAAAATTCAATGTATTTCAAAGGACCTAAACTCTGGAACACCCTACCTGAAAACTCTAGAACTGCAGACACATTCATCACTTTCAAAACTACAGTTAGAAAACATCTTATCTCCCTGATCCACCCCGACAACTAACTACATGATAACCACCTGGTGGTTCACAATTACACTCACTCACCCACTGACTATAAACCCAGAAATACTAATCTTAATCTTAAAATAATAAATCCTAACTAGTCATAAGTTTGCCTATGATACTCCAATATAGACACCTTGTATTGTGCCAAAACAAAAGCATTCACATTGCTAAACTCACAAATTATGATGTAGTTACTTAGCCTTAATACCATAATCTGTAAGGATTTAATGTTAAGAATTAATCTAAGTCTGCTCGAAATGCCTAGCCATGCTAGGTGTCCTAGTGGCCCCCTCTGTAATTAGTATTTTATAACATGTAAACCACACAATACCCAAAACCTTATAGAGAATAAACTTGAATTGAATTGAATAAAAGCAAGATAGCAGGGATGACCATCAACAATTTTCAGCTGTAAACATTGCAGCTCGACGAGATATAACATTTACAATATTAAAAACAAGACTGATGAATAGCTGAACTTTGCAATTTTCACATAAAATAGAACTTAAGATTTTTTTTTTACCATAACCAAGTGGTACATCCTGCACTTTACAGAGAACAGTTAAGAATAACTGAACAACCCATTCTTCCTGGCAAACGTCGGATTTTTACTTTGAAAATCGCTGAAATATGAATCTTGGTAGTGTCATCCCTGCTCTCTGTCTTCTCGGTGTCTCCGATAAGTTAACAGTCCGTGATAAATAAAAGCATGATAACAGTCTCGGCTTCATACATTACTGGATTTACTGGTGTTAATATATATTAACTGAAGTTACAATCGTTTATCTGAACTAAAGTAGGGTTAGAAGAGAAATAAGCTCAAGTTCATATTGTACAAGTTCACCGTTGTCATTAGGGCAGATCATGATAAGTTGAGTGCTTTTAAGAAGCTACTCTTTGACTGTGGTATAGTCATATGAAAGAACCGTTATTAACATTATTCCGTTGATCTATGGTACACGAATGTGCAACCACCGTTACTGAGTTTATTCTGTGGTGCACCTTAGTAAAGCAATCTTTATTGAGGTTATTCCGCGCTAAAGCTGTCTGGTGTGAGAAAATATGAGTGAGAGATGTTGGGAAGATGGAGGCTGAAGGAGGATGATGAACGAGGTGTCGTCAGCCGGGCAGATTATATCCTAAAAATATATGTGGGGCGCCTGAGAGCTGTGTCAAGCAGTTATCAGTCCCTAACAGCCTCAAGCCACTAGGACGTCATCCTCACCTTAATAATGTAAACTAAGTTAAACGTCCTTGATGAGTACCTACGTTATCCCTTGATCCACCCTCAACCCCTGCCCTCCTCCCAAGGTCGTTATTCCTTCCTCCACTCACACCCTGGTCACCCATGGTCATTATCCCTTCCTCTACCCCTACCCTGGCCACTCATGGTCGTTATCCCTTCCTCCACTCCCACCCTGGCCACCCATAGTCATTATCCCTTCCTCCACCCCTACCCTGCCCCCCCAGGGTCGTTATTCCTTCCTCCACTCCCACCCTGACCACTATCCCTTCCTCCACCCCCCACCCTAGTCTCCCAGGGTCGTTATCCCTTCATCCATCCCAGCTACCAAGAGTCACCATCCCTTCAATTATCCCAGCCACCAAGGGTCACTATCCCTTTCTCCATATCAGCCACCCAGGGTCGTTATCCCTTCTTCCATCCCAGCTACTCAGGGTCGTATCCCTTCCCCCTTCCTCTACCCCTGCCTCGCAGGCTCGTTGTTCGTCCCCCACCACTATCAGCATCCCTTGGTTATTGTATATGGAATGTCGAACATACATGAAACTCATCTACCGTTCTACATTTCTCGATTATTTCACCCGCACACCATATGGTGAGATATTTATATTTTTACTATGTAGACTGCTAAGACAGCGCGGAAGGTCCAATAAAATGACAAGTTTCACTGAGCAAGTCATTATATGACTAAGTCTATGTCTATTGAAATTATCTCATCTATTTTGACAAACAAAATGCCCCCCTTCCCCTCTTTTCTTATCTCAAAAATTAAAAATACGATGTAAACATCCGATGGCAATATATACGCTCAACTGTTGCTGAAATTACAACTAAAAACATGCCGACAAGTTTCTATTTCCTGGAGTGAAGTCAAAAGATCCAGGAGGAAGAATGCACTTATGAACCTCACTGCACGAGTGTCCAGTTACACCTCCATAAAAAGACTTTCACAATGGCGGAGAAAAGCAGGATTAACGTGCCACAAGTCCGAAGAGAGATGGAAGAATACCTGGGAGTATGCTGAAAGAGCATGAAGTTGTATGCGGCGGTGAAAGTATATTAAAGGAATAACGTAGTAAGTAGACTTGTGTTGGAGTATAATAAAAGTTTAAAGTAATGAGTAGACTTGTGTGGGTAAATGTAGTATATTTTACCGGCAATGACCCACTGTAGCAGGTGAAGTGTAGAGGGTCTTGGCATGTAACGTCACAGGATCAGCGCCCACAATACTGGCATCAAGAGTGATGCTGTTTACCTCTCCTAAGTGTTTCTTTGACCTATAATACTGTACATTATTATTACTATAATAATAATAATAATAATAATAATAATAATAATAATATTATACAAATTTAACAATTCTGAAGCATTAATACATTATTTTTAATTGTAATATGTATTCACATTATATTATACCATTCAGTCTCCTGAGTTTGTCTCCATGTGGGTTATTACTGAACACTGACAATTGTTCATAACACCTTAATTATTCATATATTACATTTAAGAAAACATTAACTAGGTGCCGCCAGAGATGCTATGGTGCGCCTGCAGTGCATCCCATGAGCGATAGCACAAAAACAAGATTACATACAACACAATGTATCTTGTCAGATCCCAATGAGCAGAGTTACATCATTATGATATTAGCCATTTCAAATATTTCAATACACAAATAACCCGCACATAAAAGAGAGAAGCTTACGACGACGTTTCGGTCCGACTTGGACTTTGTAAATGGTCCAAGTCGGACCGAAACGTCGTCGTAAGCTTCTCTCTTTTATGTGCGGGTTATTTGTGTATCGTTCCAGTCACGGTATTGTGCCTTTTTTTGTTGTTATCAAATATTTCAATTTCTGTCGTGGGGTTCTTGGCGTTATTATTGGTATTACTTGGTAAAGCGTGTTTCCTTACACCTGTTGTCCCTGTTCACCCATCAGCAAAATGGGTACCTGAATGTTAGTCGACTGGTGTGGGTCGCATCCTGGGACAAAATTGATCTAATTTGCCCGAAATGTTCTGCATAACAAGGGGCTTTCAATATAGTAATGTCACTGATGTCATTTAGGCCTGTATACCTTGTCCATGTACTTGTAGAGATAAAGATTATTATTATTATTATTATTATTATTATTATTATTATTAAGCCTAGTCGGAATCTGAGGCAAAGGCCTCTGGACTAACTCGCTGGTTCACGGGAGGACGTGACGTCATGGCTAGCAAGAGAGTCTTGTTATAATTGTATTAGGAATCTATATACTACACAAGTATTACAATGTTAATATCTCATCTTAGAGCTAATGATCTAATCTGTGCAGTATGTAAATACAATCTTAATAATTTATCATAAAAACTGTAAATATTGGTCATTTACTAGGTTTAATAAGTTCATTCATCTAACCAGTGCAAAGCGTGGAGATACAATCTCAAGATTTCAGGTAATTTATCAGTACCAATGCGGATAAATGGTTTATAAAACCGATAAGTTGATAAATGAGACACTTGTGCAACATTTGGGTATCTTTATCAAGACTGATGAACTGAACACATCGACTCCAGACTGAAGGACTGATTACCTCAAACTCTTCCTCATCTACCTTTCTCTGCACTGGACTGAAGAAACCACTGGCTGACGAAACGTTTCCAGAATAAAGATACCCAAATGATGCACGAGTGTCTCATTTATCATCAGCATCAATGAAGTTATTTACCATTCATGTAAGGTGTCTACATATGTCTTAAACAACTGAACGTTTGCACATTTTCAAATATGTTGTTGTAGAGTGGCTATGTCTGTCCACACTACATTTTTCGTGACTGATACCTCCATACAAACTAACCCGCCATAGATACTCATACCTTAACCTGAGTCAACCAGTGACGAAATCTTTTGGTCTGCTGATCAAAAATTTTGATCCTCTACCACAGATATGTTTCAAATGACATTTCTTTTTAATGAACAGTGGATCCGCTGATTCCTATCTGCATTGTTCTGCTTCTTCAAACTCGTCTGCTACCTCTTGTCTAAACTTGCTCGTTTAGTTTTAAGGCATCCTCTTTGGATATTTCAGGAGGCTTGTATAAAAAGGAATCTACAAAAGCTTAACCTTTATCTCTTTGGTAATAATTTGTGTATATCTGTTTCTGGCCTCATACGTAATCCTATTACGCATATGCAGACCTTAGACTCTTTGGAACAATTAATGAGGATAAGAAATCTAACAAAGTAGTTGTAGTTTTATGTATACAGACAGATGTGAGTAGTCACGTAAGCGCTTGAAATTTCACTACTCTTTCACAGTGGTTGTTTTGCAGACAGTTACTGATGTAATAAACGACGACCTAATATATTTGTACATAATCAAATAGCTTATCACGCGCGATAGCTATTAAAAGAAAACAGCATTTGACAGCCAGAATGGCGGACATTGATGTTTGAATCATGTGACTATATAAACTCTTGAAACGGCCGCTTACTAGATCTAGAAATAGAGTGAGCTT